>NW_028277042.1:5580000-5891666 GCF_059951505.1 Python bivittatus | reverse complement strand
GCTTCGCCAATTGTTGAAGGATTTCCTGAACAGAAGAGAAGGTACTACAGGTCTTGCTAGGAAATGTCCATCTTCTTAACTGCCCACCAAATCAGATGACTCAAAGAACCAAGCAGAAAGAAAGAAACTAAACTGGTCTCCTCTCATCCAACATAGCTCAGGAAGTCACTGAAATGGCAGCCTCTTCCAAAAAGTGAGTCAAGATTCCACTCTTCAGTCAGAGCAGTGAAGATGCTTCTGGTAAAGATGATCCAGTAACATCCGAGATGTAATACCCCAATGGGCCACCTGTTCCCCATATTGCCAGTACAGAACAGAGAAGAAAGCATCAGCTGCTAAGGGATCCTGTTTGCCTTGCTGGGAACTGAGCACTTTGTTCAAGATCCATCATCAAAGTGAGGATCAATACATCAATTTATGCACAGTGAGTTCTATGTTTATTTCCCTCTACTTCAAAAGAAGCAAACACATCTCATGACTGTCAGAAAAAGGTAGACCACCTTTATCAAATTACAAAGATTAAACATTACTTGAGAGCAATTTGGCCCATGTTTTCCAAAATAGTTAATTGTTCCATTCCTGCCAGATTGTGTGACTCAGGTTAAACTAAACTGCTAAACTACTGGCTATGATCTCTGTAGTCTCTTTAAGCTAATTTATGCCTATCTTGGGGCATGTGCATTTTGACACTGGGGAAATCATATGCACAGTTGAACAATGATTAGGAGCAGTCTGTTCCTGTACTCTTAAAAGAAGGACAATGAGGAAAAATGGGGTTCCCCAAGGTGGCCTGGGGTTAAAATAATGGTTAAAAAATCTTTGAAAGTCAGAGAAATTCAGATACATATACAATCGTAATTATATATAGGATTAAAAATGCAAATGTATGTCATGGTTTGTGGTGCTATTTATGGGTATGATTGTTGTTGAATCTTCTGCAAGTTTTCCCCCCAGCCAAAAGTGGAATAACCAAAGTAATTCTTAATTCTCTCAGCCTCTGTAAGATTCCCTCTGTCAGATTCAAGCAGCCACACACTTCTAGCCATGAAACATGTTTGTGTTCAGAATGCTTGAATAATTTGTAAATATGAGGCTCAGAAAGTGGCTATCTTTCAGATTTTGCATTATTGAATTTTATACTACCATTCAAAAAGAAAAAAAAAAGTACATTCAAAATGTGTATTTTAAATCATTTAGGAATATACGCTTGCAGAAAAAGTGCAGTCAAATATTAATTTCATGATGTTTTTAAATTTCATGATGTTTTTAAATTTCATGATGTTTTTAAATTGCAGGCTGAGATGGAAATTCAGTGGTAGAATTTCTTATGACCCAGGAATCAGATCCTCTGTCAGGGGATATATAATATGAAATCTCTGGGTGTCTTTGATGTACCCACTTTTTGCTGTGGCCCCCAGCATATCATGCAAACACTTAGACTCTGAGTGATGAAAAGGGTGTGCAGTCCTGCTTTATCACACTCACAACTCTGAAAATCACAAATGAAGGTGTAAGATCTGGATGGTCCCCACATGCTGATGTGTGGAAGGGCCTTGAAAACCTGGCTCAGGGATAACCCACCTGCATGCCTGAACATAGACTTGCTCCCTTCTCTATTTCTAAGTATTTTTTCTTAGAATCCATGGGTAATGTGAGATACTCTTCTTCTGCAAGCACAATACGTCCAGAATTGGTCCAGTCTTGTTTATGGAATGGACAAGGTGCACCATTTTGTTTTTACCATACAAAATCTCTCCGGTTGGCCTTGTCAAGCTGCATTCTCAGTGGAAAGCAAGCTGCTTAGCCTGACATGCAAGTTGTTAGTGAACACTGACTGGGTTTTAAGGATGACTGATGTCATATTTAGATGGCAAACCCTCAGGCAATTGCTAAGATTGTAGGCTAGGCTGGGAAGTTGATAAAATATCCAGGAAATCCACTTCCACATTGCTTCCAAGGAAGCTACATAGCTATATATGAAGTTATCAGGAGCTGAGCTCAACTAGAAGGCCTTATATTTGTATTTTTAGTGACTTGCTGAAACATTTTGATCCTGTAGTTCTTAATATAAGATAGCATCTTCCAATTTCCTGGAATGGAGGTAATCTCTAAAAGACCAGGAACAAAAGAGCTACTTTGGACCTTCATGTCTTGCATGCATCATCTCACTTATGTTAAATTTGATGGGCACCATCCGTGTTGTTTTAGCAGAGCTACCACTTCTGAGCTGCAGAAAGTAGACCATTCTTAGGTGCTAGCAAAGAGTTAAAATCTTCTGCTATCTTGTGGCCATCTGTATTTTTGCAGCCAGATTTTGCCCTTAATCTAATCTACCCATGCTGACCTGGAAATTTTAAGAGTTGTAATCTTGACATACCTGCAGGGCACCATGTTGGAAAAGCTGATATAGCCCATGAGTTACCTGTGGGCCAAAAGTAGTATACTCAATACAATTACTTTTAATTGGCCCAGTTCCAGTTATCTCCCTGGTACATATTTCAAAAATGGATCAATGTTTCTGAATTAAATTAATCTACGACTGTTTCCCTTACACTGGGCTGAAAATCATTTTTTCTGTTTTTTTAATGGTCTCCTTCATTTCACTTATACAATAAGGCAATCGAAAAAAATTGAACATTTAACACTTAAAACTATAGTGTAATCATGAGCTTACTTTATTTCAACCCAAAGCTATGCTTAGCATAAAAAGTATTTTTTTTTACTAACTAAAGGAATAGTTCTGTTGCTGAGATCCAATATCTTTCCACCCAGGCTAGGAATGAAGTCTAAAGATTACTTTTTAAACTTGTCATATAAATCATCCTATGGAAGCATGCATTTCAGAAGGCAGATGTGCCATAGGTCAAAACAAAAGGGTGTTTTGGTTACAGCCTTTGGGAAGGGAATTGGTTAATTAAAAGATGGTCTTCATTACACCTTCCAAATGAGTACTTACAGGAACTTTTCTGTCTGCGACATCCCTGCCAAAATCTAATTAGAGATTCATCGCCTCTTATAAATCAATGTTATTGTGTGTCAGGCAGATACAATGCATCAACCCTAAGTGGGATTTTAACTGTCCAAATCCGTTTGTCTAAACATCATAAAAACTGAAACAAATCAAAGAGCAAGTTATGCTAATAAAAGAGACACATCTTTATTATGAAATACAGTGCAGGGGGTTTCAGGAATGGAGCCAACTCTATAGAGTTGCCAATTCCACCTGCTGGGCAATTATAGTCCTTCCCCCCATGAATTTTTTTGGGCATAACTAGTGGCTTCAGAAGGCTATCAAAAAAGTTTTGCTCATTTAGGGGCCCTAGGAGAATATTGCTAGGTGTGCACAGTTGTACCAGCTCCCCGTACAAGAGTACCTATATCTATGTTCAGATGTCCTAAACCAGTACAGGGGAATTGCACAGATACTAACAACACAGACAGTTAAACTAGATGTGGCACTGATGAGAAGATTGGAGATAATTGGAATACTCAAGGCCAATGCACTGAAGGTGGGAAATGGGAAGGAAGGAAGGAACCAGCTTCTGGGCCCAGCTAATGCTTCACCAGTCTGGCTGGGTGGTAGAAAGCTGTTAGTATTCCCAGAATATCCATTGACCAATTATTTCCATAATGTCATTGAGAAAAAAAAAAAAAGAGCTTTGGTGGTCAGAGGGAAGGGGTAAAGAAGGTTTCTGATATTTGATGTCTACTGTCAAGGTCAGAATTTTCTTTCCATCAGAGAAGAAAATTTCCTCAGTTTAATGACCCCTGAGATACTTTTCCAGGGGCCAACACATGGTAGCATATTTTTAAAAGAGAGGTGATCAGAATTAGGACAACAAGGAAGGGTGTTAAACTTTCTTATCATCTTAACATGCTATGGTTCCAATGACTGTTGATCCCTAGAGCTGTTATTTACTAAAGGTGAACTCCTTTGAGTTGGGTGTTATTCTTGGTGAATACCTAGATATGACCATATAATTTTCTTGGTAATAATATGGAATGGTCAGCTATTCCTTCTTCTGGAATGCTTATCCAACTTCCCTGGTTTAGCCATGGCCCTGGAATTCCTCATCCATATACTGTCCAGATCCAACCCTGCTTAAGTTTTTGTTCAAAATCTTCAGAGGATGCAAGACACTGTCACCAGCTGCAATTATGTATTAGACGTTCACAAAAAGAGTGCCATGTGTGAAGAACCACAGCTCAAAGCAATGCAATGGCCATTTTCTTTTTAAGGCAACTGTCCTGGTGGAATTGTGATATTGTGCCTGGGAAGATCCTCCAACAGCTTCACTGAAGAAGCTTCAGGATAACACAGTTTTGAAGTGCTCCTCACAGCTTCACTATTTACATTCTGAGAAGGTACCCACCTTCCATTGGCACCATTTGGACAGGGACATCCAAGGCAATTTTCATCATATCCCGAACCACTATAAAATTGCCCATTTTCCCATACACAAAGATTAATGACTGCTATTTTAAATTGAGAAATGCTTGGAAAACCTCTTTACCCTGGAGATTACCCAAGTTTTTTGGCCACAAATGAGTGGAGAATTACAAACAGCCATTTGATTTCCAGCTCTGCACGGAACAGGTCCTAAAATTCACCCAATTCCTGGCTGACCTCAGTCTCCTGCACATGGTCCATAACTGACATTTTCTCCGTGACATTTCCAGGATTTTGGGTTTTTGCATGATGGAACATTTAGTCCTACATGTCTCTACCCACAAGCTGCACTACTAGACCCCTGGCAGATTTACCTCAATAAGAATTAAACCCATTCACATTGCAACTACCCTATTACTTTCAGCCATTTCTTAAAACAATTTGCAAATCTTCTGGCTTTTTGACCTAACTGTATTTACTGGTAATGCTTAAAAAAAAAAAAAAGAACCCTACGATATCATGTTTTGCATTAGTTGCCATAGATTGCTTCCCCCTCTTTGTAATAACCAGTTATCAAAATGGAAAGCATAGAAAATGTTGCATAAGAAAGTTCACCGATAGGTCACCTGATTGGCTGTTTTCTTCCTGCATTTCACTGAAACCATTAACTGATTTATTGCTGAGACTTATACTGCAATTTCTAAGAATGTTTGTGGTATAATATGAATGTAAGAAAAGCCAGGATGTTTCCATGCATTTAAGAAGCCAAAACATTATACAAACATGATATTTACGGGTTTGAATTTTGAATCCATAACGAGTTTATGGATGTAGCTTGTGAGACAAAGATATAAATTTTTGACTTGGTTCCCACATTGGGCTAAACCATGGTTTGTTGAACTATAAACCACAATTGACTAGATTCACAAATCCCACCATGCCATAATCCAGAGAATCTGTAAATATCTACCTCAGTGTTTTCTTTACTCAGACATTGCATGCAAAGGATTTCCTCCCTGTATCATTTCACCCTTTTTTATTAGTTTAAATTAACCATTTCATTCATGAATTTTCATGGCATGATCTTGAGGGTACTAGGAAGCTACAAATAAAGTATCAGAAGGCCATGTGTATCCCAAGGCTTCCCACCCCTACATTAGTCCAAAACGTCTACCACTGGTGGAAACCACAGTCCCTTCCTTGCAAAATAGTCAAATCCATGCTCAGTACCCCCTTGCTCCCAAGAAAAGACAAATTTTTTTGGCAAAGAGATCATAAATTTATTTAACAATAAGCCAGGATTTGCATTTCTAAATGAATGCAATACAGAAGTATGCAGCTTTCTTATGGATGGGACCTATGCTTAGGGTTATTGAGGACTAAAGACAGTTTGGCTAGCGGCCACAGGATGTCACCCAAATGGACAAACTATTTGGGACTTCTTTGGAGAGTTTGGAGCAAAGCAAAAGGGCACTGTGGGCTACACACAGTCGGCAGGCCATGGGTTGTGCACTTATGCTCTGAGGTTTGCTGACAATGTCAGAATTCTTCCAAACAGCAATGATTTTCACATCTGAAGGAAGATGAGGGGGAGCAGATTGTTCCAGCCTTGATATCAATGTTCAGTGGGCCAGCGTTAGCTTTGGCTGAAGATAACCTCCTTCCACAACCCTTTCATTGGCCACAATAAAACATAGGCATGTTCAACTGTCCCTCAACACTTGGTGCCTGAAGGTGTACATTTCAGCATCCACAAGAGCTGCCAAGGAGGATCAGTAGAGCAGACAGAAAATCAAATTCTGATAAACAATTAATACTTTCCCCAATCACCAAAACTAAGGAATAGATGAATAATCGAAGACTAAGGAGAAGATTAATCACGAAGGACAATCAGGAATTCTCCCCCCACCCACAAAAAAAGCAAATTGCTGCTAAGCCTATAGTTAGCTATTGGCTAATCCAAGTGGGGAAACTGTGTTGTCTGCAAAGACACTGTCAAACTTTCAAGGTAGACCAGGTCCAGTACAGCTGGAAGTTGTATGTAGCTGTTACAGCTGATGTAGGCTGTTACTATAGCCTGCATCAATTTTATTGATGCAGGCTATAGTAACAGAATCTTGGAAGCCTAACCGAGTTTTCCCCTTCCTCCCTCTTATGCATTGGTGAATTTGGGAGGAATGAGTCATATCCTCTTTCCCATGCTTGCTCTGTGTCCCAAGGCTTAAATCATGCTTTTGTTTTTTCAACCATTGCCTTACATCTCCAAGGTCATCTCTATAGCCATCTACAGATACTGAACTAGAACTTCCACAGGCTATAAGCTCCTCAATTATTATTGTGGGAGGAAGAACTATGATGGACAGGCTCTTGTTTTAAAAAATGCAAGTACTTTAAGTGAGATGCTAAATCAGGAACTAGTAGCATTTTTGTGGTTAGCATTTGCCTTTCAATTGGCATGGGGGGGGGCACAAACTTTTGACTAGTGGCCCATGCTTTCCTCTGGTGCCAGGTAGCTGAATCCTGCATAAGAGGAATGGGTCTTCCTCAATGCTAGCTCAACCACCTTTTATGAATTGGGATTTCAGCTTCCAGAATTCCAGGCAGTATGGCCTCCAGTAATACATGTGGGAGGAAGTTGGGGAAGAGTGATTTCATGGCATTCATTATTCTGGTAACGCTTGTCTGAGCCATAAAACAGCATCATTTGCAGAACTAAATTGCCTTCCATCATTTTCTGGGCTTGTTAAGGTTGGGTAGATGAGATTTGGAGGGCTCCAGTTTCCCTTCTGCCATCACAGAATGGGTAAAAGAGAAAGAGAGTAAGGGTGAGATTGTTTTAGCAGGTCAAAAAAGGCAAAACTTTGCCTCTTGTATAATTACAGTTGCTTTTTTGAAGGTAATTCTCTTGGATGGCTGTCCTTCCAACACTGGAACATTAACATGACTTCTCTCTCCTTTTTTTTTTTAAGGGAGAAAGAGATGCTCAACTACCCATAACTCATGACATGTGTTTACTACCTTGGATTGTCAGTAGCCTGGGGGAAAATTCATGTTAGATTCACATGGAAACATGCAACTGAATTTGATGGGAGACCTGGTTGGACAAGATTCACGGCCTTAATCTCATTCCATCTCTTTTTTAAAGGATTATCTACACTTCTCTGTCCCAAACAGTCACAAAATGAGGAAAGATTCCTTTCTTTATCCCACTGCAAGAAAATAAAACATTAAAAAAAAATCAGGGACAGCAAAATGAGGCCTTACTATAGCAGAAACTTGCTCTGAAAGGGGCTTCTTCATTCTTATGCAATGCCAGGTCATGAATACTTCATGAGGTGGTGAGCACACCTTGACAGAAACTACATCTGCTTCAGCTAGAGGGACATTGTTACATATGTTCCTACAAACACATAATATGTTTTATTTAAAGTATGCCATAAATATTTTTTGCCCTCAAGCAGAGATTAGAATGAATTGGGTATTGTATAGTATCATGACAACAACACTCAGATAATAGAATGAGAAGATATCAACTGCAAAATATCTAACTTTATTTGTGAGAGAAAAAATAACACCAATTCTCTTCACTGAGAAAATTGACTTTCTGCCATGAAAAATGACATTCTACCCATTATGCAGAATGACGGAAAAGATTAAGGTGCCTCACAATATATGCATCTAAAGACAACCACCACAACAAGCCAACATTAAAATAAAATAGGTCATTCTAATTAAAATCTTCCTTTCCAAATGCCCTATGGAAGAGGGTTGTCTTTACCAGCTTCCTAAAGGATAAGAGGGTGGAGAACAACCTGGCTCCACAAAGCAAACTTTTCCAGAGTCAGGAAAGTGGCACTTAGAGATCTATCTTTCATGTCTCAAGGCCATTGGTCTTTCACATGGTGGGCTCCCAGAGCAACCTCTGCCTGCTAAACTTTGTGGGGCCAAATAGATTTTACCTGGAGAAAACAGTCCTGAAGTGTTTTCTTCACATAAACTACTTGCAGAATTTAGATTAAAGCAAGGTATCCTACCCAGCTCTGATCTAATCCACAAAGCTTTCCATAACGAGATGCAAAGGGTCTTGGCCCTGTCTTCATATCTAGATAGTTTCTGTTCTTTCTCCCAAATGGTTTCCCTTCAAAATTCTTAGTCTCTACAATTCAGTGACAGATCCATATCTGTTTTCTGGAACTTGGTGATTATTTATTTATTTATTTATTTATTTATTTATTTATTTATTTATTTATTTAAAACATTTATATAGATGCCCATCTTATATCAAACTCTGGGTGGCTCCCAACCAACAGTTAAAACAGCATCAGTATACCATTAATACTTACATATACAGTATCTATTAAAACCACAAACATTAAAACCTGGCACCAAAATAAAGCTTTCACCTGCAGTCCATCACTAAGTCCTCTGGTCAATCTCACCCTATTCCAGTGCTTGTGGGCGGGGGGACCAGGTCTTGAGTGCTTTTCAGAAGGCTAGGAGAGCAGGGCCTGCTGAACTTCAGAGGGAAAGGTGTTCCATAGGGTAGGGGCTGCCGCCGAAAAGGCACACTTCCTAGAGCCCACGAGATGGCAATGCTTAAGAGGAGGAACTAGGAGTGTGCCCACCCTATTTGATCTGCTAGGATGGGTAGATGTCCTTAGGGAGAGGCAGTCCTGCAGATAACCTGGCCCTGTGCCATGTAGGGCAAAGGTAAGGTAATAACCAGCACCTTGAATTGCACCCAGAAGGCAACTGGGAGCCAGTGCATCTCGTGCAATAGTGGTCCTTCCCTCTCCCCCACCCCCCAGATATGCTAATGTTGCTTTCTATTTTGGCCTAAAGCTTTTTAGTTGTGTATGTCTTTCTGCTTAGAAGATCATGCTGGCTTGGTCTAGTGATGACAAGCAGCAGAAATTCAAGAAAAAGAATGTAGTTGATTTCTTTATAAGCTATAATCAAATTACTCAGCTAATAATTAATCAAGGAAACATAAGCTAGGTTCTCCTCTTGCACTAATTCTGCATGGATGCATTTTTGCTGAAGACTTTTGGATTCATACAAAGATCTCTTTACTGTACGTAATTTTGTTTGATGTTTTAACAAACATAAGCCATTAGAAACAGCTAGTGTACAATAGTAAGGACAGGGTTGGACTAGGACTCAAGAGACTCAGATACATCCCCATTCAGCCATGGAAGTTCTTTGACTTAGTATTTCTCAGTCAACTTATCTGGCACAGTGGTTGATGCGAGAGTAAAATTAGAGGAGATAACTCTGTATATGACATCTTGAGCTTCTACAGGAGAGGATAAAAACCAGCCAACCAAATAAATAAATATGCCCTGATTGTATTGCCAGCAGACTCTTAGAGTTCTCATTCACGTGTACATTTCCCCATTCTTTATTACCAGTTGCTCCTATTGCATGGCTACATTATGATCCTTTTCATATGGTCTTTGGCGGTGAGTCCATGTCCTCTTACCTCATTTGAAAAGAGTTGATCACATCATATGCACTGTCACATAAAGATGGCTTTATTGGAATATGATATGAATGCCCACATGCATAAAAAATTCTTGGCGCAGTCATACCTATGATCACATCTATGTAGTATCGGTACATTGAACGTTGATACAGACTTAATCAATCTGCTTCTGATCTCACCAAATCATTCTGGATTAGACTCCTTCTCTGTTCTTCCTGGAACTTACTGCATATTATCTGAGAACTGTGAGACTACTATTGACCTCCTCGTCTGGCAGCAATTTATTTCGGTTTGCTGTTGTGGTTTACAGTTTTGTTTTTCTGTTGCTCGGTTATGACAGCCTGTCAATAAAATGAGCAATACCAAATATATTCAAACCCAGCATTCATTGATGTTTTATGGAAGTCCCAGGGCACCCCTAACATATGCTTCTGTCATCTCTCCCTGAAAAGCTCCATGTTCTGTTATTTAAAATACTGTTTGACTTATCCAGCGACTTTAGCCTGGATTCTGAGAGCTTCGTGGCTATTATCCTACTATGCTTCAAGAGGAATAAAAGAAGCACACATCTGCCAAGCAGTTGATTGCTCCTGCATCCATATCAACAGCAGCTAAAAACCTAGGACCTTATTCAGATGAAAATGAAGAGCATATTTCAAATCAGAAGGGGCAACAGGGGTGGGGGAGAAACCTTAACTTTAGCTAAATTCTGGCCCTAATCAAAGACAGAAGAGAAAGTGACTGATAGACATTTTAGTAGAGTTTCGCCCCTTGCATCTCCCAGATCTCTATGCAAAGGAAAACTCATTGCTGGGCTGAAATTCATTCTTCAGAATTTTGCAACCTATTTCCCAGAAAAAGGAGATGTTTCAGTTAAGGTAAAGTCTAGCTAAAACTATGCCTACTTAGATAAGTGCTTCAGATGAAATGTTGGTTTTCATAATTTAAAGGGTATCTAGGAGGGGAAATGTATAAATGTTTGTGAGGGTTGTTTGAAGAAAGAGAAAGGCAAGAGGAATTTTGGGAAGAGTAGGTTCTCCATTTAAGTGCCCATGTAAGCACTGGCCTATTGAAGACACATCGATTAGTGTTATTGGAGCAATTTTGAACAGAATGTCAACAGAAAACAGGCATTGTGAGCATAATATTCTCTGGTGAAGAGATGGAAAAGTCAGAATGTGAGTCAATCATAAGTCCAAAAAATTCCTTCTACCTAAAATTAAATACAAAGCTGAGCAAAGGATCCATTACATAAGGCTGTAAGCCCTGGAAAACCCTGGGAAAAAAAATGTACCACCACATATTAAAATGCTAATTTCATGCTTTGTTCTTTGGAAAGTATAATTTAGATTTTTCTGAAGTAATAAAAAGATTCAATTTATTATTCAGGGAGTCAAAAACACTTTATATTATTGTGTGCTGAAAAGCAAAAGGTATTCATTTTATTGATAGCTAAACCTTCTCTTTTTCATAAATCTGAAATGATTCTTGGACTGTGAAAGTAAAAGAGGAAGGAAAAATCAATGAACAGATTAACATTTGAGCCAACAATCAAAAATTAAATTCTATGGAAATAAAAGGGTCTGGATTGTGAATATACGTGCTTCTTTCCAAATCAAGAATCTTCTTTTCTCCTTCCCAAATTGTACCACAACCCAATGAAATCCAAGCTGGGATATACAGTCACTATGTAAAGTCAGCTCCAGCCTGAACAGGAAGCTTTTATGGGTTTTCCAAGTGAGACGAAATCAATAATCAGCCTTGGTAAATAGAGGTCACTCCAGAATACAGAAAACAATTGTAAAGGAAATGATCCAGCTTGTGACGTTGGTGTATCTCTCCACAAGGGGCAATGGTTCTATGGCTTACCAGTTCTGTCCTAGCAGTTCCTGGAAGCATAAAGCTCATATTTCTTCCTCTATCATTTGTTTTATCCTTAATGGAAACCTGGAGCTTTATTACACAGCTGTCTGTGATCTGCCCTTTGCAGAAAGGTATGAACAATTTGCATGGATGGCTCAAATCTCATTAAAGTTCTACCTGTGTTGGATGAAGACGCATCCAAGCTGCACAGAAGCCAACCTATTGTCTCCTCCCAATCTTGGAGGATATAATGTCACCCACTTAATTGGTCCATGATTGTTTCTACGGAGGATATTAAAAACTAAATGCCATCCTGGGGTGGAGGTTAGGCCTGGATAATTGTCTGCAAAGATGATATGTATTACCTGCTTTAATTCTGTTGCACTTAAATTAATTACAGATTAAGGGGCAGAAAAGGAGTCTGAAGAAAAGAACACCTGAAGTGATAATTAAGGAATTTTAGTGCTAAATCAAAGGCCATTCTTTTAAACCAATTATTTTTATTGCATTGTGGAATTCTTATGAACCAACTCTAATTCTTCTAATTTGTCTACTTCAGCATTGGAAACTTAAGCCAAAGATAGATCAGGATCTACTCTTAGTTCTCCAAAGCTTACTACTTCCCATAGTTAGAAAATTGTCATGCAAAAATTTAAAAAAAAAAAATCACCAGCCACCACCTAATTTGTGGACAGGCCTTGTTCTAATAATTTTTCTTTTTTCAGTTTCAGTGTCCCTCCCATGGAAAGCATATATGTCTGTTGAGAGCCTTTGATTAGAGTTTTAACATAATATTTCTGATTTCCAGTTCTAAAGTTTAATGTTACCATCCTTGATCTATACTAGCTCTGTGGGATGGGATTTCAAACTCCATCGAAGTTGATTCCACTTGTATTCATATTTGCATTGGACATATTGCGTTAAAAAGGAATTCTCTCCAAGGAATTTACATGAAAGTAAGTTGCACAACGTCCTGAAAATCTATTCAGTACTTATTTATTTATTGTGCCTTTGAGTTAATGTTGATTCCTGGTGATTGCCTGGACTGGTCCTTGCAGTTTTATCAGCAACATTTTTGGAAGTGGTTGGTCACTGCCGCCTTCTTCCTAGGGCTGAGAGGGTGTGACTGGCCCAGTTGGCTTTGTGGCTAAGATGGAACTACAACTCACGGCCTCCCAATTTCTAGCCTGGTGCCTTAACCACTACACCAAACTGGCTCACATTTATTTATTTAGCTACATTTAAATACCACCTCAATCAACATAGATTCTGAATGCTTAGCTGTATAATGTGCCATATAATATATCCAGAGGTTACCAGGTTGGAGTGCTTTGGTAGAATCGGGAAAAATTAAATTCATATCTTCACTAAGTAATGAAACATTATGTGGCCTTTCACCATTCAATCTCTTTTAATCTGCTTCCTTAGGGTTGCTGTAACGATAAAGTAAAGAGGGAACTACATACCCCGAACTTTCTTGGAATAAAGCTGGGATGTAATAAAGATATTCAGATGATTTCCCCACCCCCACCCCCCAAAACCACAACAACAAAACCATACAATACATGATTATTTGAACTATATTCTTCTTAAGATCAGTAAGGCTTATTCCTACATGAACTCAGTCATTAGGTTAAGAATTTCTGCAGAAGACTCTTCCTTCTTGCCCTTCCTCTACTAAGGCTAAGGTAGATGTCTCCAAAAGATAAAGCCTCTTCATAGATGGCTTCCAGAATTAGCTTTTATACATTATTGATAATTGATTTGTTTTAGGTCTACTTTGGATGCAGGAAGCACAGCATACATATGTTTAAAATTTAAAAAAAAATTAAAAAAGAGTGCGGGGGGGGAACTTCCAAGGGAAATTTCCCAACCTTAGTTTTGCCATCCCCTAAACAAAAACAACCCAGGTAATTCCTTAGCACTGTATGCATCTCTAGAACCCACCCTGATCTCCACTCCATTCCAGAAGAATGGAATACAATGCATGCAATGTTGCTGTTCACAAATCAAAGGGTTGAGAAAGACAGTATTTTTCCAAAACCTTTGAGGATGGGAGAAGGAAGAATATTTCACATGGCATAAAAATATTTGAGCAGGAATGCCTCAGGGATTCATTTAAGACTTTTACACAGCTTGATCTCCCCCTTAAGTGGTCTGGAAATGTATCATTCCTTGGCATCATCTCAAAGTTTGAGCCAGTCGAGATCTACTTTTCCAGCTATGCATTTTTGATAGCAATTAGGAAGCGCCCCTTTCATATTCATTGCTCAGCTTTATCCAGGCTAAAGCTATTTCTTTGGTTTTCCATTGGAGAGAAAACATCCTTCTCGTGTTGGCTTTTACATATTGCATTTTGAGGTCGCCATTAAGTATCTCAGCACCATTCATTACTTCACCGTCACTGCACATCCAGCATTAGCTTTCTGATTAGGGTGGACAGTTGAAAATGGGCAAAACTGTGTGTCTCATACATAATTGAACAGGCTTCATAGAGCAAGTCAAAAGCTGTTATTATAACATTTTTAAAAAGTAAATGCCACACTAGTATTTTCCACTAATATTCTTGCTGGAAAATATTTAAAATCACTAGGGGTAAGCAACTTTTTTTCTGAGGACTAAATTTTATTGAATGTAATCTCCTTGGGGCCGCATAGTGATTGGTGGAGCTGCGTATTCCCTCTCTTTCTAATCCCCCCCCCTTTTTTTTCTCTCTCTCTCTGCTATCTACTTTTCTCTTTCTTTTCCCCTCCTTACATAGCAACTTGGCAAGGAAGGGAGAGATTCCTTTTGCAAAAAACCCTGAACATTTGCAAAAGATCTCTGAATTAAACATTCCATGGAATGAAGATAATGGCCACATGTGTCCCTCAGATGCTGGATGCCTAATCCTGATATAAACATCATTTTGGTAAAATGTCTCCTTACAAGAATGAAGATAACATGAAAGAAGGAAGGAAGGAAGGAAGGAAGGAAGGAAGGAAGGAAGGAAGGAAGGAAGGAAGGAAGGAAGGAAGGAAGGAAGGAAGGAAGGAAGGGAGGGAGGGAGGGAGGGAGGGAGGGAGGGAGGGAGGGAGGGATCCTGCCTTTCTGCCTTTCAGGGTCGAACCCTCCTGAGGCTACATATAGGAAGGTTCTTAATATGGCATTAAAGTGGAGAGGATCAAATCAACAATTTACAAACATACTTCTAATTAATCACATGGGCTCAGTACTCAGGTCCATGTCCTCTGACTGGAATCAGTCAATCCTGGGCATTCGTTCCAGGAGAGAATGCTTAAAATCCCCACACAACAGTGGGAACCCCAGCACTATGGAACACATTGTCTTTTGAGGTTTCTTTGGCCCCAACCTACTAGGGTTTTTTACAAGGTGGTTAAAACTACCTTGCTCCAACAGATATATGGACTCTAGCAGTGGTTTGGGCTACCTTTTATTTTGTTTTGGTCTGTTTTAATTGGGTTAGATGTTTAAGCTAATTGGGTTATATTGATTGTTGCATGTTGCAGGAACATTTGAGTTTATGTTATGTAAACTGCCTTAAGTCTTTTTGACTGGGCAATATACCAAGGTGTGTAATAGCTAAAGTCATAAGGACATGTTTCAGAAATGGCACACCCACCTAGCACAAACTGGACATGCTTTTTATGTGTAAAAGGCCAAAAAGAACCTGGATATTAGAACCAAGACCTGCTTCTCTACCGCATAGCACTATATATTTAATCCCGAACGCTGGCTGATGAATCTGATGGGACTCTCACTGGATTGTACCAACAGACTGCATTTTGAGAGAAGTATCCTATGAGTAATATGGTTGCCATATGAACCATTATCTGAAAAAAACCCAAAGAGCTCCCAACATATCACCATGATTCTAACACATTTTGATTCTCTATCTGTAGGTCCTGCATTCCTCTCTATTGAGAACTGTGTGTTATTAGAAAGAGATGATAATATTATGACTTTTTAATAAAATGGATGTGCCTATTAAGCAACAAAAAAGACTGTTATCTCTCTCCTTCCTCTTCTTTCAGTGCCACAGGGCTATCAGCGGGTGGAATAACTTCTGATTACATACTTTCTGGCTTCAGACAAACAAGTCAGACTACTGTGTTGAATGAAGAAATGGGAGGGGAAATAGCCATCATAGTACTGAGAAATAATGTTATCAGGTAAATGTGAATACTATATTGTTACAAGACGTAGAAAAAGTAATGGAAGCCAGGGCAGAAATGATATATATAGGGTTTACAAAACACAATGTTATTGTAACTTTTGTGGCACAAGACAAACAAAGCCAATATCCTGTTTAATTTTGCATAAAGATATGGCATTAAAAACTAGAAAGACCTTTCGCAAGTTTCATTGTAGAAATAAACAAGGACTCAACAAGAGCAATCTGATTGGCTTGTTTAATGGTCACCACTCCCATCCAAAGAATGCAACCTGGGGAAATGAAATTCTCTTTGGCTTCCAAGCCACAGTGCTCAAATAACCTGCAGTAGAAGAGATCCATTTTGAGCACAGAAGGCAAGATCCCTGCTTATGCACTTTTCTTTACACTCAGTTTCCTACCTGCCAAACTCATTTGTGTAAACTGTAGGAAGTTACCAACCCCAAATAAAAAACAATCCAGAACAATACATGACTACTTAAGGCAGTTTCAACATGACTCCCACTCGAAGTCCTAATAGAAGGGTGTAAATATAACATTGACGGTATTACTGGAACCTAGTGGGATCCAACACATGATTGGAATATAATACTGGAAGGATATAATTTGTTCAAAAGAAACAAACCCAACCTAAGAGCGGTGTGTGTGTGTCACATACATAAAGCATGACTACATCAGTATGAAAATGTGAGACGCTAACAATGAAAACCTTGTTCTAAGTGTCTGGGTGAATATTAACAGGGAAGCTAACCACAATGATACTATTGTGGGTGTGTATTACAGGCAACCCAATCAAAAAGAAGATACAGATTTGCAAACCAGATGGCCAAGTATCCAAGATACAGACGACTTTGGTAATGAGGGATTTCAACCACCCCAATATCAACTAGGAATCAACTCTGCAGCAAGTCAGGTTCTTGACATGCTTTGCAGACCACTTCATTGTCCAGAATGTGGAAAAGGAAACTAGGGTATTGGCTGCACTGGACTTAGTACTTACCAACTGGGAAGAAATGGTTGAGGAAGTGGAATTTGTATGAAACTTGGGAAAGAGTGTCCATGTGATCCTAGAATTTACCATATTGCAGGCAGGGAGAACTGAAGGTACCAGATTAGATTTCTAGATTTCAAAAGAGCTGATTTCAATAAACTAAAGGGAAAAATAGGAAGGATTCCGTGGATGGTCATTCTGAAGGGCAAAACAGTTCAGGAGGTTTGAGAAATTCTGAAAAATGAGATAATTAAGGCCCAAACACAAGCAATATCGTGGTATAAAGAGCTCTGTTATAAAC
The DNA here is from genome assembly GCF_059951505.1 of Python bivittatus. Classification (NCBI taxonomy): domain Eukaryota; kingdom Metazoa; phylum Chordata; class Lepidosauria; order Squamata; family Pythonidae; genus Python; species Python bivittatus. Next base: position 5,874,462 of record NW_028277042.1, on the reverse strand, counting down.
TGAGAAATAAAGAGGACAGGTTTAAAAAATGCACCCAGCACTCTTCAACATTTTTATAAATAACTGAGTAAAGAAGGGATGCTCTGCAGATTTTCAGATAGCACAAAGCTGAGGATAGTTAGAGGATTGCGAACACCTCAGAAGATAGGCTCAAATTTCAAAAGGATCTTGATAAACTCTGAATGTTCAGCATTTTTCCAACAAAATGCAATTCAACAGCAAGAAATATAGGGTTCTGCACTCAGATAGGCAAAATCAGATGTACAGATCAAGGATACTTGTGAGGAGGATCTGGGTGTCCTAGTAGACCACAGATTAAGCATGAGACAGCAGTATGCTGCAACTGCCAAGAGAGCCAACACAATATTGGGCTACATCAACAGAAATATAATGTTGAGATCGCTGGAAGTTCTGCTCTATGCTACTCTGATCAGTGTCCAGCTGAGGAACTGGAAAAAGTGCAGACAATAGCAAGAAAGATGGTGAGGGGCTTGGAGGCTAAAACCTATGAAGACCAATTAAAAGAACTGGATATACTTAGCCTACAGAAGAGAAGGCTAAGGGGAGACACAATAGCAGTCTTCCAATGCTTGAAGGACTGTCTCAGGGAAGAGGGTGTGGATTTATTCTCTGTAGTACCTAATGGTAGGACAAGAACCAATGAGTGGAAGTTTTAGACAGGGAGATCCAAATTAGATATAAGGAGGAATTTCCTAACATGAGAGTTATTAAGCAGGGAAATAGTCAAGGGTGCAACAACAACATTTGTCTGGGATTGTCTGAGGATTCCTGCCTGGACAGGAAGTTGAACTGGAAGACTTTCAAGATCCCTTCCAACCACATGACTCTATGATTGATTCAATGATTGATTTGACAATCTTATGTAAAGAGAATAAGAAAATAATGGCTGTGTGCGTGTGACATGCTTTATCATGATGCCACTTAAATAAGAGGTTAAGTATGTTGTATGATCACAGCCAGTCACATCCACTGTTGTATTTACCATGATATTATAAAATGAAGCCACACAGGAAGATCCAGGTTTCTTGCAACAAAGAGCAAGCACGATATAGCAGTTACAGTCCCAATGAAGAACTGACAAAGCGAGTTATTACTGAAATAAGCATGCCTAACTAAGCCCTTAGACTGTGCATCAGATCAGAGAGGGAGAATCACAGTCAATGATACAAACAAGCAGAAGCAAAAACCATTACAAAAGTTCAGACCCCCACAACATTTTGTTCTAATTTATGTTCCAGATTGTTCTTTCCCATCTACCTCAATTTAAGAGGTGGAGAGCAGACAGGGAAAAATAGTTATCCGCTATGACGTGCCTAGTATTTTTCAGATATCTGACTGTTCATTTTGACTTGGAAGGGCTACAGCAGCTTTCAAAAGTTTTCACCCTCCATTTCTGAGGAACTTTATCCTTTTGACATGCGTGTCATTTCTCACAGTGCTCAAACCAGCTCCTGCAATTTTCACAGAATGGCAGTTGTTGACAGGTTGTTAGGGCTGACAGTGAATATGTTTGAAAAACTGTCAAGCAGGTGGAAAAAATATTCTTTCTTTAAAAAAAAAAAAAAAGAGTGGGAGAAGGAGCCTCCTCTTACATTTGTAACAGCATGTTGAGACTGTGAGCCTAGACTGGCAACGCGCCGACTTACAATCCGATTATATGCCTTGCAACGACAGTTGACGTGAATATACGATCCTTCAAAATTAGTGTCAGTTTGTCACTGTAGAAAGGTCAGGATTGCAAAATTCCTGCAAAATCTCATTTATCTCGATAAGAATGATTGGCCCATTTAATGTTCCTTTACAGCAATTCCACACTAGCGTGCTTGAAAATTGGACTCGGTTGAAACCAGTTGGTTTTTAATTAGCCTACAGTAGCTATTGTCTGAACTGTGCCTTTGTTTGCCAACGAGGAACTAGGAATTCTTCCAAAGACTTCTAGCAAAGGCCCAAGGCAACTAAAGGAAGTGAGAACATTGCTAGGAATTCTAGGGCTGATACAGATGCATGAGGGAATGGAGGACACATGACCTTTCTCCTCTCTTTTTCCTGCCCATCTTCAATTGCCACAGCTTGGGTGGGATTGGTGCCTGAGCCCTTTCACTGGGGGGTCCCACTTAAAAGATTTGTCTCAGGGCCCAGAGAGCTGAACTTACATTACTGTGTTATAGTCTATTAGAGTGTATGCATGTTCAATATATGGAAACAGCAGAAATCCTGTTAATGTTGACCCTTGTTGATTAACCATAAGATTATAGCAGTCCCAGTTAAAATGTCAGAAAAATGTTGACATTTATATAGAGTTACCATATATGGAATGCAAAAATCCAGAGAACCCCTATATGGTAGTAAAGAGATTAAGCAAATTCTAATTTGCTGCTCCCATAAGTGGTCATTCTGAAATTTTCAGCCTGGATTTGGTAGCCTGATTAACCAGTAAAAGTTGTATTCAGCTAAGCTCTTCAGTGTATGTTCTACACTCAAATGACAATTACTATAGAAAAATGTTGACATCCAAATGAATCATGATATGTAGGCTTCTCTTGGGTCTCATGCAGCCCTAAGACTTACCAATGAAGTCAACATCAAGGAAGGAAGGAAGGAAGGAAGGAAGGAAGGAAGGAAGGAAGGAAGGAAGGAAGGAAGGGAGGGAGGGAGGGAGGGAGGGAGGGAGGGAGGGAGGGAGGGAGGGAGGGAGGGAGGGAGGGAGGAAGGAAGGAAGGAAGGAAGGAAGGAAGGAAGGAAGGAAGGAAGGAAGGAAGGAAGGAAGGAAGGAAGGAAGGAAGGAAGGAAGGAAGGAAATCTGAAACAGACTTATAAAGCAAAAAGTCAATTCTGTAGAGCATCTCTCCAATCTCACTGAATAGGTTACAAAAATATTGTTTCTAGGGAGGGGAAAAGATAAGGGCTTGTTGCTTCTTGGCTTGTTCTGCGTATTACAGCAGGTCCCAGCAGATGTCCATGCATGATTTGCCACCAGTTCAACATAGAAACACAGTCAGCACACTGTGTTAACAAAAAATTGAATGTTTCCTCTCAGGTGGGCTGGCTCCTAAATGAATTCATGAATCTCTTTCTCTCCCCATTCCCCCAGTGTGGCTATTTTTCTTTTATTTTTGTAGCTGCAGTGGTAAAAGGAATATTCTTGAAATCTCCTTGACTTCATGGAAGTATTTTTGACTTCAGGGAATAGGCTAGAGGAACTCAAGAGGATGATATAAATCGGATTCTTTGAAAGCCAAGGAATAGATAATCTGCCAAGTTGTCCCTCCTTCCTCTCAGAGGATTAAAACAGCATGTATTTTGCCAAGTAAAGAATGTTGCCCATTAAGTGGATCCCCAGCAGTTTTCCCCAAAGTCAGTGTTGGGAAAGCAATGTTTCAAATTATTAAAACCCTCAAACCTAACGACAAAGGATGAACATCTTCAAACAAGAATCCATCTTTCCCTAATCCCAGTCTATTTCCCAATCGGTGATCTTGCATTATAATTATAGTAGACCACCATTTCTACACGTAGATTGAAAATCAGGAGGAGTCTGGTAGCACCTTTTCAGACTAACAAATTTTATTAAAAATCATAAACTTTTGTGAGCTACAGCTCACTTCATCAGATGCATAGAGCAGCTTCACTGATACAGAATTTAAATTGGGATGAGGCAGAGTGGATGAAGCAAGAGATAGAGATAGATAAGAAATAGAGATAGAGGCAGAGACAGAGACAGAGAGACACAGACAGAGAGATGATAGAGGTGATAGAGATGTTAGAGATAGAAATTATGAGAGAGAGATGATTAGAGATAGATGATTAGAGATAGAGATTGATAGAGATAGAGATAGAAACAACAGATAAATATTGATGAGAGATAAAGATTATTAGAGATAGAGATAGAGACAGAGACAGAGACAGAGATGATAGAGATGTTAGAGATAGAAATTATGAAAGAGATGATGAGAGAGATAAAGATGATGAGAGAGACTAGAGATTAGAGATGAGAGAGGGAGATAATGAGAGAGACAGAGACACAGATGGTAGAGGGGGGGGACAGAGACAGAAATGATAGAGATAGAGATGATAGAGATAGATAGAGACAGAGACAGAGAGAGAAAGACAACTACTCCTGTATGCTAACTACTCCAGCTGAAGTTTCCAGGGAGTCTTTATGGCCAGCCTCATGAGAGGCAGTTTGGTGTAGTGGTTAAGGCTCCAGGCTAGAAACGTGGAGACCGTGAGTTCTAGTCCTACTTAGGCATAAAGCCAGCTGGGTAATCTTGGGCCAGTCCCTCTCTCTCAGCTCTAGGAAGAAGGCAAGGGCAAACCACTTCTGAAAATGTTGCCAAGAAAACTGCATGGACTTGTCGAGGCAGTCATCAGGAGTCAAAGGCACCAAAACAACATGTAAAGCAAATTACAGTCATCCATACAACTGATGCCAAAGGCATGAATTACCATCTTCACTTCCCTTTGTTTTAGTTAAGACCACAACTGGCACACCAGCCTAAACTGGCAAAGGCTCTCCTTGACTTCTACCCTCTACAACCTAAGCTCCAGAAGACTGGGCAAAAGCTCACCTGATGGTTCCATATCAAAAGGAAAACTTTGGGCAGATTCAAGACCAGTCTTTCATAAAGGACCAGCAGTCTCATTTCTCCTTCAGGTTTTCTGGAACAGATTTATTACTTGTAACTTCCTATCTTCCTAGAGAAGAAATTCCGTGAAAACTTGAACTTGAATCTCCATCCATTGTAAGTATCAACCACTGCTGACTTGTTCAGCAAATTATAGTTAAATCAAATTACACCTACTGTAATGTGTAAACTGAGCTAATGAATCAGACATATCTAAGCTCAGTATTGTTCCACCAACTGGTGGTGGCATTTCCATGTTTTAGAAACTAGAAGTTCTCTCACCCTGCTGTTTCAGAATTTTAAACTGGAGATCTTGAAATTGAATCTAGGTCCTTCAAGATTCACCATCTGGATTTAAACATTTTATTAAGCCACCTATTGAATAAGTCAAAACTGTTGCTAAGCAAAATAAAACATACCACATTATGGCTTAGTGTGATACGTGAATCTAGCCATCAGATCAGACCACCAATCCATCTAGCCCAGTGCACCCTGCTCTGTCAGATAGTCACTCTTCAGGCCTAAATCATATTCTGGACCTGTTACTTGACATCATTTAACAGAGCACACCAGAAACCAACCATAGGACCTTCAGTGGGCAAAAGAATTCCTCAACCATTGAGTTAGCACTCCTCCTTTGAACTGCTGAGGAAAAAAAGGATGTCACTGAAAATAATAACCCTGTGATGAATTCCTCCCATTCCCCCAATTTCAGCAGATGTACCTCTGCTGCTGGAAAATCCTAGGACTATGAGCTAGAGTGGGAAGTTAACATTCCTGGAAGAATGTTATGGCAAACCTCTTCTGTGCTGTTGCCAGGAATATCATTGGAATGTCAAAGTAGTCCCAAGATGTTGAACTCAAGGGATCTTTATGTTATCTATGCCATGCCATTACTATACTGCACATTTCTTCACCCCATATAATTGTCTGACACAGTGATGGCGAACCTATGACATGCTTATCAAAGGTGACACACCACAATGTTTTGGATGACACACCAGCATTCACCAACACCCAACAACAACTATTCTCCCTGTTTGAGTTATCAAAGAAACTGAATTTGTTTTACTCGTATTTCATTTTTGTAATTATTTGCCATTTCTTTATATAATACACAGCACCACATATGATTGGACTGTATTTTTTTAAAAAAATTAATGAATATGTAAAGAATTGTTTCTCTTTTGTTCAGGGGGTGGGGGGTGACACGCCAGCAGAGTCAAGTTAGGCATTTTCCAAATTTTTGACCCACCGAGCCCAAAAGGTTCACCATCGCTAGTCTAACACATGCAGGGAAATAATATAAGTAGGTCTGAAAAATGTTACAAGAGATCAGGAAGTGAACACAATAGGAGGTAGGTTCAAAATCCTGTTGTGGCCACCACATTGTATGTAACACTACCCTGAGTGAAATCAAATTCCTCCATCCAAAATTATAGTTTGGGGTTTTTGGGGGGCAGGGAGGGTTATATTTTTAATCTAAATTTTAAAAACTAGGGTCAATTTTTCTTAAAAGACTGTCCATTTGTCTGCCTTTCTACCTATCTACCTTCAAAATGACAGTATCTACCTCTTCTGCATAGTGTTAGTCCAAAGTGGCCATCTAGCTTTCTCCAAGGCTGCAATTTCATTAATCTGAACACATTACTTTTAGTCAGTTCATATCCTGATAAATCATCTGCCTTTTAAATGATTTATCTATAAATTTAATCAAATTTGAGCAGTAAGAACCTTCCTGAAATACTGAAAGAAATAACAGGAAGGTCCAAATTGTCACCATCAAAATCCAACATTCATTATTTGCATATTTTCCCACTCCATAACAAACACATTCCAGGAACAACATAGCCTTAAAATGGACAACTGGGCTCTTAAAATATCAACCTAGAGGTCACTATTTATCCTAATTCTGTTGCTATGGATGTCAAAGTAATTACTGCCCTAACAGACATAGATCCTGATTCTCCAGTTTGTTAATTCAGAGTTAAATTTGATAGACATTATTGTGGGTTCTGCTGTATGGCAGAGTATATATTTTTGCGAAGAAGCAGTGAGAAAGCTAGAACTGTGGGCAAAAAAAGTCTTTCATATTCCCCAGACAACATTTACTCTTCATTAAGGATGACTGAACATTTTGTTAGGTTTGAATTTTTATGTAAACTGATCTAATTTGCACTTCCCAGAAAAATAGTTATCTGAAGAGTGCTCATTTCTCCCCCTTTTTTTAAAAAAAAAGTATTAAATTAAAGAAACGGTGTTTTTTTTCCTCTAAAACTGTATCTGAATATGAGTATACTGGGAAGAGTAATGCGCAAAAGAATTCATATATTTTCAGGAAAGTGGTATGCCAAAAGAGAGAGAGAGAGATTTCTTGCTTGTTTTACATTGCAGAATGATGAAAATAATTCAATGAGCAATATTGATGATTGATCACATCTGAAACTGTAGAACTGTAGATAGATTAGATGCAGATAAATTCATACATTCCTCTGTGTGTATCTGTGTGCACATGCATGTGTGCGATTTCAAGTCAAAGTTGACTCCTGGCGACTACCTGGACAAGTCTGCAGTTTTCTTGGCAAGATGTTTCAGAAGTGGTTTTCCATTTCCTCCTTCCTAGGGCTGAGAGAGAGTGACTGGCCCAAGGTCACCCAGTTGGCTTCGTGCCTAAGATGGGGCTAGAATTCATGGTCTCCTGGTTTCTAGCCACTACATCAAACTGGCTCTTGACCACTACACCACTTCTTAACCACTACACCAAACTGGCTCTCTCCATACATTCCTAGTGTTCACTTATTGGCTGAGTTCACACAGCACCCTAAACCCTAAACCCAGCCTAGCATACAAATTCATTCATTCGTATAACAAGTGATGCACCAACCAGCCATATTATAGCATGACATGGTGGCCTGGTTCTCACCATATGCTCACCCAATAGCTGGATTCTCCCAACATGATGAATTGCAAACTCTCCAAATTCATTTTAACCAGCAGGTAGCCAGAACCTGGGAACCCAATGTATCTCTTTGCTTCTGCAGCTAAGAAGACACCCCAAGCTCCAGCACGCTTCCCATTTATTTTGAAGTCGTTTGGGCAAGAAAGAATGTGAGCTAAATACAATGTTTATTTTTTTCTGGAAACAAATCTAGGCAGATCATTCAGTCGTGAAGTTACCAACCAACTGCAGTGCCCGCTGCCATAACCCAATCATTCCTAAAAGCCTTTCAAAGAATTACTCTTATCAGTCGAAGTCATTTTGTTGCCATTAACAAGTAACTGGTGATCTAATAAACGTCACAATGAGTTTCATTTAATTAAAATCATAAATATTATTCAGTAATGCAGATTGACGTTTACGCCTTCATTTACGTGACATGAGATTTACGGCTACAGCTTTATTTGATGGAGGCCACAAATAATGGCCATTAAACTGCCATGGGATGGACATGGGATCACATTAATGAAATTAGGCAAGGCATGCATTGATCTATGCAGTTCTCTTGCTTTATAAAAAAAACAACACCCAAATCCTTTTGAAAACCAGATGTTTTATTTGGCTACTGGTAGAATTTGCAGCATTTTTTTTCCTCTGCATTTTACCTTTAGCCATTCTAAGGTATAACCAAACACAGGATGAGAAGCAGTGCTTTTCCAGATATATCTCAAGTTCATTTTGCTTTCCTTATCTCAAAAGCATGCTTGTAAATCTATTCCATAAACTCAAACAATATGTCTACAATAGTGAATGGAATTTATACGTGCGCTAAACCTGTGGGTTTTTGTAGGGGTTGGGTTTTAAACATTGCATAAGTTGAAAACAGATCTGGTTTTCTTATCTCAACATTTATTTAAAAAAAGACAGAAACAAAATGAACAGCAGTTGTATGAAAACAAACCAACCAAATCTTAATTTTCATAGGAGGGAAAGATTATCTCAAACCAAGCCCACAGTCCAGAGGCAAAAGTTGTTTCCATGGGAAAAAAAAGTTCAGTCTTACCTCTTTCTCTCTCTCTCTGTTGTTTGAGTTTGCAGTTTGCTGAGGACTAGCTGGTTGCATTTTCAGTCTTGCACTACCCAATGTGGTTTCTGTCCTTAGAAAAGCAGTTCCAGTCTCTTTGGCACTGGTACAAAGAATAAGCAATGTGTGCAGGAGGAAGGGTGAGCAATGAAGTCAAACATGCCTTATGGGCACATTATCTAACTGGATGGCACGGTGAAGTTGAGACAAACACCCTGGGAAATGATTAAGCAACAAAAGCTCTCCAGCTTCTTGCCCTGAGTGCATGGAGACTTCTGGAAATGAACATGCCTTATTTAGGGGTTCAGTTAGAGATGCATGCAGCATTTCCAGCGAAATGCCAACAAGCAGAACCCTTTGAGACCCGGGGTCCCTGCTTCATTTCAGCACATTTCATTTTGTAAACAAAAGGTTCTTTTGCTGGAATCAAGAAAAGCGTCTGGCAGTTGGTGGGAGATGGTCATGCGGGAACAGGCAGATTGTAAGAGGCTGCAAGTATGTAGAAAATGTGAGTTTGGGATTGCTGGGGAGGGAACATAAATCAACAGAGGTATTTGGGGCATTGCTCTACTGTTGTTAACAGCAATTCAAATCATTTTTTTAAAATTAATATGCTGCTTTCAAGTTCTCAAAGAGCTTCAGAGGAAAGTTGGAAGGATAAATCTGCCCAGTTCAGTGGTTCTCTGTTTCTCATTTTAATCCTCTAGAATTCATTATGCCTGATTTTCACATCAATGTACGACATTAAAAATTCCATATAAAAACTTGTGTGGACATTTAATTCCATCCACAGTACTGGCATGGATGGAAGGGAAGGAGGCTGATCATTCCTTGGGAAAGGCTGAGGTCCCCTAGGCATTCCTAAGAAGGTCTGGCCCTTTCCTCCACATTCCAGGGTCCCTGAGCCAGAACATAGAGCTAAAGCATGGATAGGCAGCTTATGCTACTCCAGATGTTGCTGAAAGTTAACTCTTAGTTTTCCTAGTAAGCACAGCTACCTGTGGGATAGAGGCAAAGTAGACAGCAGGATGTGCAACAGAGTGTTCTGCCAATAGAAGAGAATATCTGTAGCTCAGGACTGAACTATGAAGTCCTTGGTGTTCTCTGAGCTTGGTTGTTTTCTTGCAGACGTTTCGTTATCTGACTAGGTAACATCTTCCATGCTCGAAGGGAGTGGGGTTTGCTCTCTGTTTATATAGGCAAGCTGCTGTATAAAGAGAGGGCAAACCCCACTCCCTTCTAGCACTGAAGATGTTACCTAGTCAGATAATGAAATGTCTGCAAGAAAACAACCAAGTTCAGAGAACATTAAGGACTCCATTTCTGGTCACTTACTGTAAACACTAATGATCCAAAATTTCTTTTTTCTCTCTTTTGTTAGCTTTGAAGAATAGAAATGTTGTGCCACATGGAATGGTGTGGTGTTTATTTCTGCATTTTGGAGAGCTACAAACAAGACAGTGATTAGAGTGTTTAGGCTTAGAGAGGGAAAATGTGGATCCAATTAATGAATAGCCATGTTGCTTACAGGGCAGTTTTGGACCAACCACTATCTTAGACTAAGTTAACCTCACTAAGGGTGAAATATTGGTGATATTCTGGCCATATCTGGTGCTGTGAGCTTTTGGGAGGAAACAATGCTGTCAATGTTAGCATATCAGATAAATAATAAAAATGTCTTTTTTCAAATCTTTCACTTTGCTATTGTTGGCGTGTAGTGCTGAAATTGAAAATTAATTTTGAAAACACCATGTATTGGAGCCAAATCAAACAACTGCAGTAGTTGACTAACATTACTTTTGATGTTCATTCATGGGCCTTTCGGACATCGCAGGTAGAAACATGCAGCTCAGATTACAAAATTGTCAGTTGAATGGCTGATTAAAAAAACCAAAATAAGCGAAAGAGAAAGTAGTTTATACTATTTTGTGGCCAGATTCCGTAAAGAAATGAGATCCAACAATTTTATTACCATGTGTAGAAAGTAAAGAGGGTGACCTTGATGGAGAGAGGAGAGATCCATTAGCAAAGCAACAAGGAGCCAAACATGGCTTGAACCCAAAACAAGAAAGTATGCATAAACATCTCTGACAGATACCCCCCCCCCCAATTCAGATGAGTATAAGAAAGAGAGGAGATAAAACAAAATCAGACTTGCAAGATTCTGATATATAGTCCATCTTAATAAAAATAGTTTTAGACTTCCATGGAGTTTGTTTCTTAGTCTGGTCTTGTGATGGAATGGAATTATGAAGGCCGGGCTCAGGGAGAAAAATATTTTCTTACATCTCCTGAGGAGCGTGGGAGATACAAGAGGATGAGACTGGCACCTCCCTGAGGAATTCACAGTGTTGTGGCTGGCATTACTTGGGACCTGGGGTTTCAATCTGGGAAGATTCTTGCTAGAGGTTGTAGCTAATAAACATAGCTGGACTGAATTTACATGGTCTCTTGGACTTCCTTGGGTTAGGCCTGACAGGTCTACATCATGGTGCTGACATCATGAGAAGCAAGACCCAATTTGTACAACCAGTATATGTGGAATCCCCTTCATGGATCACTGCCTTGTCGTGGCGAAGGGGCTTGCGTAACTCAGTGAAGCCATGAGCTATACCGTGCAGGGCCACCCAAGACGGACAGGTCATGACAGAGAGTTCTGACAAAATGTGGTCCACTGGAGAAGGAAATGGCAACCCACTCCAGTATCCTTGCCAAGAAAACCCCATGGACAATGTTAAAAGGCTAAAAGATATGATGCTGGAAGATGAGCCCCTCAGGTCGGAAGGTGTCCAATATGCTACTGGGGAAGAGCGGAGGGCATTTCCAAGTAGCTCCAGAAAGAGTGAAGCGGCTGGGCCAAAGCCGAAAGGACGTTCAGCTGTGGATGTATCTGGAAGCGAAAAGAAGGTCCGATGCTGTAAAGAACAATATTGTATAGGTACCTGGAATGTAAGATCTATGAACCAAGGCAAGCTGGATGTGGTCAAACATGAGATGACAAGATTGAACGTCGACATCTTGGGAATCAGCGAACTGAAATGGACGGGAATGGGTGAATTTAATTCGGGTGACCATTATATCTACTACTGTGGGCAAGAAACCCTTAGAAGAAATGGAGTTGCACTCATAGTCAATAAGAGAGTGGGAAAGGCAGTAATGGGGTACAACCTCAAAAACGACAGAATGATCTCAGTGCGTATCCAAGGCAAACCATTCAATATCACAGTCATCCAAGTCTATGCCCCAACCACTGATGCTGAAGAAGCTGAAGTTGACCGCTTCTATGAAGACCTACAACACCTTCTAGAACTAGCACCAAAAAAAGATGTCCTTTTCATCATAGGGGATTGGAATGCTAAAGTAGGAAGTCAAGGAGTAATCGGAATAACAGGCAAATTTGGCCTTGGAGTACAAAATGAAGCAGGGCAAAGGCTAATAGAGTTCTGTCAAGAGAACAAGCTAGTCATAGCAAACACTCTTTTCCAACAACACAAGAGACGACTCTACACATGGACATCACCAGATGGTCAATACCGAAACCAGATTGATTATATACTTTGCAGCCAAAGATGGAGAAGCTCTATACAGACAGCAAAAACAAGACCAGGAGCTGACTGTGGCTCAGATCATGAGCTTCTTACTGCAAAATTTAGGCTTAAATTGAAGAATGTAGGGAAAACCACTAGACCACTCAGGTATGACTTAGATCATATTCCTTGTGAGTACACAGTGAAGGTGATGAATAGATTTAGAGGATTAGATTTGGTAGACAGAGTGCCTGAAGAACTATGGACGGAGGTCCGTAACATTGTACAGGAGGCAGCAACTAAAACCATCCCAAAGAAAAAGAAATGCAAGAAAGCAAAATGGCTGTCTGATGAGGCTTTACAAATAGCTGTGGAAAGAAGGAATGCGAAAAGCAAGGGTGAAAGGGAAAGATATAAGCAGCTGAATGCAGATTTCCAGAGAATAGCCAGGAGAGATAAGAAGGCCTTCTTAAATGAACAATGCAAAGAAATTGAGGAAAACAATAGAATGGGGAAGACTAGAGATCTCTTCAAGAAAATTGGAGATATGAAAGGAACGTTTAGTGCAAAGATGGGCATGATAAAGGACAAAAAGGCAGGGACCTAACAGAAGCAGAAGAGATTAAGAAGAGGTGGCAAGAATACACAGAAGAACTATACAAGAAAGATCTTAATGTCCCTGATGTCCACGCTGGTGTGATCACTGACCTTGAGCCAGACATCCTAGAGAGTGAAGTCAAGTGGGCCTTAGGAAGCATTGCTAACAACAAAGCTAGTGGAGATGACAGGATTCCAGCTGAGTTATTTAAAATACTAAAAGATGATGGTGTTAAAGTGCTGCACTCAATATGCCAGCAAGTTTGGAAAACGCAACAGTGGCCACGGGATTGGAAAAGGTCAGTTTACGTTCCAATTCCAAAGAAGGGCAACGCCAAAGAATGCTCAAACTATTGCACAATTGCACTCATTTCACATGCTAGCAAGGTTATGCTCAAAATCCTACAAGCTAGGCTTCAGCAATATATGAACCGAGAACTACCGGATGTACAAGCTGGGTTTCGAAGAGGCAGAGGAACTAGAGATCAAATCGCCAACATTCGCTGGATCATGGAGAAAGCACGAGAGTTCCAGAAAAATATCTACTTCTGCTTCATTGACTATGCAAAAGCCTTTGATTGTGTGGATCACAACAAACTGTGGCAAATTCTTAAAGAGATGGGAATACCAGACCACCTTACCTGTCTCCTGAGAAATCTGTATGCGAGCCAAGAAGCAACAGTTAGAACCGGTCACGGAACAACCGATTGGTTCAAAATAGGGAAAGGTGTACGACAAGGCTGTATACTGTCACCCTGCTTATTTAACCTATATGCAGAGTACATCATGAGAAATGCCAGGCTGGAAGAATCACAAGCCGGAATTAAGATTGCAGGGAGAATCATCAACAACCTCAGATATGCGGACGATACCACCCTAATGGCAGAAAGTGAAGAAGAACTAAAGAGCCTCTTGATGAGGGTGAAAGAGGAGAGTGCAAAAGCTGGCTTGAAACTCAACATTAAAAAAACTAAGATCATGGCATCTGGACCCATCAATTCCTGGCAAATAGAAGGGGTAGAAATGGAAGCAGTAACAGACTTCATTTATTTGGGCTCCAAGATCACCGCAGACGGAGACTGCAGCCATGAAATTAAAAGACGCTTGCTCCTTGGGAGGAAAGCTATGGCAAGCCTAGATAGCATATTAAAAAGCAGAGACGTCACCTTGCCGACAAAGATCCGCATAGTCAAAGCTATGGTTTTTCCAGTAGTAATGTATGGCTGTGAGAGCTGGACCATAAAAAAGGCCGAGCGCCGAAGAATTGATGCCTTTGAACTGTGGTGCTGGAGAAGACTCTTAAGAGTTCCCTGGACTGCTAGGAGGTCAAACCAGTCAATCTTAAAGGAAATCAACCCTGATTGCTCATTGGAAGGATCGATAATGAAGCTCAAGCTCAGATATTTTGGCCACCTAATGCGAAGAGAGATCTCTTTGGAGAAGACCCTGATGCTGGGAAAGATTGAAGGCAAAAGGAGAAGAGGACGGCAGAGGATGAGATGGTTAGATAGCATCACTGAAGCAATGAGCATGAAACTGAGCAAACTCAGGGAGGCAGTGAAGGACAGGAAGGCCTGGCGCAATATGGTTCATGGGGTCACGAAGAGTCGGACACGACTTAACGACTAAACAACAACAAATATGTGGAATAGATCCTCTCTGGAACATGATGCAGTAACATCTTCTACAGTACTGCAATACCACACAATTGACGCACCTCCTATTTGCCACAGTGCTCCTCAACTCATTTTCAGCCATTTTGGATTGCAGGCTGCCAATTCCCCAGTCAGTCAAAACATAATCTGGGCCTTCTCCTTGACAATTAAATGTGTATCCCTAAAGGCTTACATTTTGAGAGACTCTCTCTCAAGTCTCTCATGAGCACTCTAATTCTCCAAAAAGCTCCAATTGGGGTGATCAATAGTGGTCTTTTCCCAAAAGTCACTTTGAGTTAGGGACAGACTTAACTCAGAGAGATTGAGTCTAAGGAATCCAATTCTCTTTCCCGCTCTCCTTCCCACTATATTTTATACCAGTAGCATTTTAAAAAAATGTTAACCTGCTGTAGGTCTGCCATCTACAACCTGCTGGATCTCTGGAAAAAGACATTGGGATCAAACTTTCACATGGGGGGCTCTTAGAGTTGGGCAGCTGTAACAAATCAACAGATGGCAAATGCAGCCTCTGCAAAGAAGCTGAAGAAACAGTGGACCACCTAGTTAGCTGCTGCAAGAAGATCGCACAGACTGACTACAAGCAACATTGTGACAAAGTAGCAACAATGGAGCATTGGAGTATCTGCAAGAAGTACCATTTGCCTGCAAGCAAGAACTGGTGGGATCACAAAACAGACAAAGTCATAGAAAATGAAGACGCTAAAGTGCTCTGGGACTTTAGAATTCAAACAGACAAGCACCTGCCACACAACGTCCCAGACTTAACAATTGTTGGTAAGGAAGACAAAAAAGTCTGGATAGTGGACACTGCAATACCTGGAGACAGCAAAAGAGAAAGAACTGGAGAAAATCAAGAGATGCAAAGACCTGCAAATAGAAATAGAATAACTGGGTACCAATAGTTATAAATGCCTTAGGTGCAATCTCAAAACATCTGGAGGACCACTTGAACACTGTCGGCACTGACAAAATCGCCATCAGTCAATTGCAAAAGGCAGGTTTACTTGGAACAGCTTATATCCTGTGATGATACCTTTAACACCATCAAACAACATCTGCCTATCCCAGGTCCTTGGGAAGGACTCGATAGGTGGATAAAAATGCCAAATCCAGTCTAAACATCTGACTGTGTGACCAACCATAATAATATTAACAGCAACAACACAACAGTGTTTTGAAGTGGGACAAAGCAGCTTAGAGCAATCCACTTGCCTCATGTAAATAGCAATCAATAACAATCTCCCAAACTACCTCAAATAGAATTTGGCTTATGTTGATGCTTTACCCTAGATACCGTACAGATTAGCAAGCCTAACACACTTACATACTTAGAAAAACCCACCACATGCACAGATGTGCCAAATCTCCTATAAGTACTAAAATTGTATTGCTACTCAGGGAGCATGAAGAAGGAGCCCAAAAGTGTTGGGACACCGGCTGGGGACTTTCAAGCTGACATTTGAATGGAAAAGCAGAGAAAGATTTAAGCACTGAGTGGATGCTGGCCCTTCTCAAAGTCATTTTAAAGATATTAGAAGAAGAACATCCTGATTGGGTAGGAGTCTATAATAATTAAAGCCTTTTAGGACAGGAAAAATCCAAACCTTGTCAAACTAGTCACACCAGTTATATCAAGCCATGACATCATTCCATCTCATTGATCCCTTTTGTGGATCTCAGTTTTTGTTCCCTCATGTTCACTCCATATCTCGTTGCAAAAGCAACTCCCTCAGATTAGTGTCAATCAAAGCAAAGCATGTTACCCAGAGGTTTTTTTAAACAAAACAAACACCTGGAGTCTGTTTTAGACTTTAGAGGATTGCAGGTGAGACATCTACAATTTGAGGTAGGAGAAGGACTTACTACCCGCTTTGTATGCCAGCTCCCCAGTGGCACTGCAATTCACCTGCAATTTGAAAAGATCTGTAGATGTGAAGTGGCCAGAGCAGTTGCCTGTCTATACAGGCAAGACAAGCACTGAAGGATCCATTACTCTGAAGTCCCCCACAAAGGAACATGTGTAGGATACATTAGATTAGATGTTAAGTAGCTCCAGAGACCTGTGTACATTAGGTACAATGAAGCAGCTGCTCCAGACAGAGAGTCAGTGGATAATGAGTGGGGGCTTGGTCCCTGCTTGCTATCTTTCCCAATCTATCACCCAAAGTAGTTGTTCCATTATGCCTTGCAAGAGGCAAAGGACCCCATTCTTCTAGCTGCCTTCTGATCCTGAGGTTTCCCTTCACTGGGTCTCTGTTTTCTCTCCCCCTTTCCTTCCTGTTCAAAATCTGTTGCACCAGAATTCATCCAGCCAGGCACTTGGAGTAGTGAGCACTAATGAACAGAAGAAAGCTATATAAATAATATTATTGAGAATTATCCAGAGATAAGCACTTTTACATTCCATTGATTTCAGTGAAAAAGATTTCACTGTGGCTTAGGAACAAAACTATATATTACACCGAGACACATATAATGGTAGCTTAATGGCCTTTTTGGGTGGGGAAGGATGAAAAACTGTGTTGGGAAGGAGTAATTAGAAACAGAGGAATGGGTGAGTGAAGAGCACTTGAACTGTTCTTTGTTGGCTCCTTCCTCAGTCAGAATTGCCCACCCCTGTAGCTTTTAACAGCTATGTGTTTTCCAACTTACAACTGGGGACATGATTAATTGGAAGGGAATAATTTGGATCTCAGAGTCAGTGAAGTAAAAGGAATGAATGGCTATACCATGTCACGAGTCATGCTCACTTGTCCTGAGCAATTGCTTTAGCCTAAAATAAAAGATGTGTGGACGTCAACTCCCAGGGCTGGAGAATTCTGGTGGTTGAAGTCCACACATCTTAAAGTTGCTGAGGTTGGGAAACACTGTCCTAGGCCATTTCTAAGTCTAAGTTCTAAATTCATCTGACAATTTGGTTCCTGGCAGACAAGTACACTTGCAGACCAAGGATACCATTCCTATACTAGTTGAGACCTGAGGGAAAAAAGTTTGTCCAAAGACTGAATGAGTTCCAGGAGTTGGCAATGGTTCCATTTTCCTCTTTTTAAAGAAACCTGGCCTCTAGAGAGTCCTATGGACCCAGAGTAGCCCACCAGAGAGTCCCTTCCTTCCATCCTCTGCTTTTGCCTCGTAGATGAGCCACAGATCTGCAAGAATTGGCTTGCCCCACAATTGCACGGCCCTACACCAATTTAAATGAGCCACAGCGTCCCCTCTTCCCCCCCGCCCCCCCCACCTTGGAAGGCGTATCACAGGGCAGCTGTGGAAGGAGCTGTCACGTTCTTGTCAGGGGAAGTTTTCTGTCCAAAGAGCTTTCGTTGTTCCTCGTTCTTCAAGCCTCCAAGTGTCAGCTGAAGAGACAGGTGCAGTCACTTGCAATGAGTGGCCTCCAATCCAAGCGGGCTGCCCTTGTCACAGAAAGTCTCACCCTGCAGCTAAAACTGTCACTGATCATGTTTAGATATGTATACTGAGGTATCAGATTAGAAGCGAGTATTCACGAGATGAGAGTTTAAAAGAGGCCAAGTTGCAAGAGGGGGAGTGGGAGGGAGGCGGGGGAGACCGATTTAATGGGATAGAACTGAGAGCTAGGTTAAGGGGGTCTCTTTCCCTCCCAAATCCAATGATAGATAGATAGATAGATAGATAGATAGATAGATAGATAGATAGATAGATAGATAGATAGATAGATAGATGATCTAGCCATAGATAGCCTTCACATTTTAAATTAAAGGCATTATCTCTGCAGTGCCATTTCAGAACTTTTGTAACAGCCATACCGTAAGAATATTAAGATGGATTACTCTGAAAGTGTTGCTTCATTAAAACTGAGAGGAATAAAAAAAGGCAAAACCAAATCCTGAAGGTAGCTAATGAACCTTAAAATATTAGTACTCAAAATGTCGAGCAAATGTGCTCTCACTCTTTTTGGGGAGGGCAGAGGAGGAAGAGTAGAGATACATAAAATATTTCAGCTTTGCTCCTTTTTTTTTTTTTTTTTTTTACAGTGAGGGAATACGATAAAATTAGCAAAGACATTTTGAATCTTCTCTTCACCTTAAATGCTAATACAGAGCACAATTCAAGGCAACTGTCTCTTGCTGAAGGCAATTTCTGAATTCACAGAAGGTTCATGCACAAACCATACTGAAACATATGGAGATTCTGCAAGCCAACTTTCGAAGCTTGAAAAGTAAGGTTAAGGAAGAAAAGATCTGTTCAGTTGTGCAAACTGGAGTTTTCTATTCTTCTCTAAAACAAGCAGAAAGTGATGCATAGAGATAATTCTTAAGATAATGTTAGACAACATTACACAGTGGCCTTGCAGAAGTGACTCTCTTTAGACACCAGTGTGTATTTTTTCAAGTTGTAACCCAGTCTTGATCTGCCTGCAGACCTTCCTGATCTGTAGATTTATTATGTATTTAGCCATAGACCTTTATGCAAGATTTACCCAGAAATGTGGAATCAAAACCTGAACTTAAATTCTTTTCCAATAATTCCTTCCAAACAGTCTGGTTCCAATATACGCTACAGAGATACCTAATATTTCAGTGAAGTTTACTAACTCTCTTTCCTAGTAAACAACAGACATTATTCCTTATTTCTCAGTTCCAGATTTTCTTGCTGAAAAAATATGAATTTTTTTGACATATAGTTGTGTTTCCAGATTGAAGGGAATGTTTAAATAGTACAAGAGGAGACACATCAGAGCCATGAGTTCATGTGGCAAAGAATGTGCTTTGCATATATGAGACCAAGACACATTTTTTATATTAACTTGCATGGACCAATACTATCATATCATAAAAACCCTAATTGACCTTGTCAAAGGCCAAGAACCAACCAGATGCCCTAGGAAGTACATAAGCAGGAAGTAGAACTGGTATAGAAATGATGTTGTCTGTACTTCTGAAGGTAAGAGAAACCATCATGATCAGTAACACTGTTAATTATTCTTGATTCTAACTATTTCCCTTTAAAAGCCATTTCAATAGATAGTCATTTGGGCTGTGCAGCACTTCCAATTCAGTTTCAAAAGGATGCTTAGGAGCATATGGGACCATGAGTACAGATCTGTCTGTAACTGTTTAAAGCAGCTATGTCATTTCCCAGGCTGCTCAATCCTAGGAAAAAGCAAGACTGCTTTAAACAGTTGCAGACAAATGCTATATTTTTACTCTTGGGTGCTCAAAAAACCTTGTTGGAACTGAATCTAAAGCACTGAGCAACTCTTGTAGCCATCACCAGATCCAATACATTCAATAAATAGTGGGCTTTCAGAATGTGAGATTAAAAATAACCAGCATGTTTTGAACATCTTCTCAGAAAAATATATTCTGTCTGCTCATTCACACAGCAGAAAGGGTTCCGTCTGGGTTATACTTCCCATCTTCTCTCAACTTCTGAAGCAAAACATGTCACTCGTTTGAGATGGGTGGCCGTAGAAACTGAAATAAATAAATAAATCAGTAAACTGTCTTCATAGAAGAGGCATTCCGCTTCTTAGAAGAAGCATTCGACTGTCTTAAAAGAATAATTCCAACTTTTTGAAGATCGCCATTTTTTGCTTTGTTGCATTTTGGGGGGAAAGCAGGAGGGAAGAGGATACGTGTTTGTTTGTTTATGTAAGTATTCACACTTACCAAGATTAATTTTTTTGTAAAACAACTTAGATTAATTGTGATTTCCTTCAACATTTTTAATTGCTTTCCCCAGTTTGCTGATTGATCAAAACATTTTCGCCCTTCTTCTGACTGAAATGTTTCTATGATTCTATCAAGCAAAATACAAATATCCACTTCCGTTGCCTCTAGCAAATATCCATTACCTCCGCTGAGAGCATTATTGAAAAATCTAATTGCTTAGTTCTGAACGGAAACATAAGCCTCTATTTATTGAAGGTCCTGGAGCTCATTTCCATTTTGTTGCAGGCCGACATATTCTCCTCCAACTCCGCCATGAACTGTTTCAAGATCACAACTGCCAGTGACGCCCAAACAACAGAGCTGACAAGCATAGCAAGTTTGATAGGACAGAGCAATTCCAACAACGTCACAATGATCATAGTCAGGAGACAACACCACATCGATATTTCACCACTATATAGACTCAGATGATACTTTCTTTGAAAATAGGAGCAAACTTGGAAAGAAAGCCTGGAGTGAAAGGAAGAAAAAGAGATTTCTCTCACACTCTGAAATACTCATGCACACACCCAGTCTTACGACAAAATGTTGTGCCATAACTGCAGCAAGAGATACAATTCCACCTCTATCTATGAATTCAAAACAGTGTGAACATTTCCCTTAACAGTCATATGTTAAATTCTCTTAGAGGCATCGTTTGAATGCTTCTCATTGATTTATTTTATTATTTAATTTAGACTTTGCTTTTCTACTCCAGTGAGTCTTCCCCATTTTCCCATCTTCCCACAGCCTTTCTCCCACATTCCCCTGTAGGTATGCACATGTGTATGTGCGCGTGGGTATATATTCATTTCAATTCTCTTAATTTCCTCCCAGATATGTAGAAACCCCTGCCTTGTTTTCAGACAGCCCAAATATGAAGGAAAGAACTGAAAGATTTGAAAGCTTCTTCACATCAACAAGAAATCTCTTTCCCACCGCATATCACAAGTGATCATGTCAGGTAGGAAGTATTAAAAATACTTTTATTTCATCACAGCATTTTAGACCTCAAAATAAATTATCGTCCTTGTTCTAGGAAAGTTTGTTTATTGCATTTGGGTGTTTTTATTATGCATGCCCTTTTATTCAAATGTATGTTTTTGTATTCTGTAGCACGCCAAGAGATGTGTTGCATGGCAAACAGTTATATGCACATTATAAATAAAAGAATTAAATGACTTCTGTTCTCACTCCTAGTAGCTGCAAAAACTGAGCCAACATTTTAAAAATCCCACTCCTTGTCAAGATTGTAAAAAATTCTGAAGGATTTTGCAAAATCCGTAGAGTTATGTGATTCACGCAGACAGGCCTTCCTGCACTTTATCTAAATCCTTGATTATTCAGACGTTTTGAATGCCAGCCCACATAGCAGGTTTTCTCAAATACAAATTATTATGCTTTTGAATTCTCAGAAAATTTGATGTCGACTCTAATTTGAACAATTATGAAGCCGGTTTCTTTCACTGTAATGACTTTAACCTGTCAAATTGCTTTTTCCACCCTTGGCAGGAATAAAATCCCTGCCTGTTTGAGGCATGTTTACAACTAGAAAATGGAAGAACATCACACCCTTTGTGACAATATGACATGCCTTGACAGTAAAGCATCTTTTTTTTTTCCTGAACAGAACCATATATTGTGCTCAAATAACTGTCTGACTCTGAAAATTTTGCAGCCTGTGGACAGATTGAAGAAGGCAACCAGTTCACTTCCTTTCCCTCTTTGCTTACTTATCAATTATAAATGATATTTTTTGGGGGGGGGGAGGCCAAAGGGAGAAGAGAAGGAAATGTGAACAACAAAAACAACCAGGTACCAAATTCACTGCATCTTTGCACCAAATCAGAGTTGGGCGCAGAAGGATGGCCTTCTCAAAGCCCCCAACCTAATTCACTTTTAAACACCCTTCTCCCGCTCTCCTCAGAAAACCCTCCAAACCAGGCTCCGGGGCTTGCTTACTTACTATTTATTTATCATAGTTCTACCCTGCTTGTTTCCAGTTAAACCAGCCTGCAGTGCTTAATAAAAGCCAAACGTCAATGAAATTCTACTGATCAATATACACGCTAAACCACCATAGCACAGTGTAGAAATGGCCATAGAAATTCATAACTTCAATCATAAAAATATCCAAGCAGCATTCTTGATTATACATATCCTTAAATGGAAAAGGCTTGAAGATAGATAGATAGATAGATAGATAGATAGATAGATAGATAGATAGATAGATAGATAGATAGACAGACAGACAGACAGACAGACAGACAGACAGATGATAGATCGATCGATCCCAATCACATGTACATCTAGCCATTTGACAGTTAAAATAGAATCATAATAAACTAAATACAATAAATAACTTGAAATGACCGTACATTGGATTCTCTAGGCCTTTGGTGAGTCTTGGGAAAAAAAATAAAAAGCCTTTCTAAAAATGTACACTTGGATATTTATTTATTAATTTATTTGCATTCTGTATCCCTGGTTATATCGGAATGAATGCCAATACAGCAGGTACGTAAGTGAAAACAGCACACCCACCCACGGATACACACAAACAGAAGAAAAAGAGAGATAATAGCAAACATCTGTACGCTCATGACGTATAGACCTTTAGAGCATTACGCAGGCGTTGCTGAAATGATACAAAGCCTACCCACATTGCTGTGATTTTGGCACAACTGTGGTTGGATGACACTTAATGATGCTCCAAATTACTAGCATCGAAATAACCAGAGACCCCCAATCTTGGTAAATCCTTTAAGCAAAATCCAAGAAGGATTAAGCAATTGAATTAGGCATTCTATAATATTAAACATTTGTTGGAAAAACACAAGAAGATACTGGGGGCGGGAGACAGGAAAAGGAAGGGATTATTCTTCAAAAGAGCATAACTGACATCAATTATTCATAAGGATGTGGTATTGGTAGAATCAGGGGATTCCAGTTTTGGAGAATTCATAAGGGAAAAGTAACTGGTACAATGAGAACTGAGTTGGCTCACTGGGGAAAACGTTAAAAGTGTTTGGGGAAAAATGTGGAGAACTGGGTAGAGAGATTATTTAAATAAAATGTAATCTAGCCATTTTTATCCTGTTGTTTTTTTAAGTCATCAGATAAGTTGCAATCCTGCCAGGGAAACCCTGTTTCAGATCACCTGCACTCATAATGTTCTCTTCCTGCAGTTGTGACATCACAAGCCAGCACCCCTGTGGAAATGGTTTTGTTGTCACCAAACACACTTCTACGGCATAAGGAGGCGGCGTCCAGCTTGAAAAGGAGCTGCAATTTACAACAGAAACCCTTTGGCAATCAGGAAGGTGAAGTCAAGAAATATAGCACTCACATTTATGACAGTTTAATGAGGTTGGGAGGAATAACACATTGCAGTTTTCCAACTGTGCTCATACGAGGCTATGATTCTTAAAAACTCTGAATTCCTTTAATTTAATCATCTTTAAAAAGCCTGCATCTGTTTTGCTCAGCACAGCAATCTGAAAGTTCACATGTCTGATTTTATAATTGAACATGTAGAGGGAACTTCATTTCAACACCTGTCGAGGAAACTGCCTTTTATAAAGACACGTCTATGGAGATATGCTTGGAATTTTAAATTCTCAAAGCTTTCTGCTCTCCCTCCTGCCACGTTTCCCTTTAATCTTTTATTAATGGCTTGTGTTCCCATTACACCAATTGAGTGCCACATTACGGGCAAAAGAAGCAACACGCACGGAGCACAATTGCTGGAACTTATTTGAAAATAAAGGGCTTTGGGTTGATTAAAACTGGCACATCGGCCCCGAGGCCACTGATGGACATTTTATTATGGGAAAGCTGTGGTGTCGTTTTGACAGCTACAGGATGGGTGGCAAAACAAGAAGCTACAAGCAAGAAAAATACTTTGCTTCAGTTTTGGAACATCAATCACAAGCTTATTTTTAAGCCAAAACAAAATGCCATCTTGCTCTTTGTGCTGCCAATGAGGAAAAAAAGAGAGAAGAAGGCTGTAGGACACCAGGGCTCCTGTAATGGTATGTGGGAATGACCTTGGGAGACAGGAGGAAGAGCTGCAGACTAGGCAAGGGGTCAGATAAGAGGCAGCTGAGCCTGCAGAAGAAAAAGGGGCATGACAAACCTCTTAGAAGGGACCCCCCCCTAGTTTCTTGGACTGTAAAACTGAGGAGGGGGGAGAGAGATGTACTTTCAGATTTGCAAGGTTCTGTTCACGTAACCTTACAATACAGGTAAAGCTAGTACTTCTGGGTGTGCTTCTTGTCTGGACTACCTCACAAAGCTGATAGCTCCAAACTTCCTGCAAGACAAAAAGAAGAGTAGAAACCCCAGTAACTAGGCAAGAGGAGAATTAATCTCATCAAATGGCCCGAATTGTGCCACAGTCCATCTTGCAGTCCTACCATAGTTTCTTTGTCCTGGGAAAGAGAGTTCCAGGTTTGCTGTTATCCTCAGATGATAATTTCTTTCAAATTTCACTGGGTTAGGGTTAGGGTGTTTGGGCTGAGCACTGCTGCCACACTTGTGCTGCTGTTTTCTGTTGTGCAACCCTTTATCGCTCTGCAAGCCCCTCTAATTGTCCACATATCGGGGAAAAAAACTCATGGGGGGAGTTATCTCCTGAGGTCTTCCCTTGAGAATTAATGAAGGGTAAGAAACCAGGGAGGCTTTAGCTCACTTGTCAAGACCCTCACTGCAAGGCACTAATAAGGAAGTAAGAATTACACATACATTCCTAATGCCAGCATTAGGGATACGGTACAGAATCATGGAAACTGTGGCAGGTTTTGTTTTTCAGCACTCTTTCTAAAAGCAGTACTGGGTGAAGTCTACAACCCTGAGTGGGCAAACTCATAGAACGTTCTTCCTAGACATGAGCAAACCTTTCCATTTGCCCATATTGGGGTAATGCAGGTGTTCAAATGCTCTGTGGGAAAGGCAACTGTTCTGCATGCAGAAGGCTACTGGTTCAATTATCGACATCTCCTTTTGAAAGCAGATTCTCCCTGAGATTTAGTTCTCCTTTGAAAGGTATTTTGAGAGCAAATTTCTTTCAGAACTCAAATGAGAGCTGGTAGGAAAACAAATGCATGAGAATTTCTTTGCATGCACTAGCCAAAATCCCCTTATTTAGTGAAGATCACAGTTTTACCTTCCCTGGGCAAAGCAAGTTTTAGGCGAAAAATAAAAGGGGGGGGGCGTGTTATATTTTGTGAAAGCTAACTCATGAAAAATGTCCTGGTGAGAAAAATACTCTGACACTTATTATATGGATTTATCAAATAGGAAACTTTTCCGTTATTGTACAAAATTTGGTCTCTCCCTATTTGCCTTCCTTGCCTCCAACACTGCAGCTGCAAGTCTGGGAGACTGCTTTGAAGGAACCATTAGACAGCTTCAGTCTATGGATGGTAGTTCTGACAGAGATCTTAGTGATCCTGCACCAAACCCCAAAGAAGTGTCATCTGTCAAAGAATTAACAAAGTGCAATGTTGATTTCTGGTCCCAATTCAAGGTGTTGGTATTCAACTCTAACGCAATTCATGATTTGGAAGCATAGGATTTGAAGGAAACACTGGACTGTGTCTTTCTTCTTGCAACATGGATGCAAATACAAAAAGACAGAGCTTGTGTCATGAAGTCACAAGGCATTTCATCATTTGGATATCACTGTGGCTAACTGTGGGACCTATGTTTACTGAGCAAGCAAGAATGATAACTTAGTATTTATACCCAGTCAGATCTCAAACTCTTCACACTCTCTTGCAGTGCTACTCTCTTATAAGAAGAGACTTGAATTTTTCTTAAGAGAGTTCAGAGCGTGTATTAATGATGGGTGCCTGGTTCATCCCCTGCATGTTTGTTTGATTATATGTGTCATTTATATAGCCACCTTCTCAAAAACAACTCAGGGAACAGTTAAAACAACAGAAGGCTAAAAAATAAACAACCGTGAAATAGAATAAATTCCAGCAAAGACAAACCAACATTTGAAACAATCATTCCAGATGGGTTCACGAATCCTCCTGATGCAATACCTGGGGGGTCACCAGGTCTTCAAAGCTGTATGAAAGGCAGGCAGGATTGGAGCCATCTGGAATATACTATTCTATAGGACAGAATTTATCTGAATGTTCTTCCATTTGGATAAATCCTGCAAGCTAGGCTGGACTTTTCCAGCCACTAACTGAGCTCTGACGTTATCCCCCAGTGACCGCTGTGGAGCAATCAAGTTTGATGGAGTTGGCTAATGCTCAACTCTACTTCTGCTCACTCCTGTGGCCCATAACAATGGCACCCAGAGGGCCTTCAGCAGCATTAGGCAGCCCCTCCAGCAGATGATTTGGGCAGAAAATTGTTCTAGAATTTATTCTATTTTTGCTGCCAGAAAAGGGGAGTGCCACTTGTCAGATTTTCTGCCTCCATTGTCTAAAGAACTGACCTTGGAACATCTCCCCCTATTCCACCAGCAGCAGCTTTTGTCCAATTTGATGAACAAAAATTTGCTTTTGAAATGTCTTTCAGAGGGAGAGAGAAATGTGGGGAAATTTCTGGAAAGATATGTGTCAGAACCTGCATCAACCAACAATTGTTAATTTACAAAGCATAGCAGTCAATGGGAGTTTGATTGATTTGCTTCTGCCAATTGTGACTAGGGAGGGGGGCTAGTAGTTAATGGTTGTAATTGTAGTAGTACTGGGAGATGGTGAGGAGCTTAACCTTATACGGGCAATGAGGCCAGACCTGATTGCAGGCAAGGCCAGTGGGGGCCTGATGGCCAGGAAGGAGCTATGGATCCCTGGGAGGAAGGAAAGAGGTCACCACCAGGTGAAGAGGAATTGAGGCGCCAGGGCAACAAGGGGAGGGGGATAAATAGAGGGAAGTTTACCCAGGCTTTAGTTTTAGCAATGTTTTGTTTCAAGCTGCATGTACCACACAATAAAGGAGCGTTTATCTGAACCAGGCCTGGTTTCATGAGAATTCCTCTGAATTGGGGTTTGGACTTTGTGGACTTGACAATATGGATGTTTGCACTTCTTAAGGACAAGACAGCCAAAAAGCTTGGGTGAATGTCTTTCCTTGTATGATCCTCTATTCAGCAGCCTCCCTGGCTTCCCATGCCTTCGATCTCAAGGGAAGCCATCAGAAAGAAATTTCTCACAAGGGTTCCTTCCACCCCTCTTGCCAAATATAGATGCTCCGGTAATCTCCAAGGAAAACATGCTGTCTCAGAAAAGTGATTGGGAGATTCCTCCCCCTCCTGAACATTATCTGCCACATTTCTCTGCCCACACATTTGTGGAAAATTACAGAACATTTCACCCAGCTCTACCATGCTGGGTGTACATGAAGCTTGTTGGAGGTACATGAAGGAAAAGGTTTCCTTTTGTTTCATTTCATTTATGGTCCTAGACCAATAAAACCCAAATACAAACTTTAAAATACAAGATAAACCCCAACCTGAAACAATAAAGAGAAGAGAATATCATCCGGCTTCTGCAAGCCAGAGCTAGTACTAGAAACATGGCAACCTTTGTAGTGATTGTCCAAGTTAAGTCTTGCAGAAGGAAGATTATAATTTTTTTTAAAAAAATAATTTTTATTAAAAGAAGATTTTAGAAAGATTTAAAAATGACAGAAACATAGAAGAAATGGAAAAAGTTTATAAAACAGTAAAAGAAAAAGTAAAGAATGACAAAAAAGAAAAAGAAAAAGAAAGATACCCAAAGAAGCGACTTTCAATCTTCTTTGCAGCAGTTACAAACATACCAATTACCACCCTCTCATATTGCATATCATAGTTCTCTTCTTCCTATAAACAAAATTTTTAAATCAATAAATCCCAAAATCACCCATTTGTTTTTATCCATTTCAGCAAAAAGTCTATAAAGGGTCTCTAGTCTTTTATAAAAATAATTATAGTTCCCTCCTTGATCAAGCAGGAAGATTATAATTTCTTGATCAGAAAGACAGCTAACATTTCTGATAATTGGGTTTATGAGTGCCCGACACCATGGGTGGTACAATGGTCGGTGTAACAATACATGGATTGCTGATTCAATCTCTATCTCTGAGCAGAAACACATACAATTGTTGTATGGGTGACTAGTATATTTGCCTATAATGTCCATAATAAGTATGGTTTGTTTGTTTGTTTGTTTGTTTGTTTATTTATCTGATTTCTATAGCCGCCCATCTCAACAAGTGACTCTTGTGCCAACTCAACAACTTATGCCAAGTATGCTTTCTTCTTTTTTTTCAAGGTAGTTGAATTTGAGCCAAGGTTTATGTAGAATGTTATAGAAGGAAAAGGTTATATTTGATCCTTGGCTTTTGGGAACAAAATGTCTCAGGCCAGCCATCGATGGGGGGAAAGGGAGGGAAGAAACCAATGGTGTGATGTTCTGCCCCAGGCACAAAAGTAACTTAGTTGGCAGTGGGTACTACACACTTTGACTTATTTCAATGTTTATTCAATATTTCAGGGCAAAAGCTTTTATACTAGCTCACACCAGTTGTGTCGATAGATCTGTTTTCCCCACTTCATGCCCTTCAGGTATGATGGACTTCAATTCCCAGAATCCAATAGCCAGTCTTGGCACCTGGGGCCTTCCGCAAGTTGAGATCCATCATGCCTAAAGAGCAGCAGGTCAAAGACGACCACTCTAAAGATACAATCACTATGAGAGATTCCAATTTTAAACGATTGCCCCAGCAGTGACAATGATAGAGGGTGACAATGCTTTTGTGTTAGGCAGCAAAATGTGGCATTAGATGCCTTAAAGAAAAAGAAGAAGAAAGCATACTTGGCATAAGTTGTTGAGTTGGCACAAGAGTCACTTGTTGAGATGGGCGGCTACAGAAATCACATACATACATACATACATACATACATACATACATACATACATACATAAATAAGCAAACAAGTAAGTAAGTTATGAGGCTCTGAACAAGTCATCAAATGGATTAAAGACATTTTAATGAGAGATTTGGAGTCCTTTCCAGAGCCCACGAAACAAAGAGAATCAACTGTGGCTCTATTATATCACCTCTCCCTCCTCTGTCATCATCAGTTTATATTTTAGTACATGTATTTATTACTTTCTCTCCCCCCTCATAGCTGATTGTCATACTTTTCAGAGCGTACGTGGAAGCAGAAGAAATGATGATAAATACGGTTAGATGACGTTTGTATGGCTATTGAAACAAATGTTTGGAGATTAGATTCTGCCTCCTATTTTTCCAGCGGCTGTCTTGTTCCTTGTTTCTTTTCTTTTCTTGGTTTTGTTTTATTTTGAGTTACAGCCCATAAGTGAAAAACCGAAGTGTCAAAAGAAAGTAATGTAGCAGCGACTAAACGTTCTCATACTCACTTGAAGGACCCAGTACCATGTACAGCCAACAAATGATTTATTAAACACAACAAGATAGAAACTTGATAAAGTCTTAACACTGCAAGGAAAAATGACATATGCACAGCATGAGGAAATCAAAATGATTAATTGAAGAAAGAGCACGTTACAGTAAAAGAGGGAAAGGGAGACTGATACTTCATGAGGAATAAATAAAGCACCAGAAATAAAACATGCTTAAAAAAGGTTTTGGCTCAGAGCACTTATTGGATACACAATAAACCTAATGCAATCCAAAACACTTTTTCCCCCCTTACGGCTGCACAGATCAGTTGACGTGCTTCAGGAGTAAAACCTATATAACAAGATGTGGAACTTAGGAAGCACGAGAACGTTTGTTTTGTGACACACAGGTAAGTGTTGTGAACTAAGGATGCCCATTCCCAATCATTTGGACCCTTAACCTACCGAGTAGGCGCCAGCCCAGATGAACAAATGAAAAGGAAGTCAAGGGTCCTACACCTTGAATAGCAGTTTTCTTGGTCCCACGTGTGATATGCTCCCCTTTAACACTTTCCTTCGTGCAAGGGTGGAAAAACTGCAAGAGATGAACCCTCTGGACACAAGGTGATGGTTTAGTTCGTTTATTGCAATAGACGGGGAGAGGATCCGCACAGTCAGATTGAATCTCTGAGGAACCAGGCTCTTCACGTTACTTTTTGTTTCTAACTAGCCCGTCCATCATTCTTTCCTCGTTTCCCCATTGGCTGAGGTACTCCAAGGTCACATTCTTCCCGACCGCCTTGTTGAAGTCTCCTGGTTCCTCCTATTACATGCATAACCATACATCGCATATTCATAATAATTAGCTTATTAATTATGCAGGGTGTGTTAGCTACTATTCATTAGTTCATTACCCATGCGCATTTCTGTCTTTGAGCTCATGATTTCACCTAGCTACCATTACACTGAAAAGAATTCCTCTAAGCTGGTTCCTATCTGCAGTTAGTTTGGATACATTATTCAGCTCAGTTTAGATACATCATCCTACTCCTCTCGCATGAAACTCATGCTACACTTGCCAAAATTCTATTTTCCTACACACTTTAAAAATTACCAGGCCACCCTAAGGAGAGGGGCGTTCTTATTACACCCTTATAATTATTGTTAATGCAATGCAACTTTTTGGGAGCTTGCTGTTGAGGTCTGAACAGATAGGATTGGATACTACCACACAGACTAGGAGTTTCTGTTATTTTCTACTAATTCCTTGCATCGCCTTCTAACAGATTCAGCCTGGGACCTTCTTTATGGTGTAGCTCAGAAAAAAGACGGCAGAGGAGAAAAGAAATGCATTTATTTCACGTTTGAATGCACATTTATCTATTTGTTGGTTCCAGACCAATACAAAGCTGAACCTTAGCTATCGTTCAAAATATTTACTTCTAATTTCGGAGTGCAGTGTAGCAATAAAAATGAAAGTTCATTAGCAAAAAGGCTGTACGGAAATGCGTACTGTATACAAAATGCATTTGCATAAAGATCCTGTGCAAAGTATGTTATATGAAGTTAGACTGTTTGCAAAAATGATGTACATTAGACAAAATTGCAAAATAAATTGCGTATTTTTTTTAAAAAAATGGGATACCAATTTTAATGTGAAAAGTTGTGATTATCTCTCCATTATCTAATGATTCTTTAAAAAGAAAAAAACTCAGGACAAAGCCGCAGTTATACATATGGTCTTCTTATTTTGCTCCCAAGCAATTCAACAACCACTACGTATACTCAGCCACGTTCTGCTACAGAGAAGCAAGTTTTCATACATTAAAAGAAAAAAGGCCTATAAAATGTGCACCTTATGGAAAATGAAGTTCATTCAAACCAAGTTCAGTCTGTTCCCTTCAAAGCCATTGTGTCTTTCAAAGTTATTGTTCCTGTTTAGCCACAGTGACGTATGGTAGTAATAATAAATTACTCCCAGTGTCATCATCATGTTCATACTGGGTTGGAGCCCTCTGAACCTGGAGATGGAACGCAGTTGCCCTGCGCATGTTACAAGCAGGAGCCATACCCAAAGTATCAGAATGGATCAATGGGATGGCTGGCTTTCATTCAAGGCAGTAAAACAAATAAGTTAAAAGATCATCTCAAGAGTTATTTAAATTATTTGGGATTTCCTTTCCCCTATCTCCCATTTACTGGGCCATTAGCTTCAGGGAACTAAAAGCAACAGAGGAAAAAATTGAATTGACTTGGAAGCAGAGTAAAGGAAAAGCAGAACTCAAAGGAACATCTGCCCTTAGGACTCAAACTTTACAATCTGAAATTTCAGGTGATGTTCTGCCACTCGTAAAGTCTATTTGCAGTGAGTAAAGATTTAGAAAATATACAGAGCTTGCACAAATATTTTGCATTTGAGAGATGGGAGGTAGTTTACTCAACTTCTCCTGGGAATTGTCAGTGCTGTCACTTCAAATCTGGTTCCCTTGGGAGAAACTCAGCAATGATTGAACTGCCAAGAAAAAAACTATTTAGGGTCTTATCTTAAAAATCCAAGATTTAATCTCTCATCTCTTGGCATCCAAGCTTGTGAACTTCCCAAGCCCCTCCTGATATTCATCAGCAATCAGTTCCCTCCTGATGTTCTTTACCATTTGTTTCAGGAAGTAATCCTATTCATTTTCACACTTGAAACTCTAGGTGAGCTGTTGTAGTGCAGCCATTAAAGTTCTGGACAAGTCTGGACAGTTCCAGGTTCAGGGTATTATTTGATCATAGATTCACCCACTGACTTTGGGCCAGTCTCTACACCAGGGATGGCAAACCATGACATTTTGGGTGACATGCCAGCATTCACCAACACCCAACAACTATTCTCCCTGTTTGAGTTACCAAAGAAACTGAGTTTGTTTTACTGGTATTTCATTCTTGTAATAATTTGATGTTTCTTTATATAATACATAACACCACATATGACTGGACTGTATTTTTTAAAATATGTAAAGAATTGTTTCTCTTTTGTTCGGGGGGGGGGAGGTGACACACCAGCAGAGTCAAATTAGGCATTTTTGACATGCAGAGCCCAAGAGGTTCACCATCACTGCTCTGTGCTGTAACAGAAATCAGATTTGAACCAATTCAGATACGTTGCCCCTGAGCTATTCCATTTCTGATTCTTTCAGAGCACCAAAAGGAGCCACACCAAACAACTGGTTGTACTGAACTGGTTCTAAAAACCTAGCAGACAAATTTGATATATAAATAAAAAATAAATAAATAAATATGCCTGGTCCAGAGAAAACTGCAATCCGGGATAGGAAGTAGGCTGTAATACATTGTCCTTTGTCTACATCATGCAAATTTTTTAAAAAAGAATCTCAGCCATATTCCATATTGCACACAAACCCACAAAAGAGGCTCTCTTCGTCTGTTTTGTCATGTAAAATATATGTTATAAGTTATCAGTCAAAATAATTCCATCAGGCTTAACCCAAAGCATAATTACCGTATCAAAGTCTTGAAACAGCAGGTGCAGCTCAAAAATATGTAAATCCAAACAACTTAAAAACGTCTATTCTGTTTCATGCCTAACAAAATCCATGAATGCAGATACTATTTTTCTACTTTAAAAAACAAAACAAAACATATTTTTACACTCATTTCTATATTGCCGGCTCAGCAACCTGTGCACACAAACCAGACAGAGCTCTAGAACGATGATATCAGGAAACCTAATGGTTGGGTAAATGCATGTGTGTGCATCTGTGTGTATGTAAATATAGACCAATTAAATACCCAGGTCCACATGTATACTCTGTCTGTTGTGTTGGGGGGGGGGCAAGTAATATAAGAGGGCAGTTTGGTGTAGTGGTTAAAGGCAGCAAGCTAGAAACCAGGAAACAGTGACTTCTAATCCCACCTTAGGCACGAAAACTAGCTGGGTGTCCTTGGATCAGCCATTCTCTCTCAGCCATAGGAAGAAGAAGAAAAGGGCAAACCAATTCTGAAAATGTTGCCAAGAAAATTCCAGGGATTTGTCCAAGCAGTCACCAGGAGTCAGTACTGACTTGAAGACACCTCCCCTTCTGCCCTCCCCAAAAAAGATGTGTAATATAACCCATCTTTAGTTATTGATATCCATCACTTAAGGTCTACAACCTGATAAGCATTTATGAGTAAAAGTCAAGCAGTAACGTCTCTCTCAAGTTGAGCTTAACTTCTGGGGACTTCATAGACAGGTGTGTCTTATTTTCTTGGCAACAAGATGGACATGGCTTGCTATTCCCATGTTCCAGGGTGGTTTTCCAGCATCCCAATCTAGCTGATATCCCTGGGATTTCTTAGGATTCTAGAGAACTAACCAGATCTAATCCTACTTAGCTTTTTGAAATCAGCCAAAATCATCGAAAAGGCCCTCACAACTACAATATCACAAACAGAATATTCACCTTGGCTAACCCAAAAAGGGATTTTTTTTCCCCAGACCAAATACAGCATTTTCTTTCCAGGGGCCACTCTCCAAACAATAGGACAGAAAACCTGAAGACTCCAAATAATAGGACAGAAAAGCCTAAATCAAATAATCATAAACTTAAATATAATCCTCATGATCGCTCCTAATGTAATTCCTAATGTTTCCTTCTTCTCCCATTTAAAATTACAATTTGGTAATAACTCTGGAAGAGGCTGAGGAGCCATGCTTAGAGCTTGGCAGAGCCTCGTGTGGTACAGCCCTGCTTTAAATTTACCCATTGTTTAATCCCTTTTCATGAAATCAATCTATACACATGTCAGCCTTGTGAGGTAGTCCAAACAAGAACACACCCAGAAGTACTAGTTCTATCTTTCTTGTAAGGTTACAGGAACAGAATCTTGCAAGTCTGAAAGTACATTTCTCCCTTCTCACCTTTACAGTCCAAGAAACTAGGGAGGGTCCCTTCTGAGATGTTTGCCATGCTCCCATTTCTTCCGTGGGCTCAGCTGCCTCTTTTCTGACCATTGCCTAGTCTGCAGCTCTTCCTCCTGTCTCTCAAGGTCATTCCCACATACCATTACATCACAAGCCAAACACTCAGCAAGTGCAGACCAAAGATTGAATATCCCTGCATGCATGAATCAGGCCGAAGTCTAGAACTTCTTCTCTACCTTCCCCATTTGAGGTTTCTACACTACTCAATTACCTCTGCCTTTGCCAGACATGAGTTTGTTCTTCCTTCTAGGCTCCCACACTTCAGTCCACCAGTGATTATAGACAGACTTCCTGGGCTGCCTCTTAATTAACTAATATTATTCCTCACTTTCTCATTTCTAGATTGTGCTAGTCAGCTGAGCAGACCTTGGCCGACCCAAGTTGAGAAAAGCTGTTCAGAGTATTATTTCCAAGTGAAACACTGCCACCCGGTGGTTGGTTTTAATGTCTTGTCTATTTAAAATAAGGCATCACTCCTGTCCAAATTTGGTTCTCTCTCCCCCAGCCTTTTCTTCCCTGCTGTTGTGCAAAATATCCAGTTTTGTTTCGCATCTTAACCCTAAGAGCTATTTAACCTATCTTGTGCCTTTCTGTAGGCAATCTGAAACCTGCATTTAGGATTTCTCTGTGTCCTCCTTCAGATTATTAACCTTTCGTATGAATCCAGGTAAATAGTTCCTTCCTTTTCTCAGTTGCTTTTAAA
Source organism: Python bivittatus (assembly GCF_059951505.1). Taxonomy (NCBI): domain Eukaryota; kingdom Metazoa; phylum Chordata; class Lepidosauria; order Squamata; family Pythonidae; genus Python; species Python bivittatus. The sequence goes on along the minus strand of NW_028277042.1, from coordinate 5,839,258 downwards.
CTGGGTTTCCTAGGAATTTTCAAGGATTCTTTAGAAGTCTGAAATTTCTTACTGAGACAATGAGTAACAAACAATTTCCTTGAAAAGCAGCTGGTTCAGTTACTAAACTTAATCTTTCTTTCTTTCTTTCTTTCTTTCTTTCTTTCTTTCTTTCTTTCTTTCTTTCTTTCTTTCTTTCTTTCTTTCTTTCTTTCTTTCTTTCTTTCTTTCTTTGAGCAGAGGACAGAGACCTTTCAGCAAATACTTAAGGAAAAGGTTTGGAGATTTTGGAACCTTGCCATGGAAGTCTGGAAAAAAATAAACACAGCAGAGATGATATCTAGTATTAATATTGCTAAAGAATTTTCTTCTATTCAAAGATCTTTGAAGAAGCTTACAAAACACTATGAAGTGCAGGACTGTAGGAATTAAAAATTATGTAATGTGCACATATGTAAAAATAAAAGAAAATTAAAAGAGGAAGTCACAGTCCTCTTGTAATAGAAATGAGTGGGAGCTGGGGTGGAGTAGTTAAACATGTTTGTCCATGGAAGGTATTTGCTCAACAGTAAATTCCACATTCCATAGCTTGAGATTTTTCCAAACTTTTCTCTCCCCCCTCGCTTTTCAAAAATTTAAACCAAACTCTCCTTCATCAGTATAAATCAGTATACTGTAGGAAAATGCAGGAAAATTGAACTGCCACACAGTAAAAATGTAACAATGGGCTGAAAACAAAATAAGGAAAAATAGACAAGTAGGAGTAATGGACAACAAAACCAGGTCGGATCTACCCAAGTTGAAGTAATGGACAGGAGAGCAACTAACATAGCATTAAATGTGAGAGTAAAAATGATGCACGCTGGGCAAATCATTTCAACATCTGGGGCCCAAATTGAACAATAGTTGGGAGTGGGAAAGAGAGCTTGATGAAGTAGTAGACACTGTGTGCAATTGTTGTAACCAAGGCAAAGTCCATGTTGAGTATTGGGGGGGGGACACCAAAAATAAGACTGCAATCAAATTTGCAATCCTGTGTATGGATTTGGCCTCAGTAGCTAGAAAGAGCTATTTTATGGTCAGCAGCTAGAAAGAGTCTTGCAGAGGACATCTAAAATCATCATTTCACTTGAGCAACTCCTATATGCAGGGTAGACTCTAGCTTAGAGGAAAGGTGAATGGGGAAGCGTGTCAGGGGTGTATGGAGACAAGGAGGATGTAGTCAAAGTCAGTAGAGAGAGAGGTCTTCTGTTTCTTGTAGAAGTGACCTTACACAAGAACCTCAGATTTTAAGCAATGTCACCTGAACTTTTGGCAATCTTATGAAACTTCAGTTATTGGTTTGCCCAAATTATCATAGGGCTTAGGGCTCAAAAAATGCTTGCAATAGTACTGTTGCAATAGTTTCCTTTAAAAATAAATAAATTGCAGTGATTCTTCCATGAATGCTGAATCTCACAACTCAACTAGATATCCTTGTTATAAGATAGCTATGGCTTGAATCCATCCAGCGTCAGCTACATTTTTTTCACAAAATGTAGCTGATGGTGGAGAGGTTCAAGTTATAGGTAGTAGGGTTAGCAACCTTGTACTGAAAGTTTAACCAGCCATGGCCTAAATAAAATAAAATAATAGATAAATAAATGATCTAACTTTTTTCTACAGTTGATTAGTGTCCTTCTATGTCTTTCCCAGACCCAAAACAATGGAAAATGTTTAGCTTTTGACATCAATTGCTGACTTGACCACATATGGTACTGATTTATGGAGTGGTTATGAACTATACTGTTATACTTCGGAGTAAGTGAACTGAACTATATTTTGCGTTTCTATTTTTACACCTTCCATACCTAAGGGAGGCATCCATTATTGACAGGGTTGGGCCAAAGGTCAAAATGGTCAAAAATTATATTGTTATGGTATTTTGAGTCAACCTTGTGTGATGGAAGACATGAGCGGAGAAGATTCTGGAAGGGAGCTTCAAGGTTGCCGGAAGGGGGAAGAGAGGTTCCCTGGAAAGCACCTCCTCAGCCCCCAGCCGGAGTGTGGGAAAGTCAAGAGAAGGAGACTGGCCCCTCCCTAAGGGCATCATGGTTATAGTTGCTGTTGATGGGGATTAGAATTAGTCTGGCGAGATCCTGTCTATTAGGTGTAAGCTAATAAAGGAGCTGAACTGATCCTGGACTGTCTCGCTGTTGTTCTTGGGCTGAACAACCCTTGACTCCTGGTGCCTATAGGAACAACTAATCCCTGCGGTTTTCTTGACAACATTTTTCGACGTGGTTCACCATTGTCATCTTCTTAGGGCTGAGAGAAGGTGACTGGCTCCAAATCACCCACCTGGTTTTCATGTCTAGGTCAGGATTAGAACTCACAGCCTCACATTTTCTAATCCAGTAGCTTTAAATGCTACATCAAACTGGAATCATTATGATCTCCTTTAAATCAGAGGCTGAAGAGGCAGACCAGGTGGACTGTCAGACTGAAGAGCCAGCAGATGATCAGATATCTACAGCAGTTCCAGGAAATTGCTTCAGCAGGAAGGGCTGACTCTGATAATGACGGGGACTGTCTCTGCCAGGGTGCCTATCCTAAGAACACATCAGCAACTACAAAGGAGAGAATGAAGACTAGCAGCACGTCTTCTCAAGAGGAGGAGGACTCCACACCTATAATAAAGCCACATCAGTATCTGGAGCTTAATAACAACAATCTCCAGGCTTTTGCTCTTCCATTGGAATGTCTCTCTGGCTCCAAGTTTGTATGCTTGTCATTCTTGCTCCTTGCCCCACACTTGGACCCTTGAATGCTCTCTCCCTCTTTGTGGGAGGTTGATGGGGTCTGACTCTAGGTCTGACATTTTAATATCTGGTTTCTTTCTGCAAAGCATCCAAAACAGGGTGCAAAGACATTAACAAACAAATAAGGGACAGTCCTAAATGCTGTCTAGCTAATGACCCCCAGCTACTCTTAGGAAGTTGATGACGTGGCAACTGGCATTTGACTGGCTTTCTGTTTTGCATCAGCTGGCAGAGGACAGAGACTGGGGAACTATCCCAAACATCTGGAGGGTTCCAGTTTGCTGCTGTTGAGAAAAAAAGCCCAGCTCCAAGTCCTTTCATAATCAAACAACATCGCCATGCATAAGAATTAAGGACGAGAACTCAGGGAGCAGGAAAGGTCATTCAAAAAAGGAACTCTAACAGCTTCCATAAGGCTAAACAGAGACTATAAAACTGGGGGAGGGGGTATTGTTTCCATGGGCCAGCCAGGGCTATGCAACATTTGGAATGGGGCAACTTTTAATTTATTTTACTTTTGACCTTGCTGACTCTCAACCATATAATCAATTGTACGATATTATTATTTTATTTATTTTATTTTATAACCTTTCATCATATTTAATTTTCTTACTTTATCTTAAAACGTTATTCTTTGGGGGGAATTACAACAGCAAGATGTTTTTTTTAAAAAAAAGGAAGCTGCCATTCTGATCTTCATCAGAAGACGGCACTCTAACGCTGAGACTCTGTTTCGTAGTTTCTCCTGCTAATGAAAGAAAAACACTACATCCTTTATTTTATTTTATTCTATTCTATTTGGGGAACAGCCAGAAGCTGCTGCTTCTCCCATCTCTTCCTGAATGGGGAGGAAACCCTGCAGCATTTGTTTGGGGCGGGGGGGGGGGAAAAATACACTGATGGTGTTTAAGATATAACGTGGGAAGTACCACCACTTACATGATATTGGTTGATCTCACAAAATGCTAAGCAGGGTCAGACCTGGCTAATACTTCACCAGAAGATCACTAGGGAATCCCAAAGCTGTAGGTTAGATGGGGAGTAAAAAAAAACAAACAAACCTAAAATGCTAAACCATTTCTAAATTATTGCTAAGCAAATTACATGGGGTCTTCAGACGTGAAGCTCAACAGTAGTAACAGGATAAAAAGCTTAGAAAAGTAAAAGCGTATCTGCCTGATGCTGGAAAATAGTAAAATAGGACTTAGGTGTATCTTATAGGGAAGGTATTCCAAGTCTGGGAGGTCCATTACTGAGAAGACATATTCTTGTGGAGCCATCCCCTGGATCTCAACATTAAAGACGCATATTATTCAATCAGTTCAAAAGGCCAAGTTGAAGAAAGATATCTGTACTAACATTGTGTGTAAGTTGGCATTCAGTTTCTCAGAAGGTTCCCCCATCTCCCATGAAGAAGACTTTGTGTCTGTACTTTATTCTCAGGATGCTTGAAAATTTCTTTCAAATTTCTCTCAGTGGTGTGTTTTAGCTTACTTTATTGTCAGAAGTGATGGAAGATGCTCCTGTCAGGGTTTTGCTTTCTGATACAAATATTTCCATCCCTTCTGGTTGTCCACTCTTTCTACTTGATCAAGAAGTGGAGATAGTACCCTGACAGCACCTCCTTTCATAGTCTCTTCAGTCCAATTTATAAATTTTCCATTTTTATCAGCTTTGCTTTATCTTAATTTGTCTTGTTTTGCTTTTTTAATCTTACTGCACTCTTTCTACTCTGAGAAAAACCAGTGGTAAAAATGCATTCCTCATTGGTAAATGTCCAAGATTACCTCATTCCATACATGGGAATTTTCTCAAAAATGTCTTCCTCCTGAATTAATTTTTAAAGCAAATTTTCTTTCCTCAATGTAAATCAGAAGTGGTAGGAAAAATGCAGAATTTATCTGCCCAACACTAAAGATGCATTGGGTAATAATTGGCTCGAAATAGAGTAATGAGAAACATATTAGTAAAAGCAAAAGGCAACAAAACCTTACATAAAGAAAAAATACTTGGAGAAAAGGCAAAACTGTACAAAACCGTATATTGTATAATATGCATAAAAAATGCATGACAACCTTCACTGCCCGTTCCATACATGGGCATTTTCTCAAAATTTTCTTTTTGAGGGGCTTTTCTAAGAATACAAGAAAAAACATAAGCTAATGCAAAAATATTATAAAGTAAACTGAAGATGAAGAAAATGAGAATTTGAAATTGACACTTCTTTGAACATCACTTTGATATTGACTCTACTTTGAACAGCAGTGCCATGTGGTGGGTTTCCCGTGCCATGTGGTGGGTTCCTTCAGCAACTGTCTAGGGCCTCTGACTGGGGGGAAAGATGTCAATGGAAGATGCCGGTCACCTCCCAAGAACTTAAAGTTACTTCTACTGGAAGTTGCTTATGAATATTTTGTGTCAACTAGTTGGAGAGATTCACCTTTCTGTCAATCCTGCAGGACTCTGTTCTAACAGTTAATATCTCAAACTTTGCAAATGCCGGCCATGTGTTCTGTTTTTGTTTTTAATGGTAAAGGGGAAAAAATGGCCTAAAAATTCCCAAGGCAGTTTTGGTCTCAACCTTAGTATATGTGTGTGTGTGTGTGTGTAAATATATATATGTATGTATGTATGTATGTTCTGAAACATTATGATACAGACCTTTGAATACATTCTCCTTCCAGATATGACACCTACATAGTCAGTGCTGTGATGGACTGGAATGGTGGGAGGGGAGTAAAGAATGTGCTCTCATCTCCAGAGGAGCGAGGAAGAGATAAGCGGAGGAGACTGGCACCTCCCTAAGAAATTCCATCGGTGCGAACTGGCTGAGCCTGGGAACTGGTTTCATTCTGGGAAGATTCTTGTTAAGGGGTTGTAGCTAATAAACCTCGCTGGATTGATTCTGCATGGCCTCCTGGAGTTCCTTGGGCTAGGCCTGACAAGTGCTTATATTAACAAGTTTTGGCTTTAAGTATATTTCTCTCAACAAAGGATTCTTCCTGTTAGGACGTCTCAGAAATGTATGGTGACAGTTTGCTTGGCTGACTTTGAAGGAATCTTTATATGTTTTCTTTTTTTTTTCTGTCAAGCTTTTCATACACACAGTACTTGTGATCTTGTGTGTCACATCAGCAGAATGGATAGAACTAGGCTGCCTTCATAAAAAATGGTTCTAGCTTTATCTGCAAATAACTGGCTTCTTAGTTTTTAAATCTTGTTGGCTATTAAACTCAAGAGGCCTCCACGTTTCCAAGCCACTGAAGATGTATGAACAAGATTATAAGAGTAGTGATGCTTTTGAACTTTGGTGTTGGAGAAGACTCCTGAGAATACCAAGGACAGATCATCAAACAAATCAACCAAAAGTTCTCACTACAGGCACAAATGTCCAGACTCAAAGTATCCTACTTCGGACACATTATGCAAAGACCTAGCTCTCTGGAGAAGGCTCAAATGCTGGGAATGGTGGAAGGAAAGAGAAGAAGAGGATAACCAGCAGTAAGGTGGGTGGATCAGTTACAGCAGCAATGAGTACAGAATTGGAAGAGCTGAAGGACCAGGTTGGGGGTCAGATCATCATGGAGAAAATCTATCTATGTGGTTGCTAAGAGTCGACAACAACTTCATAGCATGTAATCATCATCATCGCCATAATAAATATCAGGCTGGGAGTCATTACTTGGCAGAACACAGGGTTCAATTTTCATTTTTGTGGCCTCAGTTTTGGAGAAAACTAGTGGAAGATATATGCCTGCAAGGTGCATTCAGTTGGGTACTGGGAAGATGGTATGAATAAATGTAGATCTGACCTTGGGAATGAAGAAGGAATGAGCAAACTGAAAAGGAGATTTCCAAAAAATATTCCCAGTCCTGGAAAAGAGGAAAGTGTGAGAAAGAAATTCAAGCTATCCCCATCTTGATTTTGTTTGGTGTAAGATGGAACCAATAGAAACAGGCTTTCAAGGTTCTGTTATTCTAACTTTACTACAATAATGAGCATTCCTAAATTCCCTGTTGTGCCCATTTCTTGACATTCTCCATCTCCAGGGGTCAACAGGCCAAATGAATGATTATATGAGCCTTTGGCTAAATCTAGCAGAGTTTTTCCCATGTCTCCAAGATTACTTTGACACCTCTAGAACCACCTCCAAAGAAGCATCAGGGAAGGGGAGGAAACTAGGCAGTTGTAACCCATATTCTCTTCAGCCAAACTGTAATATTCCACCCACAGAAACAGGTTCTACTCTGGCATGCAATACAAAGCACATCTATTGACATGTTTTAGAATTCCAGATGAGGGAAAACATCAATGTTTACTGTTCAGATGGAGCTGAATATTTAGTGAGTTCTCTTTATAGAATGCATCAGCTTTTCAACTAGCTAATACTTTGCAGAAAGGAATCTTTAAACCAAACTGAATCGAGTTACAGTGTAACTATAGCAGTGTCCCCTCATCCTGAATCTCTTTTAACATCCATTGATCTTTGCCAGACTCTCATTGGTGGGATTAATTAATTTATGAACTTGTCATTACAAGCCATTGATTAAAATGTCTTCCCTTAAAGATTTAATTATGTCCAAAGATAAAAGATTTGCTAATTATTGTCTTTTATCTAATTGAACCTTTGTATTACAAATAAAGTTCAAAGGTTTAAGACAGTTGCCCTTTCAGCCATTTGGGCAAAAGATGGGAATTTAATTAGAGAAGAAGTCATGTTCTCCCTTTCCAGCCTCTTCACATAGAATCTGGAGTCATTCTAGTAATAAAATTGATGACAGCTCAATAAGAGGAGACCTGGAAATTCTTTTAACCTTTGTTGACTTTCAGACATTTTACAGCTCCTTGCTGACTCCAGATTCATCAACATACTGAAAAGCAAGGATCAAGTAAGACAGTAAATTCTATCAAAAGTCTCATTGTCTTCTCTCCAGCCACATTACTCAGATTTATGATGGCTTTCCTCAACATCTCCTAATTCTTGAATATTAACATTTTCCTGGTGCTTTTTGACCTCAAAAACAGCTTCCATAAATAAGGTCAAGAAGGACCCTGTGTCAAGAAGGCAGTATAAACTCTCGGTCAAGAACAAGAGAGTTAAAAAGGCTGCAGAGTAACTAAGTACTCACAATTGTAAGCAAAATCAGCAGACAGGCCAAAAGTCATACAAAAGTTTCTAACAATAGAGATGAGACATCAAGTAAGCTAAAGTTCAAGGCAGAATTCTGGGGTTGACCAGAGGTTAAGATGCAAAGGTCCCATCATGTTGAAACCGGTCCAGAAAATAGACTTAGAAGTCAGTATACAAACTATACTTAGTGCAGTGAACTAAGAGATAATGAATGCCTCCTCATGATTTATTTATGAGCAGACCTGTTCTCAGTTGAATACTTTGGGCCTCAAGTTCATTATTTTCCTGGGGTTACAAAAATCTTCACCTTCTCCTGATTCTGGCAATTCTGATCTCTGCCCACAAAAAGATTCAGTACTGTGTTTTCAGAGCATTTCAAAATGCCTAGACTTAAATTGAGAAGATAGCAGAGTCTGCTGAGGAGGTTCAACCCTTTCCTTTGATGAGGACATCTTGAGAAGAATTGATAAACAATAAAATAATAAATCAAACAGCAATAAGATTTACAGCAGCTTTCCTTTACAAGTTTATCTAGGAGTGAGTTCTACTGGGTTCTGTTTGTTACTGGAAAGCTTGGGTTGAAGAAAAGGAGCATTTATGTTAGAGAAAACTGCCATTTAATAAGATCCCCACATCAGACGAGGAATTATAACAACATTCCATGCACTATGTGATTCCTAATGGAGTACAGTAGGATTAACCATGATCAGACTGAGAGACGAAAGTAAATAGGATACACAATTAACAATTCAACTACAATTTTGCTTGATTTACATACTCTAGTTTGTTTTGCATTTTTTTTTATTATGAGAGAAACTTTTTAAGAAAGTATTTAAGAAAAAAAATACATTTTAAAATGCATACACTTAATTTTAGTGGGAAAAAGAATCTGATCACCAGTGGAGATAGCACAGAATGAACTAATAACTCAACATATGAAAAATTAGCATTTTAGAATAAACTGACCTGTATGCTATATTGGTCCATCTATCTTACTATTGTCTATATACTCACAGGCAACTGGTCAGTAAGATTTTAAGCAAGACATTTACTTGCTAACCTGCTATCTTCACTACCGGAAGAGATTTATGAAGTTCGAAGGCCTTTTTTTCAAACTCTGATCTGAGCATGGATTTTTCTTGCCACCTGCAATGGCTCTAAGGGACAAATGAAACAGAGGTATTCCAGATTGTCTGTATTGTCTGTCGGTATCCATTAAATATATTCCTCTGGTGGATTTTTATGCACACAGCTTGTTTCTCAAAATTTGACTCCCAAAATGTGATTTTTCTTTTTCTTTTTTCCTCTCAAATTAAGCTCCTTGAGTCACACACCCTGTATATGTTCCTGTACAAAATATATGTCTTGAAATATGATTCTCTAGAGGATGTGTCTATTTCAAAGTGATATATGTATTTATTGTCATTCTATACCAGCTCTGTTTTTAAAAAAATCTGCTACCCATTTCATTTTCCCGTTAAATTTGAAATGCTTGTTCTGAAATTATAAAACATTCTGAGTAGGTATTTGGCTATAATAAATGCTCATTCTACTACTTAATGAAACTGCTTGATATGTATGAGTATAATTAAAACAAGTTTCATCAATCAATCAATCAGTCCATATAAATCCATTCAAACTGTACTTTTGAAATCCCCTCTGATTTATGCCAGAATTTATGAAGCTAGCTGTAACATTTTCAGTGCTCATTATCCTTTTTCAGGGCATTGAGAGAAATTTGGCTAGCCAAGGAGAACACACAAAGTGTTCTTTCACAAGCGTTTTCACATCAGAAATCCTCAACAATATATTTAATTTGATAGGAATTCCAAGCAGCTTTCTTGCCCTCTACTCTGGTAAAGTTCACACTCTGGTTGACTTAGAAGATATTCACAAGCGTATATCCACCCACAATTCATGTTGTCACCATTGGCAAAGTTGCTAGATGCTCATCATTTTAGAATTAGAAGCAATCTCCCCTACATTTTGCCTCTACTTTGCCTCTCCATTGAAACAGCCTGTGGGATATTGATGCTGAGAAACAAAATGACCTTAGCAGAACCATCTTAGCTATGCAGTTGGAAACCCAACTAAATTTTTTGCTGTGCTTTATCTTTTTAGTGACCTTTCCTTAAGGCATTGGAACATCTTCTTTGACCTGTTTAAATACATTACCCTCTGCAATTATTCAAGGCAAGTTCACTGATGCCCATATAATGGGCATGTATGTCCATGGCCTTCTGGACCTGCTGAGTCAATTGTGCATCTATTATTGTATTGTTCTTTTAAAGGACTTCCAATATTTACTCATAACATCTCTTATTAGGAAGTATCAACATGGACCAGCTACCTTTTATATCAACTTCCTTTTATCAGATTTGAACCAAGACACTACCAATGAAGTGGCAAAATTTGTCTCTGGAACTACATCTTAGGAAACAGATAGTATTACAAGTGGTATAAATGTGGCTTGTATGCTTAGATTTACCTTAGCCATTGTCATCTATATTCCAACTCTGCATTTTTAACCTTACATTTCAGTTCCTGCTTTTTGTGTTGGTTATGCATTCTTTTCCTCTTCTATATCTTTGATCTTGGACGGATCTAAATAAATCCAATCTATACCTTAATGCCAGTAATATAAAAGAGTTCCCAAGTGTTCCATTGGTAGATGGGTGGCCATATAAATTTGCTGGATAATGAAATGAAATTAATTCTTTAGTTTATTACACCTTAGAGTCTAGATTGCTTAATCTGCTAACTATTTTAGTCTATTTTATTTTAGGCTACTCTGTTTTATTTTCTGTATTGTATTGCCCCTACATAGTCTTTATAGCTTTAATATCAATAAGGTATTATAATTCTTACAATTCTTATAGTTACAACTTACTATTATAAATCACCATTTTCTGCTAGTAATGTCTATTAAATCTGTTATTCTTGCATTCTTAAACTTAGGATAGTTTCAATTTTACATATTTTATACTGGTTGATGGCCAAAATAAAGATTGATAAGGATGATGTCTCTTCTTAGATATAATCACACAGAACAAACACATTCAGAGCAGGGCTGAATCACACTGTGGTTTAAAGGTAAAATTGATGATATACAATTGGGTTATGATTAAGTGCCGTTTTTTTTCAGCCCAGCTCTGTAGGTCAACTATGTCTTTCCAAGAATAGTGTGGGATCAAAGATTATGAGTTCACATTCACTGGGAGTTGTTTAAGATAAAGAACAAGAATGATGTTGGTTAGGAATGGCTTGATTCCAAGTGAGCAGACTTATAAAAAATATTCTTCTCCTTTTTCTCTTGGCTTTACCCATAAAGTTGTGATTAAAAAAATATTGGCTGTTCATGAGTAGGACACTCAAGGATATTTTACCTGTTGCCGACGCACACTTCACTTTTTTACTTTGGATCTACATCCAGACATACTGGAGCCTAGAGGTAAATCTGGTGTCTTGGAATGAGGAGAGGGGAGAATGAAATCAGTGAAAAACGGTGATCCTTCCAATACGAGGCATCTCTCTGTGTTGTCTAGAGAGGGCTGTTAGCAAAATGTGCAGATATTTGATGTGCAGATTTGATCTGAAGGCAATTTGATTGAATCTCCAATTGGCAAGTTGGTTTGAATCAATAAATTGGATATCTTTAATTCAGACATCTATCTATGTGCAGAAACATTTCATTTGAATTATGAAGTTTAAACCAGAACAATGTAATCCAATCTACTCAGCTAGCCAAATCAATTTTCCAAATTGAACTAGAAGCCTAAATTGAATCAGACTGCAAATGCAAATTGCTGATTTGAATCTGATTTTGCCTGATTCATGTGTCCCTACTACTAGAATCCTTTAGCTCCCTTAACTCATGCACAACAGAATCCTCTCCTCTTTCTATGACATCTTGTCATTTTCTGCATCAGTGCTAGTAGGAAGATGATGAGAAACAACATTTGTGCCTCTGCTCAATGAGATTTACCTATTCTCCCTTGCTGTAATTCAATTTGCATTGGGCTTACTCATTTAGTGGACAAAAAATAAGTGCCATGTCTGCTCTTCTTTCCCCTTCCACAGTTAATATCAGGGTCTGAGGGAGTTGGCTAACTAAGAGAAAAGGAAGACAACATTTAAACACCAACTCATACTGTATGTGACATTAAATATGATTTGACCCCAAGAATATGGATTTAGAAATGAAACTGCTCGTACTTGTTCATATGGAATTTCCTTTGCAGTGGGGAAAAAATAGTTTTGGATCTCTCTAGCTCTAAATGGTTGAACAGAGAATGGATTTCTGAAAAGTCTCAAGGAAAACTAGATTAGAAAAAGTGTTTAAAACCCTATCACTGTAAATATAGAGAGAGATTAAGGGGGCGTGCACTTCTAAAGTTCTTTGGAAGAAATGTTTCAGACATCACATGGACTGTCCCTTTCTGCTATTCATTAAAGCATCTCATCTTTCTGCAGGCTTGATGGCAGTCTGGAAGAGAGAGGTGACTATCTTAAGCATCTGAGGTGTGCTGATGATTTCATTCATTAAGGCAGCGTTTGATTTCATTCATTAAAGCACATTTTTTTTCAGCTCATGAAAAATGACAGATGGCTTTAATAAATAGCAGAGAGAGGCTGCATTTGCAGGAGATCCAAAACACTTCTTCCTAATCATTTTTTTTAAAATAATGCACAGACCATGCATACATATGAACACATAAACTGGTTGGCCCTGCCATTACATAATGGACTCTATACATTTATTTTCAGGAGTGCCCAATGGGATCAATATCCAGTGATCAACAATACTGCCCTTGTTATGCCTTCTGATAGTTCTGTAGCCACTGTAGTTTCCTTTGTATTTGTAGCATGGTGGGTGAAGGGGGAGAATTTGAGCCCATCGAGAATCTATTGAAAGCTATCTTTTGCTTTTGCAATACAATTTCTGTGGTTGCCAATGGGAGTTTCCTTCCCAGGACAAATAGCAGCTTCAGAAAGGATGATTTTCACCAGAGAAGAAAAATGCTGAACTCCTTCTTCTGCACTTCAGACTTCTCCTTCAGTCCTAAATGCTAACCAGTTTTTATAAATGCACGCACAAAATTACATATTCTACATTGTATGTCATTTGATCCCACAAGGACCATTTGGCAACCTTTAAGCAGCTGTATAGGCAATTACTTTTTGAATCATTCATTCATTCATTCATTCATTCATTCATTCATTCATTCATTCATTCATTGTACAAACCTTACTCTTATACATTGAATATTAATTCCAGTTTGACCCCAAGAATAATGGTTCATTTATAAAACAAATTGCTGTCATGTAGAATTTAAATTCCATTTCTGGATTATCCAGTTAAACTATGTCATGCAGTATGACAGGGAGGACGAGTGAAACATTTAAAGAAAATGTTTGTTCTACCTTTGAAATTAGAGTTTTCATTGGGTCGTACTAATGAAATGTCATACACACCAGAAAAGGACCACTAGTTTTCACTTGAAAACCCATGACATAAGGTCATTGAGCCTTTCCAATGTGTTAAATATCATCAATCAATATCCAATGAACGTTGTGCAATACCAATGACACTCAGAAGGTCAACAATCAATAACCAGGACACAGATTCAAAGTCCTTCCCATGGGAGGGGGGGGACACACAAAGTATAGCAAACAACATTATAGCTTCAAATCACTGAGACCGCTGCAGCTTGGAATAATAAAATAATGGTTATTATGATATAGATTGTTCTTTTTTAAAAAATAGATTTCATATTGCAATCCTTACCACAACTAGTAACTATGTCAGTTTTTTTATCCCTCATATTTCAGATCTGAGAATTGAGGTTTGAAAGACAGTCTTGTTTAAGACCACAGTAAAGTCAAAGTTGAACTGGGTTCTGAGAACCTCCAAATTCACAATTTATTCTTAGTCTTGGAGAAAGGAATAAGGTCACTCTTTGCAGTTAATGTGGAAAGGAGCAGTCTTTGAACTGAGACCTGGAAGCAAGTATAAATGTAGGTTTAAATTTCATTGACAATATAATCATATAAATGGAATGTATACTTTGCAGCAGTTATTTCAATAGGCCTCAAAATGAAAGGAAAACCTATGGTTGGACCAACTCCCAACAGCTGGCCAAGGCTGATGGATAATTGAGTTCTCAAACATCTAGAGCAGGGGTAGATAACCTGTGACACTCCAGATGGTGCTGAAATGCAATTCCCAACACCACTGGCTATTATTATTCAGGAAGAAAGGTGTGAGATTAAGAAATCCTTTCATTGAGTTATTCAAGGCTAAGGATGGGAAGATCAAAAAGACAGTCCTGGCCCTGTCTGGATCTACCATGGCCTCATCCCAACAGCCCATTGATTTCCCTAAATCAAACAAGAGATTCTGGAGAAGCTGGGAAATGAAGGGAAGAGAACATAAACAAACCATTGAGAGACAGCGGATGAGTCAGTTGGCATAAATGGCAACTTAGCCCAGTGGAAAAGAAATCTAGGAAAAAGCTTTTCCAAGCCTTCAAAGAGACACTATTGTTAATTCACTATAAATGAGGCTGCCAAATTCCTATTACAAATTCCAAGATTTGGTATTTACTTACCCCAGACTAGCATTAAAGAGATCTTACTGAAATCTGTATGGCCTTGCTTCCTTGGTCTTGCCCCACTATGTGGGGCTTAACACCAATAAATGGATGATGATCTTAAGATAGCCCTAGTTTCTGCCTTGGCCCAGTAATGTGGCATTCACCAGTTTGTGTAAATCTACCGAGCAAATTCATGGCTAAAGGGAGGATATTTTCCATGTCAGAGTTCACATGCATTACTGCTTTGGCTCCAATAATACAAGGGAAAGGATTCAGTTTTTTCTCTGCGCTAATTCCTCTCTTGTGTCTACAGCTTAGTTCTGATGTATTAGTTTTCTTTTTCCATGATTGTTTTATCAATATTGTCTGCAATATCTATCCATTTTATTGCCTCATTTTGCTTGCGCCATCATGTCTACATCAAGAAGAAGATACCCATAACCACTGCAATAACCCAGAGGAATTTCCCTCTCCGGTCTTCCACAATTAACTACTTCAAAGAGTAGCTGCAGCTGAGCCTCACACATATGGATAAATGCAAGGATGCAGATTTATGACATAGATACCATTATTTTTCATTGTAGTTAGCCTAATTTTGAAGGGTTATGAACAGGATGGGATTCAGGAAAAGGCTTTCCCTAAGAGCCACCTATGGTCCTTAACCCAAAAAAGATTGTGCACCAGTTAGAATGAGAAGGGTTAATCATCAGTGGAACTGGGTGGGGGGAGCATTCATTTCACATTTTAATGCACACCTGATTATTTGCATTTCCTGAATTCACAGATGAAACCAAATTGCAAATTCACATACAGTACCTATGAATTTTGTCATCCCATTCTTCATTCAAAAGAATATGTATATTTGGGGAGAAGATGCATAAAGAGGTAATACAGGAGACGCAAGCAAAAAATACACACTTTAGAATAGTAGATCTCAACCTTCCCCATGTCCGATCAATCTCTTGGTGAAAGGATTTAGTCCAAGATACAAACAAACCTTTGCCAAGGGTATTTATATGTTTGCATGCATTCTGTTATTATATTTATGGGTTACCCTACATTTTAAGTACTTAAACATTGTAATGATATCGTTGACAATATTTTTACAGCTATAACTGTACAATGAAAAGAAATAATTTTGTCAGCAAGAAAAATGTGATCAGAATTCATATTTATTAGTAAGAAGCCCATGACTGCATTTCCCTGATCAGCATTTCAGTCAAAAGAAAAATCAAATATCGCTTTATTCTGGAATAACACAGTACAATGAAAGATTTGCTCATCTCAGCCAAGAAAAAAAGTCACTGTCCTGCCCTGACCTAACTTACCATATTCCTTGCAAAATATGGTGATATAAAAATAAAGAAAATCTATTAGAAAATGAAAATAACCAAAATAGTGGATTGAGTATTATAGCCAGTAGAACCTCTACATAAATGTGCTTGTGGGCCATATCTTCAGTATCCACCAAAAAGGCACCATAAGGATGGGCATTTCTCTGTTATCATAGTGGGGAAATGCTAGACTCAATTAACAAGATATTTTGTTTCAGCACACTCAACTGAAGACTCCCTCTTCTGCTCTCCCCTTGCTCACTGCCATCCTCGAATCTGAGGAGTTGAACTGCATCCCATCCAGAATCCTTGCAGGGACATGTGTACCCCCAATGGAGAAAAGTTACATTAGAGAAACTGTTTGACAAAAGAGTGACCCTTGTGCATGGGTTCCATTCTAGTGTAAGGAAATCAATGAGTAACAAGAACTTCAGTTGATGGGAACTGGGAGGTTAGGTTCCCAAGTCTATTATCATCTTCCTCTCTCTTCCTTCCATAGTGAGCAATCTGTGGGCACCACAAACATCCAATGTCACTACAGTGAAAGAACCACATGGGACAGAGAAGCCAGTATCAGCCACATGGAGCAACCAGGGCAACTACTTCCATCACCAGCCAAACAATAGCTCTGAAGAAGCCCAGCTACCATGAGGAACCAGGCTGGCATTGCAAGATCTGCTACAACTGAGCAAGAAGGAACAGCTTATACAGGTGCATCGTGCAGACGATCTAATGCTAACCCTTTAAAAAAATGTTATCAATGAACCACAGCCTGTCTGCCATTTTGCACATGTGTAGAATGTGCAAAACTACAGATACGCAAAAGGTTTTATACATATACCAAGATCTGGTCTCTAATTATCATCACAGATATGCAAATCCTGTTATTATGTGGCTAACATGGCTACAGATAATGAGAATGAGCTGTCTGTAAAACAGAAGCACAAACAAAATGCAGATAAAAACATATTAGGAATATATTAAGAGAAATGCCCACAAAAGTATGCACAAATTTGCAAGCAAGTATTTTTAAAAAAGCAAATGGATACAAGGTAAAAATGATTTTTTTCTTCCTGGAAAAATGAGAAATGCAAAGAAGCCCAAACTGACAGATTTCCCTGTTCACAATTATTGTTTCCTCCAAGAACAAGGATCCTTGAAAAAGAATCCCTTAATCGATTAGAATGATTAGATTATTCTCCCCCAACCCACCTCCAGCAAAGAATAATAATTTTTAAATCTTTGAGATACAAAGACACCATTCTAATGAATACATCAGGCTTTTTTTTCAAGCGACATTAGAAGAGCTAACTCAGTCTATATTGACAGCTTTATGACAGAATGCTTCTCCCATTAAAGAAGGGCCTCTTTAATGACAGGACAAAGGAGGCAAACTCAGTTAATATGAACTATGGAAAAAAAAGAGGAATATCTTGGCCTGTAGAGCTCAAAGATGGAAGGAAAAACTGGTGTGAGAGAGGAGGCAAATGGGATGGAAGGCATGAAGGTATGTTTGATTTCTCTTAGGCCTGTGGAAAAACAAGCTATAGACATGGATGCAAATGAGTTGCTTCACAGTTGCTACTTCAAAACCAAGGGGCAATCAAGCGAGCCCCTGTGAGATCCAGGGTGTGCAAACAATCCAAATTTACATTTCAGAAAACGTGGCAAAAACATACAGCAAAGAAAGCCATATTCAGCAATAGATGCAAGTTGCATAAATCCCTCCAAGGAAAGCAAACTGACAGGCTGGACTAGTTCCTCTTCACACTCTGGCCAGCATAAATCAAAGGCAACTGGCAATGAAATTATTAGAAGCTGTAAGGCAACAAGAGGAGAGAGCTCAGGATGAAAGATGTTGAAGTGTGAAGATAGAGGTTTCCATGAAATAAATAACCTATAGGAATGGGGGATTCTTAGTGTTTTCCATTCAGCAAGCAAACTTCATCAGTGAGCAGCTGGAAGAGGGAATAGATACCTTTGATTTAGGGCAGCTATGTAGGATTATCACAAGAATCAGCTTCTTTCTTAGATGGTAGGATCATGTGCCTAAAGTCATGGATACCAACCATACATGAAGGTCTTCTCCCTCCTCAAAACTGGAAGGATGTGATTACTTCTGAAAGAGAGAAACCTTTTTTTTTTTTAAATCATGCAATGCACCCATTTTGGTATTCTCCTAATCGGTTGGCACAGCTAGATGGAAGCATCTAACCAACCTTAGCTCATCTCAAAAACCTAAACAGGATCAGACTGGTTAGTGTTTGGAGGGAATCTCAGAACCGTAGACTATACTGAGAAGTCCAAATGAAAAACTGAAAAGGCAGCAGCAAATCACTTTCATATTGTTGCAAAGAAAGGTACATTTACATGTTCATGTCAACATTTCTCAGGCACACATTGTTAGGCCATTTGAATAGATTAAAAAAAACCACAAGAAAATAGCTTCATACTGTTTCAAACAGGTATTAAACATGAAACGTTTTGAACAATTGAAGAAACCAGTGTGGTATAATAGTTAAGATGTTGTACTAAGACCGAGGAGACCCAGTTGCAGCCAAGAAAGTTCATTTGGTGACTTTAGGCCAGTCATTGTACAATTCACTGGACACTTTTGAACACTTCCCCTTAGGTTGTTTTTAAAGCCTTTTTGTATTGCTAATACAATAACCTCTCTTAAGAGTTTACAACGTCATTTTAGTTTAGAGGTGGTATACTGAAAATAGAATTATGCTTATAATCCTACAATCGACTTAATTTTTGGTGAAAACACAATGTCCAGGCATTAACATCTTCAGAAGACCTTTTGAAGCCCCTGACTCTGTTTAGCAAGCATCCAGAAGAAGGAATTTTTCCGGCATTACTCCAAGACTATGGAATGCAATCCCTTGTAAATAATGTTTGTCCCCAACTCTTTCTTCCTTGAGAGGAACATTTCAGACAAATCTCTTTAGCCAGGTTTTGAAATTTTAACAAATTCCATTTTCATGTCTATGTCTCTGTGTGTTTTTAAATCTGGTATTCCTGCATTTGCATTGTGGTTTCTAGTCACCTTCGGGGTCCAGCTGAAGAGTAATATGAGATATACTTAATAAATAGTAATAAAAGAAGGGTGCCAGTCCAAATGTTCAAAAGGGAAAGGGAAGAAATTTACCAGCAAATATTAAAAGTCCATTCTTAGATATAGTGAAGATGACATTACATTGATTGATTATATGACATCAAATCAGTCCTTAATGGCCACATAGACACTCCTTCTCCAGAATGAGCTGTTCCAAACCTGGTCCTTCAGGTCTTTCAACAGTACACCCATTGCCTCTGTAATAGAATCCACCCACCTTGCTGGCCATCCTCCTCTTCTTCTCTTTCCTTTCATCTTTCCCAGCATTATGGACCTCTCAAGGGAGATGGGCCTATGCATATTTTCTCCAAAAGATTATAATTTGAACCTGGTCATCTGGGCCTCAAGTGAGAACTCTGGATTGATTTGTTCTATGATTCATTTGTTTGTCTTCATGGCAATCCTTTGTAGTCTCAGGAGTCTTCTCCAACAGCAAAGTTCAACAGCGTTAATATTCTTTCCATCCCATTTCTTCAGAGTCCAATCACATTACATACCAGAGTCCATTTTAAGCACACATCTGGTGATTTCTTTCTAGGTCTGTGTTTTATTCAAAGGAAAAAGGGTGCTAAGGAGAGCACATGGACATAGTACCTATTGTCAACTCCTTTGACCAAATGTGTTGCAGCTGTGGAGGGCAATGTGCCATCATGTAAAAATATATGGCTTCTTTAAGGAGTTGTCAACAGGCACTACATGTATACTCCTACATGCTCTGAAACACTTTTATCCCTTTCAGTCGGATGCAGTGTCTTCTTCTTCTTCTTCTTCTTCTTCTTCTTCTTCTTCTTCTTCTTCTTCTTCTTCTTCTTCTTCTTCATCATCATCATCATCATCATCATCATCACCACAGCCATAGCAAGGGTGAGCACACACAAAGAAAAATTCTACTGCTTTGAATATAAAATGAATTAATAAGAGCTCCCTCCTTGCTTCTTTTCTAATTATCCAGTCCCAGTTTAAGTAACCAAAAATTCAAAGATATACAGAATTAAGAGAAGGAATAAATACACCGCTGAAGTTAACAGCCTTCTGTAATCAGAACTGTTTAGAGCAGCTTTGTTTAGTACTAAATAAATTCATTAAAGTGCAGTTACTACTATAATAAATGTAGAACTCACTAATTACAACACTCCATTTTAAATGCAACTCTAGGGTCTCAAGCGGCCTTTAAAATGGTATAAAACCCCAGCCAATTCAAATTTAATTAAAACTATCCATGTAATTTAGTTTAAGTTTACCACCAAAGCAGGGGGACAAAAACACAGTAACACTCCGCTAACTCTGGTTCAAATCGTTTATTATGATGACAGCGTTAAAACATTTTGTTCTTGGCAAATGGATTGTGTTACATGTCACCCTAAAGAGATGCCTGCTGGAGCAGAAGAAAACTCCTCTTAAAGCTGTATCCTTTTTCCCACAGGACCAACTAGATGCAAAGCTTTCAAGGAGAATTTTGAGACATTGGCTGTCTTCTGCTCTCGCTCTGTAGTAGAACAAAGATGCAACTTCTGAGGTCCCAGAGCTTCTCCAAAAATGACCACTAATTGTAATGTTGACTGCAACAGAAAGGAAAATGACAGATGGGGAGCCATCATACTAACTCTACTAAATTAATTTATATAAAATAAAATAATATTGTTTGCATCAGGGCTTGCAAATCTTTTGGAGTGTAGCCACTAGGATCCAAGCCCTTGAACGGAGGAAAAGAAAATGGAAGAACATCTGCTTTGCATGCAAAAGACCTCAAGTTCCATCTCCAACATTTCCAGGCAGATCTTGGAACACTTTTACCAGACATATCAGCAAAATGGATTTATATTCCTAAATCAACAGCTCAGATCCAAAGCACTAACAAGGAGCTTAATTGGATTAACCAAAGAGTTCATCACTTCAACATCTTTTTTCCCCCCAGTGAGGCCAACCAGACACCTCTAGGAAGCCATCAGCACTTAAAGGCAATTTCCCCCTTTTTTCTTAACTAGGCACTCCATGCTTGCTAGACACTTAACTATGAAGTTAATCTTCACTAATATGTAATTTCTTGCTGATGCCTAAACTAAGCAACTCTGGGGGTGAGGGTGGGGAGATAGAGAGGGTTGAAAGGCTATAAAACATGCCCAACAAAAGCAACCCCTTTGTGAGCTGATTCCATGGAATTCCTTCCTCACTGCTACCTGGGCTCACCGTGGCCAATTGGGGTACAATCCAACACTGAAAGTATTGGGACTTTATTAATAAACTTTTAGCAATTGTAACCATCCTGGCATCTTCCCAGGTGTACATCCTTTTCAGTATCCAGCCCCAAAATGGTAAAGCCAGCAACAACAGCTAAGCTACCTCTGATCTTAAAAGCGAGATATAACCATAAAAGCTAGCTAAAACAGCTATAACTATAATGATCAATACCTTTTGATGCCCTTTAATTAACCACAATGATATGGCCACATTAAGTAGCAGCTCTGATAATGTTATGTTCTATGAATGTCTTTTGTAAGTCTCTGTATCTTATGACAGCATACTTGATAGTTAAACTCTGGGAAGAATTACTATCAAGTGTGCTGACAGTCCTGGAAACAGCAGCCCAAATCCCCAGATAGGGCTAGGATTGTGGAGTTTCAGGTTCTGTTCTCCATGAAAAGAGTTCTTTGAACCATTAAACTCACTGAGTGTTTGAGGTGGCCCCTCTCTCTTTCATTCTCAGCCTAAAATGTCTCCCAGAGTTGTTGTAAGAATTTTTAAAAAGCGGGAAGGGGAGAAATCCCATTCATCATTTTGAGCTCCTAGAAGTCAAGGCAGCTGCCAAACACAACACAGAGTAACAGCTTCAGGAAATCAGTTTGGGCTAGGAATACAATAATCAGATGTAATTTTTTCAGAAAGAACTGCTACTACTGGGGCCAGAATTCCCATCTAAGAAGCAAGGACAAGTCAGGGCAAAGCCCATTTCCAGAATCCCAGAGATTATCTAGGACTCAGGACACTAAGAAGGGAACCAAATAAACCTTGAAGAATATCAGTCCAAGACGTCCTCTAAGAAGCAGCTGTCAGCATTTGGATACTGGCATCACAGCTGATGTGAAAGTCTCGGTCCTATTGGGGACTAGAACCAGAGACGTTGGAAGATCAATAGGAAGACTAATTTAGCTTCATCTGGCAGGCCCAGGACTGGAGTGGGCCAAAAGGAGCTGTATCAGTTCAACAAGTGAGCAGTAAGGCATGTGAGTGGACAAGCGCAATCAGCAGCTGAGCAGCCTAGAAAGTGAAATAGGCAGAGAAGGAAAAAGAAGTCCAGGAAGACTGACAAACCAAACCAAAATAGCATCTAGAACCAAATCAAGAGAGTCACAAAAGGAACACAAATGTTCTCTCTTACATTAGAGAGAAGAACAGAGTCCAACTCATAATCAAAACTGGCCTGTCATTAAACTTCTTGAGGCAACTGTCTCTTAGAGAAAACAAATTGTCTGCATCACATGGATTGTCCTGATCCTTGAAACTGGCCTGCTGCCCTGAGATGTGATGAAAGATGGTATTTCATCACCAATACTAGAATGCAACTCAATTATCCTTCTAGACAGCTTCTGTATATAAAGTGGAGAAGGGGGCACCCTACAGTGGCATAAAGAGACCTCTGCAGACCTTAAGGCAAACCTCTCAGACTGGGTTGCCAATGGTGAAAGAGCTCAGGCACTGTAATGGTCAGTTCACAGACTGAGAAAGATTCAGGAGACATTTTCATAAACAGCCGCTAGCAAGCACCTTTGTCGTTAATGAAGAGAGATATCTCTTTGCCAATTTACAAGAAAATGGTTAGAAAGGGACTAAAAAAGTCCTCTGTCCTACCATAAATTGGTTCTAAACCAGAAATCATTCAGTTGCTGAAATTCTTGTAACTCTGTTCCTTTCATCTCAATAAATCCTGTTAAAGATGACTCTGCAGGAAACCTGGTTGGAAGGGATACTTTGGGTGAGTCAGCTGGCAATTCTATAACATTCTATAACAGATAAAGGCAGGCAGGAGAAAAAGGGACCCACAACTACATCTTTCTCATCACTGCTGCAGCAGCAGGCCTAACCCCACAAAGATCTCCCTCTCTTCCTCTGTCACAGCAAAGTAACTGAGGTGATGGCTGACTCAGGAGCAGCAGCAGAGGGAGGAGTTGTCTCTTCCCTCTTTGCCCCTTCTTTCCCTCTCTGCTGCAACTCCACTCTGGCTCCTATCGGGCTCTTTTTTTTTTTTCCAAAAGAAAATCGTGAAGATGTAGGGGAAGATGTGGGGCAACTGGGCCTGTTGGGCCCCAGCCAACTCTCTCTCCTGCCTTCATTATTTGTACTCCAAGTCATCAGTCATCATGTTATTCTTTGCTTCCAACAATAAAACACCTTGAACAAGCCCTGCTCCAAGAATCCAGAGGAAGAACCAATGGACTGCCTATAATGGAAACTGGTTGTTTATTAAATATAATTATGGTCAATGACCAGCAATATAAAACACAACAACAACAACAACAACATAAAAGCAAACCATTAAACAGTCATATAAAATAGAAGAGAATATCTGTAGCTCAGGGTTGAACTGTGGAATCCTTGGTGCTGTTTGCTTGAAGACGTTTCGGTACCCGACTAGGTCACATCATCTGTGCATCATCAGGCATGCTCATGATCAATACATTATCAGGCCCTGGTGACGTGACTTAGTCAGGTAATGCAACATCTGCAAGCAAACAACGAAGCTCAGAGAGCACCAAGGACTCCACAGTCATTTAAAACCCAAGAAATGGTGACTTCGGCAAGAAAAAAAGTCTCCCCTTCAAGATTAGGACAGCTTATGCCGCATGTCTTCTTACGGAAATCTCTGCAGATAAAAATTTAGCAACTCTATTAGTGATGGCGGGTGTTTGGCCTAGGACCGTCAATACATTTTGATTCACTGATTGATCGTGATGGTAGGACTCCAATCTGACAGTAGGAAACAAATCGCTTCCCCTTCATAACAGATTTAGCTTTTGTCAGAAGGTAAAAGCATACCTTCATGTATATTATCTTAGAAAAGGTAACAAAAAAAAGGGCATGGGTCAGGTTCATTCTGACCACAAGGGCATTGTACTTCTAATTCTGTTTATGCTGTTCTATGACCATAATAAATTGCATTGTATTGTGTTCTGTTCTGTTCTATTGTGTTCTGTTCTGTTCTGTTCTGTTCTGTTCTGTTCTACCTCTCATCTAATACTGCAGAAGTGAGCCACAGAAAAGGCTCCCTAGGGTGCTGGGCAGACAAGCCTGAATAAATAGATATAAGAGGGTTTCCAAGTTGGCTAGGATGGTTCACATGGCACTGACAGTCCAAAGCTCGTATCTTAGCTTCTTCGCTTGATCCATTTGCTGCTTGCACCAGAAAGAACAGAATATTGCCAAGTAAAACTTGTAGCAAAGCTATTTTTGCACGTGCGCATGGATATATACACATACAAAACGATAGTCACAAATAGAAGCACTCTCTGTTGTTAGTTAACCAAATGGGATAACAGTTTTAATGTCAACTTGTCTTCAATTTTTATGTTGCTATTTTTCCTCTCACAACAGCTGCTGGTAGGAAGATGACTGTAAAAAGAAAAAGAAAGAAGTGTTTTGCTTTTGCGTTCATGTAGATGAGGTGAGAGAACAGATGATTCCTAAATGAAGGGCTTAAAATTATAAGAAGAGAGCCTGTTGGCAATAATCAAAATAATTCATCTTGGCATAATAAAGATAACAGTGCAGCTGGCTGGAAACAGATAATAAAACAAAGATGAACAGAATCAAAAGCATTTGGAACAAAATAAAAATAAAGCTAGCACTTTCCTGTTACCTTGGGGAAAAAAACAAGGAAGAATGTGCTTTACTTCAATCACCATGTTTTATACAAGATCAGGTTTTATGGACTACCTCAGTTAAGGACTTCTAAAGGATACGAGAACTTGGAGAAGGTTGCTGGATTTGAAACTTCGTTATACTGTGCCTGTTAGGAGTCGCAAACATAGCTTGCAGTATGACCATGACAATTCTAGGTTTTAGAAGGCTCCTGGACAAGATACTAAAACTGTACTAAAATATGTCCTCCAATTTTCGGTGGAGAGTGGTGCCTGTTCAGAGACTGGAATGGCGTGGTTTGTCCACAAAAAGATAAAACCTTTTTTAATTAAAACAATATAAGGCAAATTACCAAAAATAGTTTTGAATTGATGGACAACTTTGAGCTTATAGATATATGGTGACATAAAAATAGTGACTCTAAAAATATATATATATTTCTCTGAAAGACAGGGGACTTTCTCAGGAATAGATATGTTTAGCAAGACTACTATATGCACACAGATGGAAAAACACTGAAATACCCACAATGGAGGAGTGGATTGTGAAGATGGCATAATTCACAGAAATGGCACAATTGACCTTTTTGGTCAGGAATAAAATAATAAATACTTTCATAAAAGATTGGAAATCTCTTACGGACTTTTTGCTGAAAAGGGGAAAAAAGGAATCGGTGATTTATGGATTTTGATCCTTTGATTAAAAGGGATTGAATATGGAAGAAGGGAACCATGTAATGTAATCTTAAAGAGGGAAGAGGGATAGATAACATATGGTAGTCCTTCAGGTTTGAAGAAGACATGCTGTTGTGCAGTTCATCTGTGGACACAGAGGTGGCTCTGCAGTCCCAGTCTGGAAGCATAGGGTCTAGCACAATGAAGGCACTGGAAGTCCATTGCTGTAGTAACTGTGGGTGTTATTCTGTGACACTGTTCGCGGTTTTCTATCAGTTTTTGGTGGTGTCTGCCTTCAAAGCCTGTGGAAGCTTCATAGCCCAGGGCTTGCCAGCGGTTCTGTCAGCAGCTGCAGCTTCTAGTTCCCCTGGCTGGATGTCACACTGGTGTAGAGTTTCTTTCACAGTGTCTTTGTAGCACTCGCATGGTCAACCTTGAGGCCTCCTCCCAGACTCCAGTACACTATAGAGCAACTGGAGAGCATATGATTGTCATCTATTCTGATGACGTCCCACCCACCACATCTGGGTTCTGATAATCAGAGACTCAATGCTTGGGGACTCCGCACGATCCAAGACCTCCAGGTTGAAGACACAGTCTTGTCAATGAACGATGAGGATGGAGCGGAGAGTGCACAAGTGAAATATCTCCAGTTGTTTGACGTGCCTTCAGTACGGAGTCCAGGACTCACATCCATATAGGAGGGAAGGGATAACCATAGCTCCACAGGTTCAGCTTTGTGGAGATACAGATGTTGCATTAATTGAGCACTGTAGTACACAGCCACCCCAGTTCCTGGCTGGTCTTGCTGATCCTGGAGTGAACTGTTTTTGTCCGAAGACCCATCGCTTGAGATATACTTCCCAAGTATTTGAAGCTGTTTACATTTGTCAGCTGGGTGTTGTCAACTGAGTCACTTCTTTATATATCTTTTTCTATCTGTACTGTTTCCTGCACTTTTTCTTTTATCTTTTTTCTATTTCTTAATTTTTCTTTATATATTTTCATGTTTATTTTTTACCTACGTTAAAGTCTCTTTAATATATCTCTGTGTGTGTGTGTGTGTGTGTGTAATGTCCTCCAATTTCCAAATAGGTTTCCTCCTCCTCTGCAGATGAGAACCTTATTTTTCATCTTATTCTTCTAAGAATGCTTTACAATGACTTTCTGTGATGGTATGTGGGGATGATCTTGCCAGACAGGGAAAAGAGCTACAACCAGGGGACAGTTAGATAAGAGACAACTGAGCCCACAGAAGGAATGGGGGGGGTGGCAAATATCTCAGAAAGGACCCTCCCTAGTTTCTTGGGCTGTAAAGGTGATGGCGGAGAAATGAACTTTCAGATTTGCAAGATTCTGTTAATGTATCCTTGCAATAAAGTAGAATTAGTTCATCTGGGCATGCTTCCTACCCTGGGGAACCTTGCAAGGCTGACACTTTCATCATAAAACTTATAAAGCCCTATAAAGCTCGTTATGAGCTTTCTTTATTATTGTGCTCTGGCAACGGAGCTGGTGCTAATCTCCCCCCCCCCCATACATCTTTTACACATCTTTCTGTAGCCTCAACTTTCTGACCTAAAAAAAGCACCTGAGAAATGTTCCCTCATGAGATTTTTCCCATGGAATATAAATGAAATGGAGAGACTTGGTGAGACTGTAGTCTGCTGGAGAGGTGGTTGTGTAGTGAAGGACAGTACATATGAATACACCATACACAATCCTCAGCCACCTCATAACACACTCTACAGGGGGCTGCGCTTGAAGAACATTTGGAAGCTACAGCTGGTCCAGAAGACACCAGACTAAGTAGTTAGGAGTGCATTGAGATACCAATGTAACACCTCAATTTCAAAATCTGCCCTGGCTTCCAGGTATAATTCAAAGTACTGGGTGTTACTTTTAAAGGCATTCACAATTCAGGACCTGGATATTTGCAGAACTACTGACTTTCAACAACATGTACCCAATAAGAACTAGCAGGTTGGGGTCTCTATGTGTCCCCTTGAGTAGAGATCACCATTTTCAGAACTATGGAAATATGCCGTCTGACATCACCTCCCTCCTCTGGAATAGTATCATGGACTACAAAAATTTGTTTGACTGAGCTGACCATGTCAAGTTGAGGAATCTTCTTAAGAAAATGGGGATCCCAGAAAATCTCATTGTCCTTGTGTGAAACCTACAACGTAGACCAGGAAGCCACACTCTGGACAAAATGTGACAAAACAGATTGGCTCTAGATCAGTCAAGAAATTAAATAAGACTGTATACTCTCTTATTTCCTCCACCTATATGCTGAACATATACTGAGGGATGCTGGATTGGAAGAATATGAGTGTGATTTTATAAATGGAGGAAGAACCGTCAACTACATTAGAAAAGAAAATAGTGGAGCCACTAGGGGCAGCATCTTAGATTGAATATTACCAAGTGTTTTGAACTGTTTGACAATTAGGCAGCCTTAGAAATCCAGTAAATAAATACTTACATAAATAAAAGTCCAACATTAGAGCAGAAGCAACCTAATTGGGATGGGAAAAGATGGGTACAAACCTCTGCTCATCTATGGAACTTCCTGCAAAAAGCAGGATCAGTCATGGATTGGGTTCATACACCATTGTGAGCTATTATTCAATATTAAAACCATCTCTTGCTACCTACGCCATTAGCTGACCCTTTAGTGGACACACAAGTTCACCCTCAAACTTTCCTGGGTCACCTTCTCTCAGGATCATACACACCAAATAATTACCTTTTAATTATGCCAAGGATATCTTTCACTCTTTTTACACCGACATATCATAGCATGTCAGACTCAGATATCACAATGGTATCATATCAGTATATGATTTCATAGATCACACCACTGTACATCATGCAGTATGTATCAAAAATTGCAAAGATTAGATCCATAGTTCAATATATCATAGCAGTCATATAAGTATAGTAGTAACACATGTCTACATCAACATACTTTTAAAGCAATGGCTACTATCCGAGAGGAATGAACTGCTTGGTTGGGAGATAAAATGCTTCTTTCAATTCTGTGTACTTACTGTGTCATTTTCCTACCTATTCACTTAATGAGAGGCAGATAACAATGAGTTATCATCTTTTCCAAAACTGTAAAAGAGATTTTGTCAATAATAATGATTAGTATAAGAAAAATTATGGTCCTTCATTCCCAAAATTTGTTTCCATCCCTGAACCTAAACTTTCTATAAAACTATCACTTTTCAGACACATGCTATTTAAGTTCTTAATTTAAGGTTCTTTAAACATTCCAGATTTCTCTAGTTTTTCATCCTCTGAATCTCCCCAGTTTCCCAAGGTTCTTTATAACATTACGTGCATCTCCTGGGCAAAGTTCAGACAACAACACTTAACTTGGTGACTGAATAAACCCATTTTCCAAGTCTGTACAACCAAACAGGCTGGATTTGCAGAGTTTATCAAGTGAGAAAAAATCAACCATGGTTAAAACTAAGATTTATATGTTGCACAAATGCAGCCACTGGGAGTTTAACTGAGATGATCAAGCACTTTATGCAGATCCAGGCTTTGAGTCTTTCCACCACCACAACAATCCTTTTCACAATCCAAATACAAGTAGTCCTTGCTTAACTTCCACAATTGGGACCAGCAACTTCATTGCTAAGTGATGTGGTCATTAAGTGAGACAGCACATGACCACAACAGATTTACAACCTCCCTTCTGCCGCAGTTCTTAAACAAATCACCCATGGTCGTTAAGTGCAACATCACCTGAGTGCAACTTGCAACTTCCTGCC
This sequence comes from Python bivittatus, assembly GCF_059951505.1. Classification (NCBI taxonomy): domain Eukaryota; kingdom Metazoa; phylum Chordata; class Lepidosauria; order Squamata; family Pythonidae; genus Python; species Python bivittatus. Next base: position 5,809,974 of record NW_028277042.1, on the reverse strand, counting down.
AGCTACCCCATTGACTTTGCTTGTTGGAAGCCAGCTGTGAAGGGTGAAAATGGTGATCACATGACTGCAGGATGCTGCAATGGTCATAAACGCCTGCCAGTTGCGAAGCACCTGAATCTTGATCACATGACCTAGGGATGCTGCGATGGTCATAAGTGTGAGGATGGGTCGTAAAGTTACTTTTTCAGGCCCACTGTAACTTCAAACAGTCACTAAACAGAGCAGTTGCTAAGCAAGGACTACCTGTAATTGACTAGTTCACAACAAACCATCTTGTTAGCTGCTTTGCCACAGCAATTCCAGCCCTTCCTTTGCAGTAGGACCACAGTATACATCAGAGCACACTAAGCTGAACTATGCTTTATTATCAAAATGATGGCCTCTTCAATTAATCTAATTTTCTCTCTCCGAACAAGACATTAAACCATAAACTAGCTATACAGGGTCAGATTCCAACAACATGCTATACTAAAACATGAGTGGCTAGTTTGTGGCTCAGTGTGATATGCAAACACAGTTGATGTGGTTTTCTGGTTTGCAGTTTAGTGCATGCTTTGAACCCAGCCACAGTGGTTCGTTCATCATGATTTATGATTTAGCACATGGCATGACCCAATCAACTGTGATTTGTTCAACAGACTACAGATAAGAAAACTGGGTTTACACTTTTCTCTTCCTAACTTACCCCACAAGATGGTTGAAAGGATGAAAGCTGGACAACCTACACACACAGGATGAGTTCTTTTCCCAACTTGGTGATTCCCTGATATTTTGGGAGTAAGACTCCCAGAAATTCCCTTGTGCTTTCTAGTCCAAGACTTCTGAAAGGTACCAGATCGAGGAAAATGTGAGAAGTAGAAAGATTGGCAGGAACTTATGGGGCAGGCTCCTCACAGAGTTACGTCAAAGTGATGTCCACACATGTAAAAGGAAAGAAGCAAGTGTCCATCTATAATTCTGGTTAGAGTTAAATTGGGTGATGTAAGCAAAGAAGTATGAAAAGCTGTTGCTGGGTGATACCTACACGAAATCTTCTAGGAGTTCCATCACCTTTAACTTTCAGGGCTCAGAGAGGGCAACTGCTGTCTGTGCATTATGGATCATCAAGCTATTGACAATTTCACCTGGGAATCCATTTGAAATTCCACAAGAAAACTCATGAATCATGCTCAGAAGAGTGTTTGGAAAGACAGACACCCTTATTTACATTTCCGTTACTTAGGCTCCTCACAGCCAATGACCATTTTGTTGACTTTTATTTATACCCAAACCTAATGAAAGCATTTCACCAGCTCTGGAACTAGCAGGGACATTTTCTTCCCTCCCCTGTTCCTCCCACCAAAAGGCAGCAGAGCAGTAGGGCTCCCAGTTCCCAGATGTCAAAACTAGTAAGTTATTTATTAACTTGCTTTTCCTGCACAGCACTCTTGGAGTGGCAGATCCATCAAAGGAATGTTATTCTGACATTGTGTCCAGAGATTTCTGTGTAGATTTAGCACCGTCTGTCCTTTGCAGCCTCTGGGCTGCTGAGAGATTGAACTGAATAATGCATTTGGTTAGCAAGCTGTCAGAGAGGCAGAGAAGGTAACCAAAGCATTTAGAGGTTCACTAAGTTACAATGCCACATGAAGGAGAAATTCAACTGGTGAGGCTGTGCTGGGTTGTTAAAGCACAGCTCCAGTCAGTGCAATCTTTTTTTCTTTTTTTTTTGCAGAGGAACAAAACCTGAGAACCTGCAAGATAGATTTCAACACAGAACTATTTTACAGTGACAAGTGGCTTTATGAAATGAAGACCCCAGTTCAATGGGTTTCAACTGCAATTGTATGGCTCAGTTTTTGGCAATAAACTCCACTTAACTCAATGGGACTTATTTTTGACTAGATATGGATCACATTGCTCAATTAGTAATGACATCTGTTATCTTTATGCCTATTTTAGAGTAGGGAACTTCAAAACTACTAGATCTGTCAAGGTAGGAAGCAAACAGCCTGAGACCAGACTAATCTGTCACAACAAGAAGGCAAACACTCAACCAACAAAATGTGAGGCCTTCCAGCTGTTGAACTGAATGTTGCTTCTATTCTAAATTGAACGTTGAATTGAACCTTGCTGCTATTCTAAACAGGACTTGCATTTTACACTTAACAGTTGCTGGACTTCTGCGCAGTTCCTATTTCTTGCAATAGCCACACTTAGCAGAAGATCAAGTCCTTGAATCACTGTCTGAGGGGCTTCTAATTCCAGTCTCCGTTGAAAAGGGGCTGACAATAGTCATTATTACAGTACCATGAGGAGGGAGGAATGGGGTGAAGGGTGGAGGGAGGGAGGGAGGGAGGAGGAGAAAAAATCCAACTTGTGAGTCCAGTGCAATCCAGACCAGCTTTATTATGGTTGCAGACTTTTGAAGAAGTAATAAAACCTCACCTGCAATCTGAAATAAGTCAACCTATTTCCTCAACATTCTTCTACCTCATTGTCCTTCCTATGCAGACTACCTGGACTCCTGTTCCAAAGAAGCCTAGGGTTTATCTGAATTACATGAAGACGCAATGTCCCTTTTGCAACCAGACCATCAGAGTCCAGAATTAGACAATTACTTCATTTGACTCAGTAATGTTTATTTTGCCCACTTTAATAAACCATAATATGGGGGGCTCAGTTTGAGCTTAGGCTGATGAGCAAACCACAGATTACGGATGAATGTGATTTATTCAATAAACCACGGCTTAAGCAGAAAATCTTTGTCATAAACTTTGGTTCTAGCATGCATAACGTACTTAAAATCTTCGCTGAAAGCTGAACTGTTCTCTATATCTCTGCAGCCTCTCTTGGCAAAACTCTCACCTATATCAAGAAGTGCCAAGAAAACGTGCCCTGCTAATTATCCTATCGCCTCTTAGTCAAAAAACAAAACAAAACCAGAAAAAATGCCTAATGTCTCCACTTGAACAGCACAAATGCTCTTTGATTTTGTTCCTGGTCCCTCCTTCTATTCCTAAAGTTTCTGGCCTATCCTAGCTGTACATCAGATGCCACTGAATCAGGAGCCCTGAAGAAGCCAACTGGATTAGACCAGCTTAACCAACTTTCTGATTCAGGAATTTTATTTTAAAATTATTTTAAAATTTAAAAGTAAATTTTATTTACTTTTATCAGAGTGCACCCAGTACCCGTCTTCTTTTTTATCTTCCCTTCAATCAATCCTTGCTTATTGAACAATGGATGTGGATTTCTTTGCATTTTTAAGAGATCGTGTCCTTCTACATCTCTTTGGCCATTTCCCCTCTAGTTATAGCATCTTCAGAGCACTAAGAGGCTACTGACAAAACTACCTAGATAGCACAGAAATATTTATAAAGTTATGCCCAAGGGGAGGTGACTGAAGGCAGCTTGGTATCTTATTTTCAGGCAACTTAGTATCCCCAAACATGGAGGCTTGTCTGCTGCAGGAAAGGTGTGGAGAAGCTTCCTAGCTCAGTTTTTAAGGCATGCTTAGTGGCCAATCTCTAGAGCAGTGTTGTCCAAACTTGGCCACTTTAAGATGAGTGACTTCAACTCCCAGAATTCCCCAGCCAGCCATGCTGGCTGGGGAATTCTGGGAGTTGAAGTCCACTCATCTTAAAGTGGCCAAGTTTGGACAACACCTCTCTAGACAAATGAAAGTCATATCCTACTTTTTCCATTATATGGACCCATTTGGGGGAGATGCCAGGGGACAAACCCAGGATCTTCTGCCTTTAAAATGTGTATTCTTCTACTAAGCTACAAGTCCCCACGTATAATTGAGGCAAATAGTTTTCCTCTAAAACCAAAGCCATCGTAATTTTTTTTGGGGGGGGGGATTCCTAGATGAGAAACTGTCTCGTTCAAAGTTTCCTTAACTGGGACTGAAAAGTTAGCAGAATATGAAATATTTATTTCCTTCAAACTGCTCCGTAAGCTTATTGCTGTGATGGAATAAAAGGAAGGCTGTGCCATTTCCAAGCAAGCTGAAGTTATTATCAATTTGCTCTTGATATAAAGGAGTGATTTCTAGAGACTTACATCTGCTCTCTGTAGAAGAAGAAAATGATAAAATTCCATTAGCATTCAAAAGCAGAAGCAATTGCTGGCACTCTGGAGGTACTCGCTGCCTGTATTTAATCAAAAACACCAGCTACGGCTTGAATCGTCTTAGCTGGACTGCATGACCTGCAGAACTGTGCTTGAGGAAGACATCCAGGAACACGCAAAGAATTGGACCGATCAAACACTTATTTTCAAAGTGGATCCATTCTCGTGCGAGTGAAATTATTCTTTAAAAGGTTTATTACTAATGAACTCTAGAAGCACGATTCATACTGGTCAACTGCCATCCTGACTGAAAGGTACATTTGGAGGCATGTGGGTTTTCTTCCACCAAGTGAAGCATGGAATCAAGTCACTCTTTCGAGCAGGAATATGCTTCTCTCCTTATAACATAATGGTAGCACCATCTAGAGGATGAGTGTAATTCAGCAATTCAGAGTCATCTCTTTCGCTGGGCTTAATAAGTCGGGGAGGAAAGAAAACAAAATCACACCGTGGTGTGAGCAACTGCTTCAGATAAGGAATTATGGCAGGGCAGAAAACATTGCATCTGAATGTTGACCTTTATACCGGCCACGTAATAGGTAGAATGAGCACAACTGCCAGAAGCAATTGTTTTTCCATATCAGAAAGAGGGAGCAGATTGGAAGTTCTTAAGTATATTTTTATATATTTACCATCAAGAATCAGGAAAGGTCCTGCTGAATTTTCTGCTTCTTGTTCTAAGATAATGTGGTCATTACTCCCATACAGATAGATGTTTTAATCAATTCAATATCTTCATTAAATACAATGAAGGTTTTTAAATGTAAGTTATTTTCCAGTCATTTATTTCATACAATCGAGAACTGGAAATGACCTCAGAGAGGTCATTGAGCTCAAACTCCTACCCTGTACAAGATCTGCACATTAAAAATTACAATTACATACACATTGGAAAGCTTGGAGATTTTACCCCTCGATTCTGGGATTACATGCAGCTCCAGGGCCTCAGATTTCCATCTGTGGCGTAGGTTAAAATGACAAAGTGTCCCAAACAGATGCAGCTCTCGTCCAGGATATTACAGGCACCCTTTCTGAGTTTTCGAGTTCTGACTTCTTTTCAAAGTTCTCCAGCTCTTTTACTGGAAGAAAAGCATAGGAAAAATGGGTGCAACATCCAGTTACACATTGGGCATATTGCACAGGGTAGATTTAAAAAAAACAAACACACACCACCTTGAATCAGTTGCAGTGGTCTGATTCACACATAATACTGAGCCCTGATAGTCCAGTTCATGCATCATTTAGGTCTATAGTTTGTCTTAAACACAGTGGATGGCCCATCAACCAACATTGTACAGATAGCAGCTGAATTCACACTATACATTAGGCCAAAATGACCCAAATCACATTTTGTCAGAATTCAGACCTGGCATGAACACACATCTCTAGTAAGGAAGGTGCTGAACTAGGATGGGAAGATTTAAGTTCCACCCACTTTCAATCATAGGAGCTAACTGGGTGCCTTTTGGCCACTCAGACTAACCTACCTCTTACAGTTGCTGTTGTAGGATAAAATGAGAGAAGACCCTCCCTCCCACACAAAATGTTTGAAGCTGGGGATAAAAGTCAGAATAACCCAATCTGTAGGGTTTGGTGGGGGGTTTTTTTAGATTTCTTTTATCCCACCTTTCTTATTTTTCGAAATAACTCAAGGCAGTGAATTAATACTCCTAATACGCCTTCCTTCTCCTATTTTCCCAACAACAACCCTGTGAGGTAGGCTGGGCTGAGTGCGACTGGCCCAAAGTCACCCATCTGGCTTTCATGCCTAAGGCGGGGCTAGAAGTCACAGTCTCCTGGTTTCTAGCCTGGGGCCTTCACCGCTAGACCAAACTGGTTTCAAATAAAAAGCAAATGAGGAATGCAGTCAGTCAATGAAGCATCCTGTAGTGTGAGATTCTCATATAAAATTCCTTCAGGCGCAGGAAGACAGGCAAGTTATAACAGTTTGCCCCGATATCCAGACCACCCCTTCTTGGTTGGGCTTCTGAAGTACCTTGAAGACATTGTCTCAGCATTTAGAGACAATGAAGATTGGATGGCACCTTCAGGAGACGTTCTTATTTTGAGAATTACAATTTTGTTTCAATGTTTTTGTTGTTTGATGTTACATTCTTGGGCCATTTGGAATTGAGCAACATACATGACATAGCAAGTAAATAAATATTATTGCTATTATTATTACTAACAAGATAGTATTCTCGCAAAAGAAGCTAGAAGCTCAGAGAAATCTTGCCATTTGGGGGGGGGGGGACCTCAATTTGGACCTGACCACCTTTGATATAGATTCCTGTCCCGTTTGTTTGATCTGATTGTTCACCAAGAGGGAAATCTGCTCCTGCCTTCTAATGTAAATAGCCTAAGCCCAGGTTCATCTTTGTAAATTTAGAAAATACAGCCCAAAGAAAATTTAGTAACATTCCATAAGAAAATGTAGGCATTTGGCTTTCCTTTCAAAGCTTAGGTCTCCTCGTCTTGATGTTTCCAGCAGTGGGATCTGGAAGAGTTTGGGTGTAGAAGGACAAGATTAAGCTGAGGACATCTAAAGGAATGAGACATTGACCGGAGATGTCAACGTCCGCAATGTCCTAGAAACTGACAGATATAGATCCAGCAACTGACCGCTTGGGACACCTGCCAATAGCTGAGCGGAAAAGTCAAAATACAGAATTCTCTCACCGTGTAGGTAGGGAAAGCCGAGATGGCTAATGCCAGAGCTGACCCAAGGCAATTTTGGTACTAAAGCCATGGACAAACTCACATGCAGCAACAGTGAAACAAACAGCATATATACATATTAGAAGTTTAACTAAATTTAAGCAAGAATGGCTTCCAATACATGCTATATTTTGCACTGCAAGGTAAATGCCAACACTTAGAATATGGTTATCTTATTTTTAGGGGTGCTAAAGATTTCCCTTTCTTTTTCTTTTCTTTTTTGAAGCATTACAAATAGCAACATAGTGGAGATGTTGGCCTTAAGCTCAGAAATGTACACTTCTTTTCGATATCATGAAGACAACTCACCATGCTCTGCTTGGTATCTCTTACCAATGTTATACTGAGCATCAGTTATACAACTTGAGCATTATCTGACCATTTATAGATACCATCTCTTCCAAAAATAAGCCCACCCATCTTAAAGTGGCCAAGTTTGAAAAACGCTGCTCTAATTTGATCACAGGGGGGGTATCCTCTCATTTTAGTCCCCAAATAACCACCCTGAGGGAGCAGGGGCTACAGGTGGGGACTCCCCAGCCCTCATTCAGCATTTAAACCAACTGCCTACCCTGGCTCGGGATAAAAATCTCTCCCACCTGCTCTTCTCTCCCTTTCCCCACCAGACCCCAAAGACTGACTGACTGCCTGTCAGCCCGCCTGCCAGCCAGCGGACCACGTGACCGAGCAAAAAAAGGCGCAGTCCCTAAGCCCCGCCCCCTCTCGCAAACACACTTCCGGCCTCCGCCGCTCTCCCGCCCTCCGCCGCTCTCCCGCCCTCGCGCTTCCGGGCGGAGCTCCATAGCAACCGGGGCCTACCGGGTGGACGCCGCGCGATTGGAGCCTCGTCGGCGGAGCCATGGTAAAACGGAGGGACGTGGCGGGGGGCGGCTCTGAGGGACTCCGGCTGGAAGCTGCGGGCTGTCCTGGGGAAGTGGAGCCCGAGAGGAGCCGGCGTCGGCTTGGGATGGATGGGAAAGTCGGAGCAGAGCAATGGCAGGCCGGGAGAGCTATCCTGCCCCGCTTGGACTGGCTGGGGATTCAGGGTGGGGCAGACCGCGATGATCTCGGGGGCTCCCCTTTGGGCTAGGTGAGTTTACTCGAGGGTAACGGCTGGGGTGGGTCTGCCTTGGGGGCGTTCAGGCCTCACGGCAGCCTGCCCGGAGATGATTTTGCCCAGCTGGAGCTCGGCTGAAGGCACAGACGGCAGTCACCCCCTCCACGATCCCAACTGGCTGGATTGACACGTCGCAGTCCCCCCCCAAATTAACCAAGATTAACCTAAACCAAGCTCCCCATTATAAGTCAGATGTATCCACGGAGGGAGGAGGCACTAAAAACCTCGAGATGGCCATTAAACCATTTAAAACCATTAAAGGGGCGGGGCATAGATTGCGCAATTGTGGGCGCCATCTTGACTTTTCAAACCCCTCCCCCTCATAGGGCATCCCTCAGATGACCAAAGCAGCCTCACACCATGGTGACACAAGCACCGCCCCTTGGTGTGGACCAAAGAGGCGGGGCTTGTTTTGCAACCTTGCTGCCATTGGGCTGAGCCTGCAGGTGCTTCTGACCAATGGGGCCATAGTGGCTTGCAAGATCATTGAAGTGGCCGAGAGGGTTCCTTCATAAATGCTTTGTGGTAAAGTATTTATCTCCTTGCAAACTTTGGAGTTCCTAACTTATTTACATTTATTTAAGTACTTTACGTGGCCACCCATCTCACAACAGTGACTCTGAGCAGCCTGCAAAAAATTAAAGATTAAAGCTGAACAATTAAAATGATAGCCCAGGGCGCCCTGGGCAAGTGCCACCTTCCAGTCATAAACACATACATGAACAAAGGGCTGGCCAAACACCTAAGTAAACAGCCAGGTCTTTAGAGCCTTACAAAAGGCCAATAGGATTGGGGCCATCCAACCCCATCTAGGGGGTTCTTTTCTGTAAGGCAGGGGCTGTAATGGATTGTGGGAGTGACCTTGGGAGACAAGAGGAAGAGGCAGCCTAGATAATGGTCTGATAAAAGAAATTTGGGTCTAAAGGAGGGGTGGAGGTAGAGAAAGTGTCTCAGAAAGGACCCTCCCTAGTTTTCAGGAGAGTAAATGGCGCGATATGGTCCATGGGGTCACGAAGAGTCGGACACGACTTAACGACTGAACAACAAAAAAGTAAGAGAGGGGAGAGATACTTTCAGACTTGCAAGATTCTGTTGCTGTAACCTTACAATAAAGATAGTGATACTACTCATGGTTGGTGCTTCTTGTCTAGACTTCCTCAAAGGGCCAACAGGCACTGCCACAAAGAAGGCAAGCTCCTGGTCCAACAAAATTACATTGACATTGTTTAATAGAGAGGATCTGAGCTTGCCCTCTCTGCTAGATCTGGTGGGTTGAGCAGAAACGGGAGAAAGGCGGTCCCGCAAGCAGCCTGCCTTTGGTAATGCAGGCCTTTCTAAGTGACAACCAGCACCTTGAATCACACCCAGAAGCCTCCTGGGAGCCAGTGCAGCTTGCAGAGTAGCAGTGTTACATGGGTATAGCGAGAGGCTCCAAAAACTGCCTGTACCACTGCATTCTGGACCAGCTGCAGCTTCTGAATGCTCTTCAAGGGCAGCCCCATGTAGATTATGTTATAGTAATCCAAATGGGAGGTGACAGAGGCATGAGCAACCATGAGCAAGGCCTTGCGGTCCTGAAACAGGTACAGTTGGTGCCCAAACCAAATCTGCCCAGCCCCCCCTTTACCCCCCCCAGGTGTGTCACCTGGTCTCTTGATAGTTACACAAAAGGTCCTAGTTTTTAACAGTTCCCAGACTATTTGGGTGTAATATGACCCCCCCAAAAAAGCTCATCAGGGTCAGACCTAGTTAGAACTTGGATGGCAGACTCCCAGGAAATCTCAAAGTGGTAGGCAAGATTGGAAAACCAAGAAAATATTGTGGGAGATAACAGTGGCAACACTATTGATTCCAAGCCACCTATACCTTTATCTTAATTAAATACAAGAGGAACTATGGAATGCAACTATCATGCAACCCAAGAGCAGGAGAGATATTATCTAACAACTAAAGCTAGAGATTCTCTGTCCTTGTAAGTCCCATTGATTTCAGCTGAATTAACTTTAAATTAAAAAAAAAAATTAGATTGAGTAGTTACTTGCCCAGTTATGATGCTTTGCATACTCCAGAATGAAGGAATGCAGATAAAATCTGTTGAGATATAGGTAAACAGATAAGCTGCTAAGTGACATTATGATAGAATGTGCAGACTTTAAGATGCAGATCCTGGACTTGTCTGTAGGACTGTATGGATCCAAAGCGGTTGAGGGCTTTAACAAAGTATTTTGCTGGTTTTTTATATAGTACCATAATATAATGGGCCAAATGGGAAACCAGGAAGTTTGCACTGCCATTAAGGAATTCTCTCTCTGGAGGCAACTGCCAAGTTTCTTCTCTGCCCATCTTTAAATGAGTTCCAGAAGTCTTTTCTATCACATAACACTCTCTGTGGTCAATTTCATTGCACTGGATTACGTTTTTTGAATCTGCACTCATTTTTTTAATGATTTTCTGATTTTAATATTTTTGTTCTCTTTGATTTTGGAGGTTACTAGGAGAATAAAATGAAAATAAACGTTTTTAAAAAGAAGGGGAGGGGAAACCCTTCAGCTTTAGCCATGTAACATTTAGTTTTTTTATAGTTAGTAGCCCTGGATTTAATAGTATCATTTGGCATTCATTTATATATAAAATTATAAATTAATTCAGGGCCACCGAAGGGTCTGCCTCAGTATGTTGAATAGCTTGAAATGATAAGTTGAATTATTTGTTTGCAGTCTCTTATAACTTGTGTTGGTGTGCAATATAGATTTTTACAGCTAGGTGTAAATGAAACAGTCTGTATATGAAGAAAGCTGGTTCTTGCTCATAAAACAAAGCAACAGTTTGCACATAAATTGGATTTTAAGGAACTGGCTCACTGGCTTCTTAACTGTGACTACCGCTTCGCTTTGGGGGAAAGGCTGCCAAAAGGGAGAGGGGGTTGCCAGCAGGAAAACCACATATCTGTGGAAGGGAAAGAGGAAAATGCAGTAGGCAATTCATTTCTGTTTTTAAGGCATGGAGAGAAGTCACCGACAAACTCCATCCCACTATGAGTGCTCAGTGTGTAGCCTTAAACATGACACAGCTCTCCCTGTTGTTTCTAAGTTGGCTCATTCATGTAGAGCACCTCTTCTTCAAAGTACTGTGATTGCACAACTAGCACAGATGCTTCTCCATAACAGAACCAAAATCAAAACCATTAGATAAGGCTGTAGATTTGCTTGCCTGCTCTCTGCAAGTGCTCTTTTGCTAGTGCTCAGAGGCTGTCTATATTCTAGAAATAGAGCTCAAAGTTAGGCAAGAGATAGTATGTTCAAAATACATTAGCTGTTGCCTGTAAGGCTAGTTTTCAGGTTTCATACTTCAGTAATTTTGTTTCTTTTATAGGCAGAGGTAGAGGAAACATTGAAAAGGATTCAGTCCCATAAAGGAGTTATTGGAACTATTGTTGTAAATGCAGAAGGTAAATATCTCCCATGTCTTATTTATCTACATATACATATACACACACTCTGTCATTTTCCCTAAAAAGAAAAAAGGAAACTTTTTGTGGAGTTGCACAACACATTAGACTAAAATGTCATGTGCTGGTTGTGGCTCAGGTGGATTCAGTTAACCATGGGTTAATGCTTTTAGTAAATAGCCTGCATCTAAGCAACATAGATCAAGAGTGGGCAACTGTTTTTAAACTGAAGTTTAGTCTTGCAAAATCTACCAGAGGTTGCTTTCTGAAAACTAGGCAGTACATCCTCTATTAAAATTAATCAGCACAACAGGTAAACAATTGACTTTACCCCACAATGATTTTCTTTGCATCACCGATAGCAGTTATTGAACTAATTAACTTAAGATCCTACCTAATGAATTTAGATTTCTCCATAGGTTAAGCGGTAACCAGTAAGGCAGATCAAAAGCGTCTATTATTTTAAGCTAAAAAAAAATGCATGATATATTGCTAGAACATTTATATAGAACATCTTATAGCTAGGAGATGGAGGAATGCCTTGAATTTGCAGTAGAAACACATCTTGAATTTCATTGTGTTGCTTTTAACAATTGCAAAACATTTTACAATTTTTTTCTGTTTGATTTGCCAGTTCTGTTCAATCCCAATTCAAAAATTGTTAGATGAAAATATGACTAGACTTTCCCATAAGCTTTCTTGTGGGCAGAAATCAAATTGGCTTAACATTTGTGTTATATTTTTCTTTTAAAAATGTACAAGAAGCCTATGCCTCTCCAATAAGATCATCACAAGGCCAGGTTTTGTTTAATGTAGCCCATCACTACAAATTTGCCTGCCTCCAAATGATGTAAATATCTTTTATGTCTTCCAAAGTTCTGAAACCCTGAAATATTTAGCTAGAGAGTCCATCCTTAGCATAGGCTGGCTCAAAACTTTGAAGAGTCAGAGAACAGGAAATGGAGAATACATAGACCCCGTAATATGAAGGCTCCAGTAACCAGTGACTTTACTCTTCAGCCAGGATTTCTTGGATTGCGGTTACTGTATTCACTCACTCTTTCTGCAAACATTTAATGCTAGTCCCTTAAAAAAATATTTTGAAAGGTAAAACAAATCCCCAAGGCAATCAATTAACAAGTGGGGTCTTGGGCTGAATATATCTTAAGTTAACTGGATGTGGTCTGTTGCATCTGGCAGACATGTATGTTTAAGCTGATGCCTTGCCCAGACTGATACTGCCATTCACATTGCCTTAAATCTAAGGAGGGCCTTGCTTCTGATATTAAACAAGAGCAAACCTGAGGACTGTTTTCTTCAAGGCCACAGAAGTTCATGAGCTTCTTTCCTTTAAACATAATTGGCTGACGGTAATTTGGTGCCAATAATGTGAGGCCTCTTGCATCAGATTCAAGATGATTATAAAAAAGGCTTTGCCGTTTTAATGCCCTAGATAAAATTCCCTCTTTCCAACAGAATTGTCAGAACTCCCATTCATTTTGCAAAGCTGGGCTTTCAGTCTGATTAATATCCCAGTAAAGGATCCAAAACTTCCATCCTTTTTAGGACTACCTTACTGAAATGGCATAAGGCAGAGCCTGTGAGAAAGGTTCGTCTTTCCTACCACAGCACATAGCTTCATCTGTTCTTGCAACATATCAAAAAGATAAACTCATACTCATGACCTGCTTAACAGAGCAAATGTATAAAAGTAACTGATGGATGCCAGTGTTGCTTAATCTTTAAGGATGTAGAAATAGGATTGCACCCTCATTTTCATTAATATGATGTGGAATTTAAATAAGTGACTTCAAATACTAGTTCCTGAATTTTTCTTGGGATGCAACGATTGCCAACCTACCTTACGGAATCTTGTCTACTGAAAAGCCATCTCTGCCTCTTTTGTATGACCCCAGTGTCTATGTACACTACTGGGTATATAGCGAGTGTCCAGTGTTCAGAGGCTGGCAAATGTTTCAGGCCCAAGACATTTGTGTTGCCAACCTCTGATTTAATAAATTATCTGTTGGAATCCTCTCTGCATACCAGAGGGTGGGCTAGTCTTATTATTCCCAGTTCAATCCCTGGCATCTCCAAATACAGCTGGATTTTCCCCCCCTTGGGGTACTGCTAGCATTGAAAATGTTGGCTACATGGATCTGAATCATTTTAAAGCCATTTCTTTTCTCAGGGATCCCAATCAGAACAACTCTTGATAACTCCACCACAGTGCAATATGCTGGCCTTCTTCATCAGCTCACCATGAAAGCAAAGAGCACAGTCAGAGACATTGATCCCCAAAATGATCTCACCTTTCTCAGGATTAGATCAAAGAAACATGAAATTATGGTTGCCCCAGGTAATAACTTTTGTCTTTTCCCTCCTGTTGCATTGATGGCTTGTGATGTTCTTTACATTTCTCCAAACCTGCCACAAAATGTCTGCTTAATCATATGTTATTTAAGGGGGAATCATTTTAAGGATAAGCTGCCTGATGTCAGGGCTTTAAAGTGTTGACATATCAAAACAGCAGCGTCTTATTTTATCTGCCATGAATCTGATGGCTATACTGAACAACGTGAAGACCTGATACAAGGCAACTTCTTATGTAATGTGAATGGTAATTGTTCCAAGATGGATTTGCCCGATTAATACAGAAAGTTGCAATAATTAACCATTATTGCGACAGTTTACATTGGGAAGATAGTTTAACACATTAAACATATTTTCTCTTGGGCTTTTTATGTTTATACATCCAAATGGTATTGAACTGTTACAATTATATTACTGTTTTGAAAGTTGAAGTTTTACTTTCCCTTTTTGAGGAAGCTGGTAAAGCAATGGTTTTGTCTTCCCAGTATCAACCATAATAAATTGTGAAAAGGAATATTAGAAATCAAACATGTTATAAAACATTGCTGTATCTCATTGTTCTTTATTTCTCCTCATCCTGCAGATAAGGAGTATCTTCTTATTGTTATCCAGAATCCGTGTGAATAAATCCACCACACCACACCAATGTAAGGAAACAGTGCTACAATTTTTAAAATGTCCAGTCTAGTCTGTACTAAATTAATGTCATAACATTCCTCTAAGAAACTTGTCAGGAATGTAAAACTGTGGAATCTAAAAAAGTCTTTGTTATGTGCAATCTCATTGTATTTGCCTTTTGATTATGAAAATGTGTTCCTAACTCCTTAAAAAGTAATAAACCCAAATGTTTAAAGCATGTGTTAATCTGAATGTGTCTATTTGAAATACTCTAACATACATCTAAAACGAGAATTAACCACTCAAAAAAACCAAATGTAAATAATAAGTACAGAATGCAGAATTAAGTAATGGTTGCAATTCCGCTGAAGATAAAACACATTTAAGCGTCTTTCATTTCAGTTAAATGTTCAGGTTCAAGTAAAATGTATCTAGAATTAGTGACTTCAACAGCATATTAGGCTCCCGTGAGGGAAAAAAATACATTGTAGCTTTTTCTGATAGAACTCGTTAAAAGCTACATATGGCAGCCCCTAAAATTAATGTTGCCATTTTTCTTATTCAATTTGCTTAAAGTATATTATGTGGCTGTAATCATAAGTCTGTAATATACCCACCCTACAATTTTTAAACACAGACAAGGAAAAGGAATTGTGAAGGAGTGGGGAGAAATTCAGCTGAAAGTATCTTCAGTTATTTTTTATTCACTGAACTTTTATTCATGTGTCAATGTTAAACGCTTAAAGAATACTGAAATATAAACTTAAAATTGATATTGCATAATGAAATCTCATAAGAATTATCAAGCCTGACCATAATCGCATTACACTGAATTTAGGGAGATGGGCGTTGTATTAGGGAGTTGTATTCCCACAATGATTCAGGCTGCATAACCTCTGAAGCTGATGAGAATGCAGAATGTTAATTTGAAATATTATTGAAACAGGAAAAACTATGAAACAATTTGGGCATAGTAAAATTTGCTTGAGTGACAGAATGTGACCTTATCAGGTATTCTCATAATAGCAATGATGCAACAAAGTAACAGCTGATTAGCTTGTGCTATCAAGAGTTCTTTGTATGGGGTAATTCTGAAGTTGAATAAATCAAGCTAAGTGTTTACATAGAGGCCTTCTGTTTACCTGGGTGAATGAAATCACTGCTTCAGTCCTTGATGACTTCTATCGTAAACCCAAGTTCTTAACATTGCCCAAAGTGTTCAGTTTCTAGCATATTCTTCAGTTTGAATAATATAAATATTGCTACCCAGAATTTTGGATTAGATTGTAAGAAGATGCTTTGGAGAACACAGGAACTTCACACCTGCCTGGAACTCTTTAAAAATAGCTGCATCTTCCAATATCACGTGACTGCCCTCTGCAGCTGCTGTACAATCCCAGGAAAGACACCACTGTTTTAAAGAGTTCTAGGCAGGTGCTAATTCATGCTTTGAAGCACCTTCCCAGTATCCCATTGTCCCTTGATTGCCTGCCCCTCTGGCGTGGGCTTGTTTCCTTGGGGTCCTTTCAGTTGCACGCAAGACCGGGGTTTGTTTGATCATGCGGTGATCTCCTTTCCATGGCTCGTGGCTTTGTTCTTTGTCTTGGCGCACGCCGCTCATCAGGGTGGATACAAAACATCCGCTCGCGGCCGCAAGTGGCCCATTAATCAGCCTCAGCATTCACTTCCTCTTTTTCCCCGGCTTGCGAGCGGACAGTAGAATCCCGTCCAATATCTGCTTTACTTCAAAGTGCTGCTCCCTGCCGATCATGATGGGTGCCGGGGGTGGCTCTGCCTTGTGCCAGCTGTTGCCCGGTTGGTGTGGCTTCAATAAGCTGAAGTGAAATACCGGGTGAATCTTTCCGAGGGCTTTGGGGAGCGTTAACCTGACAGTCACCAGGTTGATTATTTCCGTGATGGGGAATGGCCCCACGAACCTCGGGCTGAGCTTCCTTGAAGCCTGGTGCGTTTTCAAGTTCTTCGTTGATAGATACACTTGGTCCCCCACCTTTCACTGCCATTCAGGGAGCCTCTTGTGGTCGGCGTGCTTTTTATAGTCCGCTTTGGCTCCTTGCAGTGCCGCGTGCGCTGCTTGCCTCGTGGCGTCTATCTGGGCGAACCAAGTGTTCAGGGAGTCTATTCAGGATGCTGGTTGGGGCAATTCCGGCATGGGGATGAAGTCTCGCCCAGTCACCACCTTGAACAGGGAGAAGCCGGTGCTTTTGTGGTTGGCGTTGTTGTAGGCTACTTCCGCGAATGGCAGTAGCTCCGCCCAGTCCTGCTGGTGCCCCACGTACGACCGCAGGTATTGCTCTAACCCCCCGTTAAGGCATTCTGTGGCTCCGTCCGTCTGCGGGTGCACCGCAGAGGAAAGGGTTTGCTGCGTTCCCACCCGTCTCAGGAACTCCCGCCAAAATCGCGCAATGAAGATCCCGCCTCGATCGCTGACAATCCGTTGGGGCACGCCGTGCAGCTGGTAGATGTGCTGCACGAACAGCCGTGCCAGCCACTCCCCTCTGAGTTCCAGGCCCACCGTTGCCACTATCTGGACCCCCGTCCCAGTCTGCTCTTCCTCGGTCTCTGGGTGTCCCGGCCTCTCCAACTGCCCCATCGTGGCTGCGCCTCCTCTCGTCGCCGCCTGCCAGTGTCCCCTGTGCTCGCACTTCCCCGGCTCTCCATCCTTGAACCTTAGCACTTCCGACGCCCAGTCGGTGTGCAGGTTCCGCCGTCACAGCCACACCAGGCCGAGCACCACCGTGTAGTCGGCGATCGGGACCACCATGAATCTCAGCTCTTCTTGGTGATTCCCGATCCTCATTCGGACCGGCTCGGTATAGTACTGAGCTGGCCCCCCACCGCTAGTGAGCCATCCAGCTGGCTGAAGGCAATGGGCTCTCTGAGGCACCGCACTTGTAGTCTGAGCCCCGAGACTAGGGCTGGGTGCATCAGGCAATGCGTACACCCAGAGTCCAGCAGCGCCTGCAGTTGCGCTTCCACCCCGGATCTTGCCCCGAGGATGTGCACCCTCACCCACGTGGGAGGGCAGTCCTCGTATTGGGTCCACGCGTCTCGGCTCCTCTGCCTGCACTGGGACGCCATTCAGTGCGAGCACGCCTCATTTCCCACCGGCTCCAACTCCTCCCCAGAGGACGCCATCTCGGGAGTCGACCATCCAGCCTTGCCTCGCTCTGCCACCGCCGCCACGACACCTTTCCACAGCTGATCACTCGCTTCCTTCCCGGTCGTCCGCATTGGCTTGGCCTCCGAGGGGGGTGGGGGCCCATCCCACTCCGTTGGGCACTGCGCCACCTGGTGGCCTCACCCTCCGCACTGGAAACAAAGGGTGGAATTTCTCGCTGCCTCTCGCCCCCCCGTGGGCTGTCGCCGGCTGCTCCATCCCTCCTCTGCGGCTTTCTCCCGTGGTCCATCTCTCATCGGCTCCCGTTTCCTTGAACCCTGCTGGATCTGCCGCCACGCTGACTCCGCCGTTCCGGCTAGCCAGATCCAGTCCTTCACGGTGGTGGGCTCATCCCGACCCAGTGCCCGTTCAAGGATTTCCAGGTTGAGGCCCCTCTTAAAGTATGTCATTCTCAGAGACTCCGGCCAGTCCGTGAGCTTCTCCGCTAGCCTCCAAAACTCCAGCGTGTATTCGGCCACCGACTTTTCCCGCTGCCTCAACCGCAGGATATCGTCCTCGGCCCGCCTGGCACTTAAGGTATCTTCGAACTGGTCCCGGAGCACCTGCATGAACTCTGGGAACCTCCTCAGCTCCGCTGCGTCAGCATCGTATAATCGGACCACCTAGCTGGCCGCTTGGCCTTCGAGTAGCTCCGCCACGTAGGCAACCCTGTCCTCGTCACCGGCAAACAGGTGACCACTCTGCTACATGAAATTGCGGGCGTGAGTCAGGAAGTGGGGCAGCTGCTCAAGATCCCCCGAAAACTTCCCTGTGATGCCCCGGAGCCTCAATGCGTACACTGCCCGTCAATCCACTGTCCGGGGGGCTGGTACTGGAGCTGGCTGGGGCGCCGAGCTGCTGCCTCCATCGCTCACCCATTCTTCCGTCATCGACAGGCCAGCACCCAGTAGTAGGGCCTGTAACATCGCCTGGATGGCATCAAGGCATTGCTCAACCTTCGCCTCTCCTCCAACTCGCGGGTCCATGACCCCGAGCTCCAGGTCATCGTGACCCCCGACACGTTGGGCCCCTGGTTTACGCTGAACGACCATCGTTCCTGGGGTACTCTCCCAGTCATGGCTGTGGCCCCTTCGCTCCCGGTTGGCTCCATCACCTCCTCGATTCCGGGCTCCTCATGGCCCTGTTGGCTAGCGGATTCCCCGTCGCTGGCCATCGCCTGTATTTGGAAAAGAAATAAGCGCTCCTCGGCATGTACCAGGTAGCGTTAGTTAGGAGTCCTGGCTTTATGTAAGGAATGCCCTGTTCGTCAAGAGAAACTCCTGTGACACATGTGGTTCATAAAAGAGGTTTACTCAAGCATAACGCAACACTTACAAACAAAGCCAGGACTGGCTTGGCACATTTCGTGTTACAATTTATAGCTCTCCCCACGTTTCGCCCCATGGTCGAGTTATATGTTGCAGCTTGTCAGTGCCCCAATAATCCCCCCAATGGTCCGCAGGTGGCCATTAATCAGCCGCAGCTCTCATTTCCTCTTTTTCCCCGGCTTGCGAGCGGGCGGTAGAATTGGCTCCATGCAGCTGGCCGGCTTCCTAGCAGTGCCGCGCCAGCTGAACCTGACAGGAGGAACAAGAGGATGAGACTGGCACCTGAGGAATTCATACTGTTGTGGCTGGATAACTTTGGGAGCTGGGGTTTTAGTCTGGGAAGATTCTTGCTAGAGGTTGTAGCTAATAAACATAGCTGGACTGAATTGGCATTGTCTCTTGGAATTCCTTGGGCTAGGCCTGACACTATCCAAAGGATCGATATTATTATTATTCATAGTACTATTAGTTAAAGTAGTGTTTATTAAATTATTTTCACATAATAAATGGGGGTTGATGAACAATTAGACTTCATGAAGGGATCCATAAGCTAAAGAGATTGGGGACCCCTATTCTAGAGCAATGATCAGAGTGATCAGCATGAATGAAGTTGTAAAATGATGTATTTTGAACATAATAGATTGGTGGGATTCAACCAAAGATATACCTAATCCAGAAAACTACTGAAGGAAGCCCATGAATCACAGAATACCATCATAGAACTTACCATCCATGTTCCCCAGCAACTGGTAAAACAGAAATCTATTTCTTCCAATAACATTAGCCAGTGATAGGCGCATTTTCCTTGCATTTTAAGGACACCACTTCATCTAGTGTTAATAAATAAAGGAGCCTTCTTAAGCAATGATACATAGCAAGGTTCAGAGAAATAGAAGCAGACAACAGATGAGTTAGATGGGTGGAATCAAATAAATTACTGAACTGTCCTCAAAAGAGCTATGAATTGGTGTTGGAGCCAGGTCAAAGCAGCAAGTTTTTGCCATGCAGTCACCAGGATTTCAGCCCAACACAGTGGCGCTTTCCAAATCACTAATTAAGCACCAATGCACATGTGAAGATGTCGGAGGATGAAACCTTCTCTCCACACCGTACTACAACTAGGAATCACTCAAGTTCATCTTCTCATATGATATGATGTGATGGAGTGCAGGTATCCATTATGTACTTTATATATGATGAAGGAAAATTGCAAAAATGGTTATTAATATTAAAGCCAAGAAGTTGAGTTCATATGTATTAAACCTTAAATCTAGGTTTAGATAATATGCTGTTCCCCAGCAACTACAATGTACAGTATGTTTCTTGCAGCTTCACTGCGATTTGTTTACTATTTAAAATGGATGTTCAAAGATTGAAGTAGAAGTCACAACACACTTATAAAATGGATTAGGATGTCCACGTTGCAGACAGACCTTTGGTTTTATTATTTGTATTATTTATTATTTAATTTTTAAACAGTTTGGGAGACTTACTCTACAGCTGTTTTCTCCAATTCTGACCTGAAAATTGCATTGTCAGAGTGGCCATGGAGGTTATGAAAAAGAGAGCAACTTTAAGAAGATTCCACCCAATATATACTAAAATGACGCTGATGGTAAAAAACTAATTCTCAATTTACTTAGAAAGCCTGAGATCTCTGCCTTGCTCAACAGCCTGCCAGCCCTGAATGCAGATGTAAAAACAATGCCACCAGCTAGCAGAAGCTCAATATGGTTTAACGTGATCTGCTTCGATGATTCATGGAAACCACCATCTTCCTTTCTCCAGACTCTGTTGCATTACTTAGTCATGCAAAATCTGGTAAA
Source organism: Python bivittatus (assembly GCF_059951505.1). Lineage (NCBI taxonomy): Eukaryota > Metazoa > Chordata > Lepidosauria > Squamata > Pythonidae > Python > Python bivittatus. Next base: position 5,789,252 of record NW_028277042.1, on the reverse strand, counting down.
GCTGAGTTCTGGAAAGCTGAAAAAGAAAAATAGCCAAGTAGCACATTCAAATCTAAGAGCTTTTAGCTACAAACATCCTTTGGATTACCCTCCTGCAATTTGGCAGACAGTCTGAAAAAAATAGTGGTTTAATTCCATCAGATTTCACCAGTCAATGTAATACATTCGAGCAGTCGTCACACAGCATGCTTCACACCAGATGTGTTCAAGATCTAGCAAATGCATTTGCACAACTTGCTGAACTAAGTTTGTGTTAAACTTTGGTAGGTTTTTTTTTCCTTTGTGGCTTAATTTTTATGTGAACCCAACCTGTTTGGTTAATTCAATGTATCTTGTTAACCCAGAGTATGAGTTAATTCAATCATCAGGTTAATATTTTAACTGATGTGCTATGCCTTAAGATAGGCTTAGTGCACCTTAAAAAAGAATTAAGCCCCCAAATCCCTGATTCTTTGTTAAAAATGCATGACTCCTTTCCCCTAATCATCCACCAAAATGATGAAAAGCGGAGGGCACCTCAACTTAAATCATGGCTTGCCTGTTGTAATTTGGAAACTCAAATCATAGCCTAGTCTCTCAACTATGTTAAACCAGTTGCCTGGACAGAATCTAGCTATTGCTATAGCCAAACCAATGATTCACGAATGCTACAGTCACAAGAATAAATCCAAAGTCCAATTTTGAATAGAACACATCCTTAGATGCAACACAGCATTGCAAAGTCTACAGCAAACTTGCAATGAACTCCCCTACCCGCTCCTGAACAGAGATGTTTACATATTGCCTTTCTCGACAATTATTTGGGCTGCTTGGGGGGTATTTCTTCCTTCCCCCAACCCCCTTTCAGGAAATGCATATTAATGCGTTTCACTTCATTAATAACATTAATAGATGGGGGACATTTTTGTAAGACATCTCAGAGGCAAGCTTGGAATATGCTAAATGACCAAAAGAGGCTGAATCAGCAAGTGCCTCTCAGTGGCACAAAGCGAATGCCATCTAATAAATAAAAGACTTGTGTTGCTGTTAAATATAGGGGGAAAAGGACAAATATGAATCCCAAGTGGAGGAAACTGTTAATATTCTAGCATGCAGGAAATCCAAGTGAATAGCTGGGGATGCATTATGCATGAGATAAAATCCTTGAACAGTGATTCAGAGTTCCCATGACTACAATATAATGCTAACTAATGCCTGGAGTCTGAGAACATCGCCAAGAGCTCCCTCTGAGCTCTTTGAAGCCCTCTCATAACAGGAGAACAGCGCAAGGATGTGATTACAGGGTGTAAAACAAGTGCCAGTGGGGCAAATGGCTCAACTTTAGGGCCCCATTTTGCTACCCAAGGTGTGTTATCTCCCCAAGTCCTGCTCAAGATACTACAAAGTACTGAAGTTCAAGCAGGCAAGCAATTATTCACCTGCAAGCTTCATTTATATATTGCAAAGAAAGATTGTGATGATGCAATACCACAGAGGTGCACAACTTTTTTGGTCTTTAAGGTCATTGTTGGCTTCAAAGCCATGCCAAGCATTCCCAAAAATACCATGTGGGATAAATCAGTTTGATTTGATTTGCTGTTAAATCTACTTAAAAATCACATTGAGTGAATGCAACTGCTCTCCAGCCGATGTAATCATTTTCCATTTCTACCACATTTAAAAAAAAATTGTGGCAATTTAATTTCTCTTGAGGCCATTCTAAGGATTTGGAGGGTGTAAGCAACATCAGGTCTTCAGATCACCACCTCTATAATACAATAACAGGAAAGTTCAAATCACGGACCATATTTTTCATACAAAGGAGGACCATACCTACTCCTGTGGCTAATAATATCTTGAAAGATTATAAAGAAATGATCCACAATTTGAAAATGTTCTTATCTAGGGAACAATGTGCTGCCCCTGAAAGGGCTTTCTTATTAGCCACCATCTCACCTTATTTGATTAAGAAGAATGTCAGAAGATGATTTTAAATTCTGAGTTGTATGTCTGTGTGTGTGTGCGTGTGTAGGCAAAGATGCTGCACCATTTTTTTTTTATTCAATGGTTTGAAATATCTGGACTTGATCCTACATGTTATTGTTCTTATTCTAACTAGGTTATCAGTCTGACAAGACCACCAAAAATGACCTTTGAGTCATGGCAGACAGAGAGGTAACGATCCTCCTGATAATCTGGTCCCAAAGCCATTTCATGTTTACAGCCTGAATCAAGAACAGGAGACTCGAAAAAAGAAAATGAATAGAACAGTGAAAACCCCATAGAAGCACATGCTTCCAAATTTTATTCTGCATGTTTTTTTTTAACTTTTATTTTAAGCAATAAAGGAACCAACAAATCATATGCAGAAGAGAGCTGACAGACCAAATGCTCTACTGAATAAAAATCATATCTCTAAATTTTAAAAATGCAAATTTCTCAATGGAATATTTTAACCATTCTCTGGCTTTTACTTTTCTACAGAGAGATTAGGGAGGGAGCAACCAATTGACATACCATGTTAAGGCACATTTTGGTTAGCCAGTGTTGACTAAACTTCAACTGGATGAGTTCACACAAAGTGACAAACCACAAACAATAGTAGCAAGTCACAAAGTATGCATTCATACATGCTAAACCATAAATAAACCACATTAAGACTTAGCATGCTATGTGAGCCCATCCTGTGTGATCTTCAGTTGTGGTTCTAGAGAAACATGAAGTCTTGGGAGTCCCTTCCTGCTATTCAACAAAGTGATATCTAAAAACTGGACTCCACTTTCAAAACTAGCAGACAGCTATATTGCCAGGATGACTTAGAGAACTATCTTCTTTGAAGTTTTAGAAAGTTACCTTATCTACTTTACCATATCTACTTTCTCCCAATTTGGCATCTAGAAGTCTTGGGTTGCAACACCAACACCACTTAGCCAACACAATCTTATGCGAAGTTTGGAACCTATCACCTACCACATCTGGAGGATGCGAGACTGGGGAAGACAGTTTTCTGTATAAGTTAAATTCATTATTATAAATCTTTTGAACTCTTAATGCCTGATCCTATTAATGCCAAGGTTTTAATCCTGATCTTGATTTGAAAAGCAGCTACTTGGACAGCTTCTTCTGTGCTCCTTATTCTTATTCTTTTTCTATTCAGCAAATTTTCCCCATGCAGAACAGTATAGTCACCTACCTCTGACTCACATAAGAGTTTGAAAGCAGACAGTGTAAATTGACCCTAATCTGATGTTATGTTCTTGTGGTATATTGTTAGAGCAAAAATAGGCAGCATTAAGCAAAGTCAGCACAATTTGGTTGGAGGAAAAATAGCAAATCTTGGCCTGTTCAACAATTCTTTTGAAACGGACTTTGTTCTACCTGGATGTGAAAATTTCTATATAATTTATCATTTAGCAACATAATCCATTTACTTTTGGCAACAAAATAAAATAAAGAAAACAAATGTAATATAGTACACTAAATCATCTTTCTCTCTGTGTGTATAAACACGCATGCAAATACGTTTCTAGAGAAGGCACAATTATATACCTATACAGTATCACACAAGTAGAGATGTTTAGACATGTCTGTGTCCATAGGCGTGTATGTATATAAACACACATCTCCCTATATATTGATTTTCAGTATGCAGGCCTTTATATCCCCTAACAAGATCTACCCACAAGAAGGAAACATCCAAGCCCCAAACAGTGTTTAAGATTTTAAAAATGCTCTAAAAGCACAGAGAAAAGAGCAAGACATGCCCAATGAACATGCACAGAATGCCAGCTGACTATTGTTAGAGGGGACAGGAAACAGGTGGAGTTGAAAGGATTGGAGTAGGAAACATGAGAAGAATGCAGGACTGTTTGGTGTTCCACATGGCACTGTTTCAGCCCAGCTTGACTTTGTCTTTCTCAGAGGGGAAGATTCAAGGCAGGCAACAATGGAAGGAAATCGTATGAATCAAGAGTTGTTCAAACTGTAAAAGCAACACTCTATCAAGTATACTCTTTATCTACTCAGACACATCCATTCATTGCAATGTGTCTGCCCCGGTTTCTCCCTCTGGGTATATGATGTGCTCCAACTCTGCTTGCCTTTAGAAAAGCTTTTTTTCCCCAGATGTTTAGGTCCAGTTGAGTGGGTTCCCCATTGGTGGTTTAATTATCACACTTGGTTGCCATTTTAGATTTGTTAACTGGGTGGTGTTTTTTTTTTTAATGGATGGTTATTTTTTTTGTTTTTCTTGCAAAATTGGGCAGCCCTATAAATCCATTAAACAAATACATAAATAAAATCACTTTCCCCCCTTTATGAGCCTCTAGATGTTGTATAGCAAGCAGAGACCTTCCCATTTATATATGTACAGCAGTCTGGAAAGCTCCACGTGGCACATATACCCCATGTCAAGTCCACAAAGTCCAAACCCCGATTCAGAAGAATTCTCATGAAACCAGGCCCGGTTCAAATAAATGCTCCTTTATTGTGTGGTACATGCAGCTTGAAACAAAGCATTGCTAAGACTAAAGCCTTGGAAAACTTCCCTCTATTTATCCCCCCTCCCCTTGTTGCCCTGGCACCTCAATTCCTCTTCACCTGGTGGTGACCTCTTTCCTTCCTCCCACGGATCCATAGCTCCTTCCTGGCCATCAGGCCCCCACTGGCCTTGCCTGCGATCAGGTCCGGCCTCATTGCCCGTATAAGGTTAATCTCCTCACCATCTCCCAGTACTACTCCAATTACAACCCTTAACTACTAGCCCCCCTCCCTAGTCACAATTGGCAGAAGCAAATCAGTCAAACTCCCATTGACTGCTATGCTTTGTAAATTAATAATTGTTGGTTGATGCAGGTTCTGACACCCCATCACTTCCTGGGTGTTCCATCAAGATCTGATGAATCCGAAGCTGCACTGAGGAAAATCATTGTATTGCTCTGACCCAGCCCAGCGGGTTTGGGTCACAGGTTCTTTTGGGTTCAGAAGCCATAGCCCCACCAACACAAATGCTTAAGGCTTTATTCTAAGCAGTAGAACAGCATAATAACATGAGACAGAAATTAAAGAATATTCAGAACAGTGAATATAACCTAGCCCAAAAGAGCAATCAAAGCATATTTAAGAATATAATCAGAAAGTCCATACAGCCAACTAGGAAACCCCAATGAGATGATGGTGGGCAGACTCCTTCAAAGCCAGCAAATACACAGGGCCCTTCTGCATTGACGTTCCATCTCATGGGGGTTTCTGAACTGTTGAGATAGGCTCTGAACCACAGTTACTCACACCTGTTTTTAATATTCTCATCTCTCTAGATTTTACCAAGCATAAGGAGGATGAGTTTATCTTGGAATGCTTTGTCTGCTCCTGCCAGGAATGAGACCATGGAGGTCCAAGGTCGCAGAATCCTTCCAAGGATAAGATTTTCAAGGTTAAAGAACTTTTGTTTATATCAGATGGTGATGACACCATCCCAAAGTTAAGGAGTATTTCTTTATACCAGGTGGTGATGACCCCATCTCAAGATTTTAATCCCTCTCTGTATAGGTATCTCACCAAAGACAAGGCAAAACAAGTATAACTCTTTAATGACCAAAAGAAACACTTGCTTAATTTTGTATTACATAGTCAATCATTACTTGGGAATATACAGTTCTATGTTCCATGCACCTAAGGGAAAGAGGTATGTATCACTACCTAATTCCTCCTCGCTAATCTTTTGGTAAAACCACCAGCATTACAATCATGCATGCCACTTCCTCAGATGGCACAGCATTCATGATCATCAGAATGCTTAAGATCACAGGCTTATGATCCTCCTTCTCCATTAAAGGGAGGGAAGAGATCAGCTTGTATACCTCTGTGTCCCCTTCTCACACCAACAGCTTTGCGTGCTTGCACAGGGCTAATATATTGGTCTGACTTCCTAAAATTATGATACCTTTGCAGGGGGAGATATTTTTCTTCATGCCCAACATGTTGCCATATTTTCCCGTGAAAGCAAACACCAGCTTCCACCATCTTTATTTCCAATAAATGGGCATTTTGTTTCCAACTGTTCCCACCCTGGCAGCTATTTCGTGACAGCATTCATAACATGTTTTCAACATTCCAAATTTGTTGATTCAGTTAAGAGAGATTTCCTCATTTCTTTGGGGGAGGGGGTGATTTTTTTTTTGTTCTCATGAGACTCATAAACATATCTTGCCTGAACAAATCCACACAGACGCAGATATGAACGTGTCTAACCAATAAGATCCCATGCACTCCAGAATTATTAAATAGTATTATTAATTGAAGAGCTGATTCCTAATTCTCAAATCTGGCTTTTGCCTGACAACTGCTTATGATCACTTCTCATATTTAGGAAATCATTTTAACATGCCGATTCATTTTAGCTTCATACTGTCAACTATTTCATTCACATATATCAATCTTTTATAAATCTTGCCCCTGTTCTTTTGGAAAGAAGACAGCTGATGAAAGAAAAAAATCTGTACCAAATATTTATTCTGCATTTTTCCAGAGTTCATTTATTTTGACGGCAAAATAAAAGAAATTGGTGTTGATTCTTAACAACAACAAAGATTTCCTCCAGGACAATCTATCCCGAATCTGATCCTTCAGATCTTCCAATGGTGCACCCACTGCCACTGAGTTCATCTGCCTTACTGCTGGTCGTCCTCTTCTCCTCTTTCCTTCCACCTGAAATCTTTTGATGTGAGTTCAGCAATTTCTTGCTCAGTTGTGCTGGCAAAGTTGTTTTCCAAGATAGCTACTTCAAGATCTGCAGTGGTGTGTGCTGGAAAGTTGAAATGCTCTGATTTTATTTTGTCCTTGTTTTGAGTCCTGATGTCAGAGGTGTGTCCATTAACTCTTCAGTGCAAAGTTTAGTCTGTTTGTCCTATGTAGAGTCCAGTGGAGCATTGATGGCAGATGGTGGCATATATCACATTAGAGGGAAAGCATGTGAAGGTGCTTTCAATTTGCGTGTGGCATTTTTGGAACCTGTGATGGTCCTGTTAATTAATGTCCATCTCAAGCAAAAGAGGGGCATCAGGAGGTAAATATTGAGAAAACATTGTTCCAGGTCAGCCATGAAGATTTAGCATATCGTGAAGCTATGCATGTACCCACCAATCCATCCACACCTTGGTGGCAAGATGTACTATGTTGAGATCAGTGATGTTCTTGATGGCTTGAAGTTCACATTGGCAGGGGGAGCTGTTAGTGTATCATATCTCAGCGTCCATGGTGGCTAAAATGGTGTGGTTAGGGAGATTGACCATGGATTTCAGTCTTAGGGAATCGGTGGGTTTCTTTTTTTTTTTTTAATGCAGGTGGGAGTGCTGGTGGCATATAGTCTGAGTGCAGAGTCCATGAAACCTGATAATCCAACTCTGATGGCTCCAATGCTTGAGACAATCAGATAGCCCAGGTTGCCTGCTTTGTGTATTTGGGGAAGTAGGTAAAAAATGCCTGCTTGACTTCTGCAATGTTTCCACATAGTTACAGTCTTATATGTCTTTAGGAAATTATTTCATCAGTCTGTGTAGGTTTTTTCTGATAAATTTCTGTAGCATTGGAGGATAGAAGTTGGAATGAAGTGTTGCTTCTCAGCTTCCTTGACATAAGCCATATTCATAATGACAACTGTCCCTCTCTGTCAGCTTGATTATGGTGGTGTTGCTCCTCTTGAGGCCTTGGATGACATTTCATTCTGCCCTGCTGACGTCGATATAACTGAATACCAGCACCAGCGCTTTGTACCAATAAATAAGTTCAAAAACAACCCCCAAAGAAATCCTAAAGACGCTCTAGAGCACGCTAAAAATGAGCTGAAAAACAGAAGCTTCTTGAAAGACAAATTTCAGCATTGCATTTAACAAAACCAAAAGGAATTCTGTACAGCTGGTGACAACTTAACCTAGTTTCTTTCTTGTTAAGTCTGGGCGACTCCCTGAATAGTAATACCATATAGCTGATAGCACATTTGGACACAATTTAAATTCAGTCACCACAAAACAGCAGTTAATATGTTCCACAAGGTCACTCAGATCCTTGTTCTTTGGCCATAAGGGCAAATTTCACAATTGCTCTTTGTACTCAAGACAAAAACAATTACCTCAGCCATATTAATGAAACCACCAGAGGCAAAGGAAAACCAGCCAGAGTATATTTAGCTGATCAGTTAAAGAGTTTCTAATTTCAGGAGAGGATTTTCAGCTTTTGTTCTAATTATTATATTTACATGTAAAAAAGTTTTATCCCAAAGGTGGTGAGCCAGTTTCTCATGATTTGGATAATCCAACTCTTTTGTTTTGTTTTTCAGATAATTATGTCATTTTAAGTCTATTGTCCTCATGAAGAAATCCACCTTTTTTGGCCTATTCTAGCACATATTTGAAAAGGAGACCTCCCCCATGATAGCATCTATTGAGAAGAGTAGTATAGTATGCAGAGATTACCATCTTTGGGATAATACTGAGCTGGAGAGGAAAATGCAGAAAGATGAGAGAATTAAACTTTCCCTTCTATTTGTTCTACTGCCCAAGATGGTTATGCTTTGTACATGTGGAGGAGGAAGAGATTTCAAGGGTCAGAGGCTGAGAAGAGAGGAGAAAGCAATCTAGGGACTAGAGATGAAAACATGTCAGTTCTTCATGGTTCAGATTTTAATCCAAGCCACAGAAGAATTCAGTGTTTTCCAGTGACTCTTTCAAGACAGTCCACTTCTAGGTTCAATCCCACTGAATTTCCCCAGTTTAAGACTAAGAAAATCAGTAGAACAGAATAAGCTTTGAAAAATGTTTCACATATAAGTTGAGTTTAATCAGCACTCTAAAGTACAATATGATTGGCTAGTTTTGGGCTCAAGTGTGTTGCATGGAATCATGAAGTGTGGGTACTTTATGGTTCTCTGTATCACATGCACCCTGGCAATTGGGTCAGTCCCATGGATTGGCACCATAGTCTATAATGACAAAGAGAAGCAGGTGAACTTCTGCACTACTTCTGTGTCCAGTCCTCAATGTTTCACAAGTAACCTGCATTGACTTCACTACTGCCAGCTCTGGGATCAAGGAGGGACAATCACTGCTCCATCCCAAATTGCATCACTTCTTGTGGCAACAAAAATCCACTGACCCTTCAATCCACGTAAAAGGAAAGAAAGAAGAGATCCAAGCAACCCCATGGCTTGTATACTGCTGTTTCTCTTGCTAAAGAGAAGATTTTTGTCAATTTCAGTCCCATTTGGATTGCCTGGGCTAATACTGAGTCACAAAGCGAGTCACCGTTCCTTTTTCAACATTCATAGAGCAACTGAAGCTCCAGAAGCAGGAGGAAGGGTGAGACAGGCATTCCATCCAACAGTTGACCTTCAAACTTTGCAGAGCTCAAGCGTTTAAGGCCAAAACTGGTTTCAAAATGGTTCCTCCGGCACTGTGGAAGGTGAAGCAAAAGTAAATCAGTTCAGCTGCCAGTGTGGGATCTCAAGGATGTAGAGTTGATTCAGAAGCAGCAACATGGAAATGTCCAGAGATAGAACTTTGAATCTGCTTGATCAAATAATAGCTCGAAGACCTGGAAGGTCTCATGGGTGCTTTGGGAAGACTGTATCTGCAAAATGTTAGAGATATCTGGCAATTCCAGTTTGCCAGAATGAACACAAGATAATACTCTGTTCAGGCTGATACCTATATTAGCAAAGAGGAACAGTACTCTAAAAATCAGTCTTCTATAACTTGGCACATTCCAAATACATTGGGACAGCACTTCTCAGAATTCCTAGCCACTGCCTAGATGGAACTGGAGGATTTCATGTCAGAGGACACTATTATGAAGTTTTGGAACTGGGTTGAAAAAATGGGATGGGGATTTTATCAAAGAAAGAAAAAATCCATGGGCAAATGCACAGCAAAAATATTACTTGCTGAGTTCAGTAAGCCAGTCTTGCATTCTGTGTTCCCCTTCAATCCTTTCCTTGGGCAAAATTTCCTCTTAGTCACACCAAGCAGAGACAATCCATATAAAAGATTGGAAGGGGTGAACTTTCAATAACAGAAAAGAACAAGAGAAATGTTCTCATTTCTCCCTGGGATCAGGAATAGACAAAACAGGTTCAGTTTTTCCCCATTTTTCCAGCTTTACTTTAATATATCCTCTTTCTGCCTTAGCTTGCAATTACTTTATTAATCTTGCCATAATGTTTATGCATTAACAGGTCATTCTCCTAACGTATGCATTTTTCTTCCACAATGCAGTATATTTCTAGGCATTATGTTTACAATATACACTTTTTTGTGGGTGCACATTTCAACTGCAGAACTGCATGACCAAAAAAATTGAATTCCAAAGAAAGTTCATTCAGGTCTTGTTCTGGACTGAATATATAAAAGTTTGTGTTGCAATGCAAATTAAATGCATTTCTTCACTATTCCTAAGCTGAGCAATCACTCCCTGCACTGATCTTCAAATTGTGAGGAAGTCCACTTCTTGTATCAACTAGCTTTCTCATCCCAATTAATTAAAAATGCATATTAGGATCATTATTATTGGATAATAATTGGATAATAATTGGATAATAAAGCAGCCGTCTCCAGCCTAGGGAGGTGCTGAGAATGTCCAGGATTCTGCAATCAGAAATATGGGCACTGCACTTCCAACACCACTGATGATTGCAGTGGTACCAAAATCAGATAAATAAAAATATAACATCTCTCAATTTGAAATATGAAAAACAATTTTGCCTGAGAATTTCAGAATGCCTTGCTTGTGTCTGAGATAGTTTTCCTGCAGTTTGTCCCCCTTGAGGAAAACCAACATGTTTCCCAGAGATATTTCAGAGGATGAAGCTTCCTCAAAAAATCCTCAGCCACCTTCTCCCATCATCCATTCTTACTTCTTGTGCTTGACAAGCATGACCAGTTCAATCAAGTGTTAATCAACCACAATATTATAATCAGAGCTTTGCTATTCAAACCCTGTTAATCATAATTTAAATTTATTTGAGCAACAAATTGTAACCTTGGTCAGTGGAATTCCCATCTAAGAAATCTCTAAGGTTAAAACCCACCCTGTGCTTCTGAAAATCTTCTAACAGTATATCATATTAAAATGAAGTAGAACATCAATGCTTTTAGCCTTTTACTTGTCACCTCTCCCACTATGAAAAGCTAAACTGGAGAAGCTAAAATCCTTTGTCATCCATTTGCCAAATTATTAATGAAAATTTCCTCAGTGGAATTGAGGTCTGAAGTTTTTACTTGTACAGCCTAATATTATGGACCCTCTTGCCACCCAGATGTATCCTTTCAGACATAATAGCTACAGTTCTGAGCATTACAACCCCATTCACCCAGATGGTATTGAGTTGGAGAAGGCTGATCTTACATTGACTTAGAAGTCAGCCCTACTGCATTCAGTGGACTTTACTTCAGAGTAATTATATTTAGGACTTCAGGTTTAAAGCCTTAAACGATCTGGGACAGGTATTTAAGGAACTATTCATTCCTATAAACATCTTATCCATTAAGTTTACTCATTTCAATTTTTTAAATCCAAGATGAGCATCTTTTCTACATTCACAGGCTTATCTTGTTAAAATCTTTTAAGGACCACAGGGACAGGGATGGTGGTGATGTCACCACATGTTTTCAACCAAGGTTTTCAGAACTTTGTTGGATTTTGGCAGGAGACAAAGACAATATTCATGCATTTTGATTGCTAAATGCCCTAAGAATGCTCTTCAAGTATGCAACTTACATAATAAGGTCCACAGGCTGTACCCCACTTAAAAACCCTCTGTGTTTTGATTACTTATTCAATTCTTTCGCAGCCAAGTGAGTTGTGGATAATTAACCACAAAGGAGAACACTTTTTTAAAAAAGGGGGGGGAACAGAAGTTAAATATAATAAGCAATTAAAATAATTAAAAGGACCCTAATTCAGCAGGCTTTTTATATATTTTAGAAGGCTTCTTCTTGGCTTGCAATATTGCCCTTTGGATATGCCATTGAACAATGTACACAACAAATGTTAACATTTCTTATTTGCTTTCTAGATTTAAGTCTGAGAGACTGAAAGAAATGTATTGCTTTAAGTCCTGCTATACCATCAGTGGAAAATCTATCACTAATGGGTTCTTGGCTCCTGGTCCAGTACAAGTTAGAATTCCAATTGCCCCTTGTTCTATCAGTTCTTTCCCATCTAGCAGATAATATGGAAGGGAAGAATTAAGAATTACAGTTTGGTGAAGAAGTTTGGATCAGTAAGGTAAAATGCTTTTTACCATATTAGAAAAAAAGCTTACACATGCTTTTTATTTGAGATACGGAATTTGTGATAATTTTATATTTATATCATGGTTCACACATCTGTTTTAACTTAATGCTGACATTTTCACCTAACCCAGTTCATTGGCTGTGTTCACACAATACCCCAAATCACAAATTAGCCATCTGAATTTTCACCTAGCATGTCATGTAAATTACGTGTTACAACATCCTTACAAACACCAAGCCAGACCAAGAAACAAGATCATTTTCAGAAATCTTGGCAATTCTTCCCAGTTATGGCCTCAGTTTTTCAGGATATCCACTTCTTGAAAGTTAGAGATTTCTTTATCTATGCAGTGTTTTTCAAACTTGGCAACTTTAAGAGGTGTGGACTTCAATTCCCAGAATTCCTCAGCCAGCAAGTTTGAAAAACTCTGGATCTAGGCCAGAAAAATATGCCAAATGTATTAATGCAAAGAACCTTCTAGTATCTTAAGGACTAAACAAAAATTTTAGCAGAGCTTCTATAAACCAGAGTCTGATTTACCATGCACATAGAATATTTACTTAGCAAGCAGAAAGTCTACATTCAGTACTAAAGATAATGGTGAAGGAAAATAAAAGTTAAACAAGGTGAAATGTTCTTTCCGGTTTGAGAAAGTGACTACTGTATATGTGAATTTGACGTAGCCTTCAGACCATTCTTTGACCAACCCATCCCTTTTTTAACCTAACCCTCTTTATTGTACCTGGGTAACCACAAGGAGGAAGCTGTCCAAACTTTCAGTTAAATAAATAAATGCATTCACAGGCAGCCTCCATCAGGATTATATCAAGACAAAGGTTTTAATCCCTCTACTCCCATGCTTGGGTCTCAGAATGGATCAGGCCACCATGATCCTGCTAATCTGGAGAAAAGTAACCAATATTCAAAGGTATAACTGTCAAATTTATGGGGTCTTCTCCCAGGTTACATTAAAAAAGTGTAGGGCTGTGTAGTACTAAAGTAGTTCAGAATTAATGCTTCAGACCTTGAATAAGCATAGCACTTTTTTGCTACTCATGAAAACATGAACACGTTTTCAGCCTTCTCTCTGACCATGAAAAAAAGATGTCAGTTTTTTAAAGCTTCATTTTACCTAGTGAGCAAATCACTTATAACACTGGCATCTTTTTTTCAGGGTTATCCCAAAGTCTCAAAACTGCTTTGATAAAGAGCAGAATGGTGCTAATTTTGGGCAAGGTCCAAAGTACTTTTTCTAAACCATTTTCAAAGCATTCTCATCCCTAAAAACTAGGCAGCACCAGGACGAGCTTTGTGAAACCAAGAACAAACTAAATTTGATTGAACTGAGATTAAGCTACAGTTAATTCAATTATTCCCTTCCTATGTAATGCTTTTCTTCCATCACATATAAATTATGATTTTGTAGCCACACCCAAAAATGTCAAAGAAAGTACACAACCTGAAGCTGCAAAAGTGCACCAGTGATTTCCTGCTAGCATATCACACTTCAACGTCTTATTGGATTTTAAACCCTGTTCTTGCATTGTGGCCAGGGGGACTAATCAGCTACAGCCTTTGAGTTCATTATTGGTCAGCCAAGAAAAAGTAATTAAGAAACACATCTAAGAAAGTCCTCTGGAATTGCAGTTGGGGTATCTCAGTTCTTAGGTGGGCACCACTTATGTGGTGCACAAGGAAAAAAAGGAATTCCACAAGCCTATGCATGTCAGAATACCAAGAATTGGTTTTTCAGGATCAAACCATGTTTTCAAAATAAAGTCAGAGAACAGCCATCCAAGAATACACTTGGCACTTGTTTACCATCATATCCTGGGAACAGCAAGCCTGCCAATTTGTCTCGGGTGAATTGTGAGCACAGCTGCAACATAGTAATTGATGATTAATCACCTACTATATATACAATAATGATGTACCACCAACTTGCACCCCCACCCCAAACACTCACTCAGGAAGACTTAGCTACCTCGATAAGCTGAGTCTTCATAAAATAAGGGGGTACCACTTCTCACTGGCTTGATGCCAAGTAGGATTTTGCACAGCACATTGAGGTCTGGGCTCCAAAAATGTGCTGGATTACAGCTTGTTTTAGAAGTTATAATTGTAAAAAATATTGTAGTGTTCATTCGTTATTATGCATTTTTAAATTCTTAGATTCTGTTTTAAGTTTTGTTAGCTGCCTTGAGGGCTGCACAAAGCAGGAAGTCAGGACATAAATCCTATAAATTAGTAAACTGAGGCCTGAAGCTTCATTTAGGAGTGGCTGCAGAACTAAAAGAGCTACAGAGAATGTTCTCATCTTGCAATATGAATGAGTATCAGATCAAGACCTGTGAGAACCAGGTTCAAGCCTCTAGCCATGAAACTGTAGCTGGATTCACACATGCCAATCTATGCTTAAATAAACCACAATGCCTAGGGCTAATTGTAAAAGATAAAGATGCCATTGATTCAATAGAAAGTAGTGTTAAGTTACAATGGAAACTCCTAGCTACTCTGCTTCTAGAGCAGTGTTTCTCAACCTTGGCAACTTTAAGATGTGTGGACTTCAACTCCCAGAATTCCCCAGCCAGCATGGGGGAAACTTTTAGACTAAGCTAGTTCCTCATACTAAACCATGATTTGTTTAATTATGATTTTAATTGTTGGCTAGGTTTGTAGAATATACTATCCTAACCCAGAGCCTATAACCTTTGCTAGCTAGGGTCACATAATGCTGAACTAAACAAAATAATTCTTTGAACACACTGAATGACCAGATAGATAATCACACATTAGCCTAACGAGTTCTGTAGCTCTTCCTCACGTGGTTGTTTGATAGTTCAACATGACTTCCAAACCCAAAAAGTTAGGTTCATTAAACAAACTATGGGTAAGCCTGTCATACAAGCACAGCCAATAGTGTGGCACGATATAGGAGCCAAAGGATCATCTAATATAGCAAGGTAAGAAACAGCCCACAGTCAAGCATAATAACCCCAACAAAATAACCTAAATATACCTACCAAATCATAGATAAATGCAAAGCTTAGAAGAAGAACCAAGTATCAGGGATGGAGAACCAAATTCATCAGAAGCATTGGTATAATTCAGAATCAAATTCACAGTATTCTGAAAATGGCTTGTACTAGACTGAAGGTTCTTATGCTTCAGGCTCTACAGCCCCACCCAAATCCAGCTGCTAGTCTTTGGTGATTGACAGGCCTAAAGGCTACTCACAAACACCGCCATCCTCGCAAGTAACCCAGTTACTCTCAAGGAGTTCTTGATCCTTGGATCCTAGTACTTCTCAAGGAGCTAGCTACAGCAGCTTGCTAAGTTTGCACTGCATTCAAGCATCTGCATTACTTGAGTTTAGTGGACCCTGATCTTCTATCTTCAGTATCATAATTAGGTGTCACTCTCCTTGGTGATCCAAGTGATGAATCTAGACCATTGGGCTCCCAAGACTAGGACTAGGTGGACTCCCAAGACTAACCATAGGTGGACTGCAGAAATCCAGAAGGTCATTAGATGGCAGCAAAGAAATACCAAAAAAACTTTTTGCAGTCCAAATCTGTTTTATTGTCAGAGAAGGATTCCTCCAGCTGGCTGATGATACAACTCTGCTTATGTGCATTGGCATCCTGTGAGTCAGTTTAGGAAGCACATCACTGGAATCAGTGCATTCCAGTGCTATATCTCATAAAATTGTATTTCCCTGCCAATTGCTCCCCCCCCCCCAATTCCAATTACCTGGTTTTGTATGTTGTTCTTGGGATGACCTCCTATTTCTCCTGGTGGTATTTCTGAGCTTCAATGTTGGAACTGGCAGAAGAGCTTCCACTGGTGCTGATTGTCTTCCATCTCTGTCCATCCCTCTGGAGGCCTTCTGGTTGTTCACACTGACCCCTCTGAAGAACCTCCATGCAAGGAGTTTCCTCATGACATCTTCCCTTGGGAATTAATGAAACATGGAAAGCCAGGGAGGCTACAGAACCATGCAGAGAAGATTCCATTACAAAAAACCACATTTATACACACACCTTGATCATCTCATCATTAAATCAATGCAAGAACAACACAGGGCAATCTTACTGAAATTCTCTTCTCCTTTGACAGAAGTGTTGAAAGCAAATTCTTTTTTTGTATAACAGAATGAGAACTGGTAGGGAAAAAATGCCATGTGCTTCTTGAGCAGGACCCCGGGCCCAGTTCCGTGGCATCCCACAATTTTAAAACCTGTTTGCGATACAGCCTAGGGAAGCATTTGCACATGCCCAAACTAGCTCTGACAAAAATCAGAGTAAAAAGCCTTACTAGATTGTGAACAATCTGCCAATGCTCTCGCTGCTGTTTTGTTCTTTAATGAAAAACAGTTTCATGATGGAACAGAAACCTTATGCCAAAATTTGGAGAAACAGAAACAATATTTATATGCACTCATATCAGCATTTTTTCCATACACGCAGATGAATTTATAACTATATAAGTCAAGTATTTATTTATTTATTTATTTATTTATTTCAGACTCTACCATGTATTCCTTTTATGTTTGTGGTAACTGATGGAGTAACATTAATAAATAAATTTAATTGCATCTGCCAGGCTTTGTTGTATAACTCAGTCTAGCAAAGATACCTGCAGTGGGGCTATACACAGACTTTCACGCTTCCTCCTCTCACTTGAAGTGCCATTAATTGTGTGAATTAATATTCATGTTGCTTATTATGAAATTAGCAATCAAGAAGAAGCCTAATCTCAATGAATTTCAGAGGCAATACATTTCAGAAAAATCTGTGTAATAATCAGGGCTAGTAATCCAAAATATTAATGTTAGGGTTTATCATGTAGAAACTCAGGATGAGGAGGGGTTGGGGGGCAAGCAGGGGCAGGTGATTAAACATGCATTATGATATCATCACACAAATGACACATCTAATATACTTCTGTCAGGACAAAAGAATGCAAGGAAGATCGCCCCATACGTGTGGTCATTTTGGCATGACCGTGGTTTGCTGCAGATATTGCTGGAATGCAGCCATTGTCTTGGCATGAGCCAAGACAAAATAGGAAGCCATAATATGGTTTGTTCACTTAGGTGTAGAAGGTTAACACCTTGTGTCTTCTTAACCTCAGTCTAGGGTATGCTGTAGAAACCCAGCCAATCTGACTATGTGTTTTAAATCCATATAGCTTTATAAATATGCCTACACATATGATGGATGGATGGATGGATGGATGGATGGATGGATGGATGGATGGATGGATGATAAGGAAGGAAGGATGGGTGGGTGGGTGGGTGGGTAGGCAGGTAGGTATGGATTCTCACACTGATAAAGAGGCTAATTTTGTTGTTGTTGTTGTTGTTGTTCAGTCGTTAAGTCGTGTCCGACTCTTCGTGACCCCATGAACCATATTGCGCCAGGCCTTCCTGTCCTTTACTGCCTCCCTGAGTTTGCTCAGTTTCATGCTCATTGCTTCAGTGATGCTATCTAACCATCTCATCCTCTGCCGTCCTGTTCTCCTTTTGCCTTCAATCTTTCCCAGCATCAGGGTCTTTTCCAAAGAGTCCTCTCTTCGCATTAGGTGACCAAAGTATCTGAGCTTGAGCTTCATTATCAGTCCTTCCAATGAACAATCGAAAGAGGCTAATAGCTGTTGTATAAACAGTATCAGCAGGTTCAAGCTAGGCCTTCCTCTTAAAACAGACAAGCTTCCTCCCCACCCCATCATAAGCGCAGAAGAAAGAAAGTGCATTGAATTACATATATAAATAGGATTAACATTTAAAAGTAAAACTGGTCAGAATTCTTGTGCTGATACTTTCTTCCAAATAAATGTTAGTGCTCAGAGAGACATACTTCTTGGCTTCCAATCCCAGTTACTGCTAGAGGGATCTGAATGTGTGTGTGTGTGTGTGTGTGTGTGTGTACACACCCATACACAAGATATGAGCAAAAGCTACATTTCACCATGTATACTGAAATGTAGCTTTTACTCATATTTTTCTTCCTGTTGGCCCATGTATGCTATTTACCTGATCAAAAAGCACATATTCATTCATAAGGTGGGATGGGAAAAGGGGGGCAAATAACAAAACCTGGATCATATATACCTTTTCATCATCGTGGTTTGTATTGGACGCTTAATGCATTTGTTGTGATCGTGTGATTAACCCTGGGCCCAGTTTGGTCCTTCACCAATGAGACAAAAGAAAGCAATACAGAAGAATCCGAGATACTCAAGTTCCTCTGAGCATACTCCTTCCTCTGCAGCATGGCCACCATTGATAACCCAAACTGAAATATAGTAAAAATAATAAAAGGGAATTGGAGATGGCACCTTACCAGCACTCTGCCCAAAAACACCCATATTATATTGCATAGTTTGGCATAGTTTCAGTTTGCTGACTATGAACCTTTTTTCAATATATCCATTATCACTACAACCACTGCAGAGTAATGATTTATACACATATATTGGAATAGGACGGGCCTGGGGACATTCCAGAAGGCCAATTTAATATCTTTCTGTCCTACTTTGTGGGGGTGGGGGTTACACTGAGAGACCAGCAATCCTTTTTGCAGCAGCTGGAACAAGGCAGGGACGCTAGCAAACAAAATTCACGCTCATCAATCTCACTTCTTCCTTCCTTCCTTCCTTCCTTTCTTTTTTTTTTTTTAAAAAGACCTAAAATACGCATAGGGCTGGCAAGCCAAACAAGCAAGCAAGCTTATACCCTCTGGGATTTGTTGCTGGCATTCGCATGACTCACTGAACCCCAAGCTAACCTATCACATTTTTAGCCTAGTGTTGTGATGAAAACTCATCTTCATGGGGTTCGTTGAGTATTCAGCACGTCATAGCAGCCCAGAAAATTGAGTAAACCATGGTAAGGTTAACTACAGTATCCATCTGATTGCCAACCCCACCTTCCAAAAACAAAAGGAGAGAGATTAACTTGGGGTTCTGTAAACTGTGAAAGCATGTTTGAGAGTGAGAGTATTTTGCCACTGGAGATCTAATACTGTAGACAGCAGTGACTGGGGCCTGACTAAACTGTGCATTTCCATCCATGTTCAACCTTAATATTTACAAATAAACTCAAATAATACAAAACCTCATGGGATTAGAATGGTCTACTTTTAAAAGATGCCAATGTCCTGAGACTTCCAACTAATTCAGCAAATGAGGCAAATGTGTCCATGTTATTCCATGTTCATCCTGAATCCCTGACATTTCATCAGGTAAATTCTGCAGTCTTGGAAATATCAAGATCTAAATCAGCTGTTCCTTCAAGGCTGATCCATCTCATGTATTGTAAATCTAATTGTTCAAAAAAGTAGCTTATAAGTATTTAATTTTTAAAAAACAGTTTTAAATGTAGATGGGATAAAATAAATGCCTTACATTGTGAAGAAAAATTATATACATTTCAAAAATAAGTGTATTCATTTTGGAAATGGAATATTTTCGGGAGGGCTTTGGGAATGCAATAAAGTTCCCGGTTATAAGCTGCAACCTTCAGCTATGATAAAAGAGAAAATAATATAAACAGGCATTTTTGTTGTTGTCATTGTTGTAATGAGCCAACTACTACTCTGCATTACAGATTATTACAATAGTTACAATGCAAATTTGTCATATGCTATGTGAACTTCATCAATGCAATCTATCATGCAGCATATAAATCTCCCTTGAATAATGTGAGATTTGTTATTACAAGGGAGCTGTGATTTTATAACTGCCTGTCTCAAATAGCACATAGCTACCTGTAAAAAAGAGAATGGATCACCTTCTGATCACCACACCTTGTTATCTGTAAAGTTGTATCCGGCTGCAATCTTCTTGCTTGAACAGGAGAAAGCTATCACATGCTATCGTTATGATTTTATGAATTATGATTTTGGATCTAATAAAATCAGTGGATGGAGTGCACAGATTTTTTGTTTGCTTGCCTCCACGCCCCAGAACTCGTACCTAAATCTGGCTCCTTAAGTGCCTGAGTTTAAAGTGGAAAACCTGCACAGAGTTAGGCCAACACATTTGAAAACTCACACCATGCGCTACCATAATGTGATCTGCCTGATTTTCACTGATCAGGTTATATGAATCCAGCCATTGTATTTTGTAAGTCATGGTTTATGGTGGCCTTTCTGATATTGGGTGCCTTCCAGATGAATTGGGGGTTGCAACTCCAAGAATTCCCCACTAATGTGGACATTGCTGAGAATTCTGAAGCTGAAGTCTACATCTCTGGAGAATGTCTAGCTTGGGAAGGCTAGCTTATGGATGATGCATGGACCTAGCCAATTGTGGTTTGTAGTACACCATGGTTAATCTAAAGTTGGCTTAGTACCTGTCATTCTTCCCTTTCTTTTTTCCAACAAACTGTTCTTCAAAATTATGAATCGACCCCAAGACTTTAAGGGAACATATTGACAAAGAGGGAACCATTTCATTTTGCATATTAGTGAAAACATTTGTTATTTTGTAGAGTGAGAGCTGCTGAGTTGTCTTGTCTCCTGTCAACTGATTCAAATGTTCATCTCTTTCATGTAGAGACAACATATTCTTTTTTTTAAAAAATGCAAGATTTAAGATGAAAACAAAAAGAAGTGATACATCTCTAGGCTCTTGCCAATGGGGAGAAATGAGAGTGATCCAGTTCAGACATGTGGTGGGACAAAGCTGTAAAGCTCTATGTCCCTGATGTGGACAAGTAGCCCCAAGCAATATATAGGATATTTCCTTGTTTGATACATGGATTTGGTGGAGAATATTTATTACTGATGTATGTGATTTATATTGGTGGAGAATATTTTTTTTTCGTGTATATATGTGTAACGAGCTGCCACCTGCTGATCCCAAATCCAGTAACTTTCCTTGCAACCAATATTGATTCAAAAGAAAGTTCATTTATTGAGAATAAGTGTACAGTTCCAAAGCATTGCTAAGACTGAGCCTAAGCGTGCCAAAAGTTGTTTTTCTTACCTTACCCCCCCTGCACCCCCCTTAGTTCCTGGTCTTCTGATTCCCTTGCTGGTATGGCCTTGAGCATTCCAGCGCCTGTGATAAGGAGCCATCTGCTTTTAACAGTTTCTCATTCCTTCTCCCCCCCCCCCGCTTTTACAATGGCAGAACCGCAGCATGTAAAAAGCAATTTCTAAAACAGCCATCGTAACAATCTACTATTAAATCTTGTGCGGATTCTGACAATATGTATATGTATAGCCACCCATCTCACACAAGTGACTGTAGGTGGCTTACAAGGATTAAAACACAGAAAAACCCACAACAACCCACATCAATATTGGATTCATGTCATACTAACCTTGGTTTGTTGAGACATGGTTTGTTGAATAAGCCACATTAGGGCTACAGTGTATGTCAGTATATGCATGTATTTCAAGGCTTATCCTAAGTCAAAAGCCAAATAGCCTCAAGAGTCTTCTTTTCTCAAGAAACAACAGATATTGTGATGGAATGGAATTATGAAGGCCAGGCTCAGGGAGACAAGCGTGTTCTTAGTTCACCGGAGGAGCATGGGAAGTACAAGAGGATGAGGCTGGCACCTCCCTGAGGAATTCGCATTGTTGTGGCTGGCTGGCTTGGGAACTAGGTTTCAGTCTGGGGAGATTTTCTATCTAGAGGTTGTAGCTAATAAACACAGTAGAACTGAATTTGCATTGTCTCTTGGAGTTCTTTGGGCTAAACATGACAGATATCTACATGACAATATAATGGTTGAGCCTGCTATATAGTAGTCTTCCAAATCTGGTGTTCTCCACATGACTTGGACTAGGGAACCTGTCATCTCCATACAATATGCCCAATGGTCATAATCAGTGAGAATATGAGTGTAGTAATTCAACTGGAGATCACCAGGCTGAGGAATGCTACCAAACAGAATAATCTAATCAGATCTGTCCCCCAGAAAAAAACACATTCACCCATCCATTGAAAACTTATATTTGCATCTAACTCAGTGTATCCATTCCAAATGCATAGTATTCTTCTACTTATTAATATCCTGGCTTTGTCCTCAGGACCTCGGGATGATGTAGTACTGTACGATGTGTATCCTACCTGACTATATTAAGCCCACTTATCTTTCAGCAATTTGGTATGAACCCCAATTACTAAGGAATGAGACAAATTCTTCTCTAATATGCATCTATAATTTCAGTTGCTATGCTTGAAAATCATGAGGAGTCACCTTTCTTTATTTGTAATGAACATAATTGTCCCACTTAGCCCCAGCATTTATTAGGGATAAGTAGATAGCTTTAAAAGATAAGACAGAAAATTAGAAGCCAGAAGTTTGAAGCCAAAACAAAGCTGGGAGGCCAATCTCATATTAAAGTGAACAAACAAACAAACAGAAACCAGGATTAAGGAGCTGGCCAGATATGGACGTAGACTGCAAAGTAACATCGAGAAGCAATACAAAACTCAAAGCTGAAGACAGAAGGACAAACTGTGTGAAGAAAGAAGTTAAAACAACAGTGCCATGCCCAGTTCTGGATGATACATTTTAAGAATAATATTAACAAAATGCAGCGTGTCTACATAAAGGTGAATGGGTTGGTGGTGACATGGAGTCTGGAAACCATGCCTGATATGGATCATGCTAAGTTGCTGGGCATTTTTAGTTTGGAAGATGAAAAAGAAATACGGAAATATGGAAAATAAGTGTATTGAGATTACAAAATCTGGTGTGCTTCTAGAAAACCCTGATATATTTCTAGATGCATGCTGTAACTATGTTTTGAATGTCATCTTTACAGTAACTATTCCTCTGAAATGCAACAGGACTGAGATTTTTAAATAAACCTTCTGCACAACATAGTTGTTTCTTATCATCATCCTGGTTTGGTGACTATCCTTCTCTTTGTTTCCATCTTTAGTCAGAAGAAGAGAAAAGTGATTTTAAACAGCTGATGGGCTATCAGGCAAATGTTACAGAAGAAATGTTTCCTATGGTAGCAGAGGGCAAGGCTAGAATGAACGGGTAAGATTGGAAGGAAGCAAATATAAGTTCAGTATTATGGCTCTGTTCCCACAACAGGCATGACACAGTTCCTGAACTGACCCATTTTCTAGATGTACACAGTGCATTGAAGCAAATGGACTGGGTTTGCACAAAATGCTAAGGTCAAAAAAAGTTGATTCAAACTAACCAACATGCAAATATAGCCACTGGGTTTTTAACCTGATTAAGTAACCATGACTAACTTTTCAAGGGTAAGAGCTGCTCCTGGGTGGAAGCTACTGTTGAGCAAAATGATACATTTCTTTTATTAGAAGTATTTAAACAGTATGGGTAACCATCTGTCAGGGATGTATTCCTGCCCTAGAAAACTTGTATCAAGCAGAGAGATGGACTTAAATTACTTTCAGGATAATTTCTAGCTATAAACCTGTATCTCCCGCATGGCTTGCTTGATGGTTACAAGCAATGTTTTTTTGTTTGTCCATTCTACTCCTCTGCTCCCATTACAGGTAGTCCTCGTTGAGCGCCATTCAGTTAGAATGGTGATGAAAAGGTCACTTTAAAACTAATCCTTGCATTTACAACCTTCACAGATCTGTAAAGCAAAGGAAGGCTGAAGATCAAAACCACAGTCACTTAGTGACCGCTTCACTTAATGACCAAGTTGCCGGTCCCAATTGTGGTCGCTAAACAAGGACTACCTGTAAAGTCCTTTAAGCACCCTCTTTTATATTATTGGTTTGACCGGTCCACACCAACAAGTGCAAACCCAAATGAATATTAAAATGCTGATGTTTAGGAAGTAAAGCCATAGAGCAGTTAACAAACGATAGTTTCATAGTTAGCTAAGTGGCAGGTTATTTTCTTCATCCAGTTTCATTTTCAGTCTCTTCTTCAACAAGCTGCACTTCTTCCATTACAAATACAGCTGCAACAGTGACATCCCCAATTGCCATTGCATTATATTTTGTAGGATATAATGAAAGAACTACTAATGATACATTCACAGTGCTTGGAACATTTGGAACCACATTTAAAGGTAGGGTGTTATTTCCAGTCAATTAAAATCCCCAAAACTAATTTTGCAAGCATCCCACACTTAAAAGCCAAAACCAAGAACGTAAATCTGATACGCAGAAGCTGATTTAAAAAAAAAAAATCATAGAACTCTAGACTCAGTAACATAGGAAATCAGCTTTAAAATCAACTGGTACGAGTTAACAACAATAAAGCATATTGCCAAGAAACTATTGATCAACTGTCCACATTATATTTGAGAAGATCATATTGCATCTTTAATTAAAGCAGGCTATGAACTTTACTCTTTTGTAGAGCAAGGGTTTTATCAAACCATGACTTCTTTTTCAGCCCATGGATTTCTGTTTTTTAAAGCAGGCAGTTACTCATCAGAGGAAAGAGTATGAAGGAGCAGCAGATCACTCAAACCAATTTAATTTGGTTTTCTTATAATTCCTTGACCCACTTGTCATCAGAGGCCCATATTACAATCCTCTATTTTTATTTTTAGAAAATGGCACTTTGCACCATTTCTGAAAACGGCGTAGTTGCATCTGACAAATGCATTAGTGGAAGTAGAATGGTGAGAATGCTTTTCTTTATGTACACTTGGGAAGCTGGGCCCCCCAGCTTTACAGATGGTTCATACATTTATTCAGTTTGTTAGATCTGTATATCAAGTTTCCTCCAGGAACGCAAGGCAGCGTACTTGCTCCTCCAATTTTTCCCCACATCAATAATCCAGTGAGGTAGTTTGGGCTGCGAGAGAGTGACTGGGCCAAAGTCACCAATGAACTGCCATGGCTAAGGGTTGACTTGAACCTGGATCTCCTCAGTCCTTGTCCAACACTTGAACTATTTCAGTTACATCTCTAAATCCAGCATTCTTCCTGTCCTTCGTCTGAGGACAGAACGATCATCCAGATTAGAAACAAGGAAGAGTTTATATGCTTTTGATGTTTCACATTGCTCTGCCCAAACTAATTTAAACAATGTTTCTTCTTACTGAAAAATAAGGCTATGCAAGGATCCCTGGCTCTGGAAGTAGGTTAGCCTATCTTGTATCAGTCCAGGGGTAATCCAAACCAATTATTTTCGAAATATAAATCAGAAAAACATAAGCATCTCCATAAAGCTTTTTTTTTTTTTTAACAAAAGCAGTATAGCATCCTCCTCAAAAGTGTGTGTTACTGTCTTTTCTGCTAGCCCACCACAAGGATGGGCCAACTATCACTTAGGGAGGGCAAGAACAGATGACATGATCCTCAGCCCAACCCCTAACCCACTGGGTAGGCAATCTCCACTGAGTCTGGAGACAGGTGGAAGATGGTTGGAGACAAGAATGCAGTGCTTTAGTGATCATGGAATCCCATGCTGCCCATCCCTCCGTCCCTTTCCCATCAAGGCTTTTTATGTGAACAAATACCCGAAATGCCTTATTTTATTCTTTTCCCCCTTTGTGGCCCATGTGTCTCTCCCATTCCAGCATAGCAGAACACCCAATCTATGTATCAGAGGTAGAGTTTGAAAAAAAGATTTTGTATCAAGCATAAAATGAATTAGAGGCATCTGTTCAACCTTGGTGACTTAAACACTAGGGCTGTGCGACACTTTGGATCCAAGCCCAAAAAGGCACATCGGAGAACAGACCCATGCAAATCTAGAATGTATCTGTAACTCTTTAATGCAGCCTTATCATTCTCAGCATGATGCAGTTGTTTTTAATAGATCCATGTTTGTGAACTGGATCCAACTTTGGCCTGATTCAGCCAAGCTCCCTTAAAGTTCTTATGACGATGCCATTTACCCTGATCTGGGAATATATACAGGAACAGCCAGGGAAAAAAAAGGATTGACTGTCAGGATGCAATAGTAGCGTTATGCAGAAGAGTTGCCCCACATTTTCTTCTACTATTATTTCTCAATCAATTAGATAAAAGGGAATTTGCTCCTGATTTTTTTTTCCAAAGGAGAAATTAATTTGAGGATAATGCCCATTGATGGAGTGTTCTTGCACTTACTTAGGAAGCAGGCATCTGCACTGGTGTATTCCAGATTTTTTAATGACACATTGCAGTAATCAGAGTAGCAAAGCTTGTAGTAGCTGTAGTGCAAAAAATATAGAAGACACCTATCCTACCCAGGAAGCTCTTTCAACAGTGGTGCTACTATTACTGCTAAGGGAGAACCCTCTCTTGAGAAAACATAGGGGAATTTTTCCTTGCCCTTGAGAAATCTGGCAAAAATGTCCACCCTATTTGCCTGCCACAAACTGGATGAAAAAAGACCATTTCTGCATCATCATTATTATTTTTTTCAGCCAGTTACTGCAGGAGTTGCAAACAGAATGGATTTGCAGTAAAGCTGCAGAGTTTGGGGGCATGTTAACAAGTCTGCAGAAAGACCACTGCAATAGTGTGGTTTTTTTCCCAACTGACTTCCTTTCTCCTTTCCTGCAGTCTCAGCTATAGCTTCTTCTCCTAATCGACTTGCTAATTGCATCCTTGCCATAAACCAATGTCCTAAAAGAGAACATCAAGGTCTTCTATTCTTCTGCCCTTCCTCAACACCACCCCTATTTATAATAGCCACAGAGCATTAAATGGAATCAAGGAGAGAACAGATAAAAATCAATAGGAGGAGGACAGGAAAAGAATGTGTTGTAAACTCAGGCAGAATTAGAGAATTAAATAATGGAATTCCTGGATGAATGACATTGAGGAGACCAATTTTTATAAGAGCCTGGACACTTGTATGAATAATGAAAATATCAGGGAGGACTTAATAAGCATCCTATAATGCTTTGGCACTTGCACAAACGCAACTTATTTATTGCTTGCCAGTCCTACTGCATGCTGAAGCAGACCCAACAACTCCTTCATCATTCTAATTTCTCATCCTTGTCTGCAGTATTGTTGCTGCTAACCCCTGGGCCCAGTGTAAAAAAAAAAAAAAAAATTAAATCCATAAAATTATTTCTGTCCCAGTTACCATAGATTAAAAAATGGAGTTTGTCCTACTACTAATTACTTTATTCTGTCTCTGCCAGCTTCTATGCATACCGGGGTTGCTCATCATCCAGAGTTTTACGGGTCTAAGCAGATATTTTATTTAAAAAGTCATGCATTTCCTCAGAAATATACCAGTCGCATTTACAATTCTTGAATTTGCCAGGTTAGAAATACACTCTTCTCCATCTGTCATATCTGAGTCATCAGCCAGGCTGGCATGCTTTTTTTCTAATATGATCCCAGCCATGAAAGCAAAAAGAGGTGAGGCTGTTCACACACTCAAGAATACAGGTTTTAAGATTTCCATAGCAGTCCTTAGTCTTTGATGACCGTTCACCCCAAAGCTTTCCAGCTCTTTGAAGTTCAGAACACTAAGTTGGTAGAAACACGGGCAATGCCAAAATGGAGGTCTAATGTACCCCTTGGTGATATTTAGCCCATTTTGTGCTCTGAATTCAGACCCCTGAGCAATCTAAGCAGAAATAGTGTTCCTTTTTTCATGCTTTTTACTCATTATGTCTCCAGGGATAAAAAGTGTCAGGGAAGAACAGTTAAACACCTGAAATTCCAGCTGAGCTAAAACTTCCCAGAACAAAGATGATGATGATGATGATGATGATGATGATGATGATGATGATGATGATGATAGAAATGTAATTCTACCTCATACCACTCATTAAGAAGAAGAGGGCCATTTTTGGGAATACTCTTTAAATATTCCTCACCCAATTTTTGTGCAGACCTTAGTTCTTTCTTTGTACACCCCCCGCCCCTACAAGTCTTCTGCTGAAAACTGGTGATTCTATTTTGAGACAGGAAGCATATTAAGACTGTCATGAAGTTTACAAGAAGTTGAATGGAGTCTAAAAAACTAAGGACACCTCCAGAATCTCCCCCAAACCAAGGAAAATCTACCCAGTTTGCTTCACCTGTTGCAGTCCTTGAGTTTTCCAAAATCTTTAAATGCCACTTCTGCCCTCCCAAAAAAGTTGTCCATCCCCAAAGTCCTAGAAAGACATTAAATCCCCTACTCACCCACAAACAAAGCTGATGTTGTAGGCATTACTTAATGTTTTCTAACAGCAGGAAAAAACCCTATTTTTGAAGGAAAAAAGAAGCTATACCACTCCCATTGTCAAGGAGGAGGATTTCTCTCTTCTTCCCTCCCCAAAAGAACTTTTGAAAAATGTTTGCTCTAAGAAGACATTAGTGAAATTCTCTTGCCCTTCCCAACTTTGCTATTTGTCATGAGACTACAGTATTTCTGGAGATATTTTTAGTGCAAATTCCTGACTTCAGGAGAAATAATGGGGGGAAAATAGCCAATCATTTTTCTAGAAGCTTCAAAGAAGAAAAAGCTCCATTCCCTATAGTGGGGGGGGGGCACTCTTAAGCTATTGGGCAGCACAACATGCAGATGGGAAGAGTGAAAATAGAGGCAGTGCTGATGTGAAATGTGTGGGTCCAGTCCCACAGATGGGTGATGTAAACCAGTGTTCCTCAACCTCAGCCACTTGAAGATGTGTGGACTTCAACTCCCAGAATTCCCCAGCCAGCCATGGGAGTTGAAGTCCACCCATCTTCAAGTGGCTGAGGTTGAGGAACACTGATGTAAAGAATTTGGATTCCTGACCACAACAGAGGGTTAGACCCAATGGTCTTAATGATCCTTTCAACTTCAAGATACTTTGATTCTGATTCTATTTCCATTTTTCCCCAGGCTGAAAGAAGGTAGAAACAATTGGATTTTTCTTCTCTTTTTAAACACTATTTAAGCCTACTTTGGGGGGTTACACTAACATCCTTGATATCTTCCAAGGCCTCAGAAACCACATTCAATTTTCAGTAATCGTGGATCAGAAGGGGCTTCAGGATCTGCAGGGAAAAAAAGAGCCATGTGTAGCTTTTTCTCTCCCTCAACATTCATCAACGTTCATAAGGCATCATCTGGTTGCCTTATAGATGTATTATATGACAATTTTCATTATGCATATAGTCTAGAAATGCCCAACTACTGTAAAACTTTGTGTCGATGACTCCTTGTCAACTTGAAGTTGTATGGACTTCAATTCCCAGAATTCCCTAGCCAGCATATTGACTGGCAAATTCTGGGAATTGAAGTCCACAGATCTTCAAGTTGGTGAGGTTGAGAAACACTGCTCTAATGGCTTTAGCTTTATCCAATAGCTTTGCTAAGAAAATCAGGAAAGATATATTTTGCAAGAGAATCAAATGTTAATTTTACTCATGCTGGAATAGAATATTGCATTTTTTTTCCCCAAAAAGCAGAGATTTGGAATCCTTCAGCAGAATCTGTAGCCAAGTTTGTCATTCAGTAGTTGCTCGATCCCACCAAGTTAGAAAGCCACTCACTTATTTAGTTTGCAGACTGGAGAAAAGAAAGTGGGGTAGCCAGGTTATTTGACAACTCAACCTCCAAGGAACCAGGAAGCCCACTTGAAAGTCTGTATTAGGGTGTCTGTAGCTAAATATTATCTCTTTGGTATTTTTAATTCATTTGGAGGGCCAGATCTGCATGGCTTCCACTGAGAAGTATTAATGCATATTTTCCCTGTACTCATAATGTCTGACTTTATCAACTTGACCTGGAAGGTTAAATTTGGAAATGGACCCCAAGATAGGTTTACCAAGTCAAATAAGAAGAGTCAGTAATTCAGCATATATGTATCTCCAAATAAACCAAATCTGGAGGGGGGAAAAAACAGAATGTCCCATTCCTGTTGGGTTCAACGGGGTTTGATTGGACTGTTAACAAGGCCGGCCCTATCATGAGACAGAGTCAACCATCTGTTACAGTTCATAAGTTTGCAGGATCAGAAAAGGATGGAATTTTTTTAAAAATTTTCTTTGCAGCTGTT
Source organism: Python bivittatus (assembly GCF_059951505.1). NCBI lineage: Eukaryota > Metazoa > Chordata > Lepidosauria > Squamata > Pythonidae > Python > Python bivittatus. The sequence continues at coordinate 5,759,085 of NW_028277042.1, read as the reverse complement.
TTCCTCCTGCCAGGAATGGAAAGAGATGCCTCTAGGATTGTCCAAAATAATTTGGCAGCCTATTATGGACTTCATGAAGGCAGCTGCAAACTATATGTGATTTGTCTCTGACCATTAAAGCCTTGTTGAGATATTGTTGGGGAACCAATCACCAAATCAAGAATTCTGGGTACTCCTACTGATAGGTGTGACTCCCTGACAAAGGCTATAGCCTTGAGAGCAAACCTTCAGCATTGCTTCCACTCTGCTTTAAGAGAAACCTTCCACTTTCCTTTCCCATCAGCCAGGTTTCTTCTTCAGGCTGTGCCTGAATTCTACTCAACTACGATTGCTTCATCTTTCCTTGTGCCAGCTCAGGTTTACAGTGTCAACACCAGTATGCCTTTCCTGCTATGAGATTGGTACAAAAGTAGGTCAGGGAATGACAAGCCATACACTAGGTAGCTGAATGTTTCTTCCCTGCTCTTTTAAATTCCTCCTGCTGGAAGATGAAAGGGCATTAGATCAATTGTTTGGAAGACCGATCGTACACATACACATTCCTCTGCAAATCTCATTGTGGTGATCAAATGCAGTTTTAAAGATCATGCTGCTGCAAGAAAAGACATTCTCTTACAAGAAAGAGCAACCCTTCAAACCTAATGGCAACCCTTTTGTTCTTGTTGTTTTGCATTTGGCCTTTTGAATGATGAGCCCAAAAAGTAGATGGATCAGGACTAAGAAGTAGATGGGGCTAGAACAAATGTGGACATTGACTGAATGTAACTTGAATATCTTCTATTCTGATTGAATGAATGAAATAAATTAATTGTGGCTCCAGGAATATTAAGCATTTTCTCCTTTTTGTCATATTGTACCTTCCAATCTAGTGGCAATCACTGAAGGACACCTGCCACCCTGGTCCGTCTTTGTTCTAGAATAAATTGATGAGTTCTTACTTGCTCTAATAGTGTACTGGGTTGGGGTAGTGATTAAGGCGCCAGGTTAGAAACCAGGAGACTGTGAATTCTAGTCCCGGCTTAAGCACAGAAGCCATCCAGGTGACACTGGACCAGACATTCTCTCTCAGCCCTAAGGAGAAGACAAGGGCAAACCATTTCCAAAAATGTTGCCATGAATATTGTGTTGACCTGTCCAAGCAGTTACCAGGAGTAAAGATTGACTCAAAGGCACCCTACCCTCCACATTTCTATTCATTAGTAGGATACTATCTGTCAGTGGAAATTAATTTGCAACTTTGTGCCTTGAATACAAGAATGTACCTTGTGACAGCCACCAACCTCCCATTAATTAAGTAAAAGTAAAGTACAAAACAACAATTTTCAAATCGTCTTCTAGATAAGCCAAGAATGTAGAGACTCAGCAAACTGGTGTCCTTTGGAGAGCAACATACCTTTTGCTTGTGATGGTCCTGGCTGACTCAAGGACTGGAGGCAAAAATGTGGGTGTATATTTAATGAGAACCCAATTCTGGGTTCAGCTGAATTGACTGGGGAGGGAGGGAGGGAGGGGCTTTCCTACTATTACAATTTTAGTGAGCCCCAAATCCAAGAAACTACTGGGGAAATTCATTAATGTAATTCTCCAGTCTCTCTGCTCACAAGTAGAGTGGATAATTTAGAGAGATCATTTCTACAGGGCCCTAGACTACAACTGTATTTTCCAGGCACGACTATATTAAGTAACGCTAGTTTTATCAGCTGGTAGCCACAGCTAGCTGGGCTTAAAAGCTAAGCAGCACTGGGCTGGTTAGGACTTGGATAAGAGGCTATCAGGGAATCCTAGGACTGTACGTTTGACTGGGAAATTTGGAAACATCCTGGAAGGGGGGAAATATGTAGTTGCCAGAAATTAAATACAGTAAAAAGCTGACTTTGCCTTTTCCTTACATGGGGCTATGGGAAAAATTTCAAAACTTGCCATCAGTTTCAAAACATATTAACTCTCCAAAGAAACTTCCAGAGTTCCTCAGATCCTCTTGTCACTCAAGCCACTTAAAGTGTTCTTGTAGTGGTAAAAATATTTGTATTGGATGAACCATTAAAAAAAAATCCATATGTAATAAATAGCATGCAGCATGAAGATGAGGCTTTGTATATTCTACAGTTTTATATGATAATTGGAAAAATGGCAATACTCAGAATTCATCAGGCTGGAACTATATCCAATTCCATTCCCCATCCAAAAGGTTTCTCAAGTTTATAGCTGAAAAGAAGACAGATTAAAATAGTTGCTAATTGATTCTGGAATACATTAAACTCCAACAGCATAGCTTTCTCCAACCTAGCATCCATCAGAAATCCCAAAATATTTGGAGCTGCAAGGTTGGGGAAGGCAACTATAATGGATTTGAAAGTCTGGCTGTTATCAATCTTTACTTTTTTTTATTCAGTGTTATCTTGTCCTTATTTGGGATTGGATACTGGGAGAATCAGAGGCATAGTTGTACAGTCTGGGCGTTAATTCCAAAAACGTTACTCATAAGCTAGAGAAAAGTCATTAGTAAGCACAAAAGACATTGTTTAAGCATCAAAGAATGAGTACGCTAGGAAGGTCTATCAGGCATTCAGTGTGGAAGATACAAGGACTGCTAATCAAACAGGCTCCCATACAACAGATCGTGCTTCCAGCATTAACGCATCCTCAGACACAGAGCATTACAATGGAGGCTGCCTGTACCCTGCCCACAAGGTAAAGTCATGTTAATTTTCATGAACTGACTCTTTAAAACAGCCTCACCTTTTTTCAGAGTCCTATAGCAGCTTGAAAAAGGGGAGGTCACTTTATTGAATAGCAGAAAAGTATGGCTTGCACTCAAGTGAGGTCTTCTTCCAGATCATTTCCAAACCAGGCATAGCCTTAGTAGCCATGTAATTTTGTTGCATAATGAGGAACTATCAAGGAATGCCATATGTGGCAGACTTGGGCATTACTTCACAGATCTCTATGTCCCATCCCTGAATATTCCCAGCAAGATAATGGAGCTCCTTGCAAAGACATTGAGTTCTCCCAGGCTAGTTGCATATGATCTCCTGCAAAAGACACTTTCTGTTCACATCTGTCTGCTATATTTTTGCACTGACATGAGTTCCATTTATGAGTTGTTTAGCATCTTAAACAAACCCAAAGCATAATAGACACCCCCTCCCCAAATCTAAAGAAGGGAGGTGATCCCTGCCCCCCCCCACCCCCAGTATCAAAGATCCATCTGCTAATTTGTAAAATGCAAAGAAAGTTACCGGCTGTGCATGAGCTCCTGTGGTGAGGGCAAGAAAAAACAGGAATTGTTTTACATCAAGGATTTTATCTTTGTTTCTCTGGAACGTGTATTTTTTATGGTAGTACTAATCTTTGAACTCTTTCCTTTCACTCTTCCACATTTTTTATTTATGCTAAAGATCATTGTTTGGGTCTCTAGCAGCAAGAACAGTAGTAACAAGAGAGACAAACTCTGGCTTGCATATTTAGCATTCATTATGAAACTGTCAGCCCTTCAAGGTAGATCAGACTAGGAAACTAGTGCCAGATAGGTCAGGACTACCTTTATTGTAAAGCTATAGTAACAGAATCTTGCAAGTCTGTGCTTCCCCACTCCCTCCCTTTATCTTTGTTCAAACTATGGAGGGGCTTGTCTGAGACATTTATGCACATTACATTCTTGCCCTGGATTCAGGTCCCTTTTATCTGACCATTGTCTTGGTAGTGGCTATTCCTCCTGTCCCTCAAGGCTATTCCCTCTTCCCTCTGCATCAACTTGCTGGTTGATCTCTTTTGACTAAGTACTTGTTAACATGATTTCTGTTTTCCACTTTCTACAAGCAATACAAAATTCCAGAGTAGTTGGACATGGTCAGCTCAGATGCTCTGGGGAAAAAAGATTGGAGATTGGTTCAGCTTCTGTAGGATTTACAAATGGAACAGAGAACAAAATGTCATCATGTGGAGTTCTTTTGCTCAATCAGCCACACCTTCCTCCAATATCAGTCTTGGAAGGTAGTCCAGACAAGAAGCACACCCAGAAGCACTAGCTCTATCTTTATTGTAAGGTTACATTAATAGAATCTTGCAAGTCTGAAACTACATTTTTCCCCCATCACCTTTACAGCCCAAGAAACTAGGGAAGGTCCCTTCTGAGAAGTTTGCCCACATCCACATTCCTTTTCTAGTCTAAGCTGCCTCTTATCCAACCATTTCCCTGGCTGAGGCTCTTCCCCCGTCTCCCAAGGTCATTCCCACATACCATTACATCCAATATAACTCCTTCAATTGCTCCACCTTCTGGTCTTGAGCTACTCACCCTTCCAACAGTCAGTTAATGTTCTGTAGTTACTGAATATGCACAAAGTATTGGGAATAGGGGTTTCCCTTAAAGGATTTTAAAACAAAAATCTGTAAAAAGGGGATTCCTCCAAATTTGCTTTAATTTCTGTCCTGTATTTAACAAGTATTCTTTGGCTACCTTGGGGTATATTCTCACTCTGGAACTTTGGAAATATGTGTAATGATTAGAGATTGAGGAGGTAGAATAAAAAGCAAATAACAAAGGCAGTGTGATGGCAAAGCAACATATGATGTGATGACACAAGGGGGATAGTCCTCTCTAAATCTCCTGAAGTTCTACATGTCTAGGCTGTGATAGACCTGGAAATAAGATGAACTTTGAGCCAAATCATGCCTTGCCCACAAAAGTAGTAGTTGCTTTTCTACTTCATTTCAGGATTATCTAAATGCCTTTCAAATTGCTTTTCATAATCATTTTAAGATTTATTTATTTATTCATTCATTCAATTTATACAGCTGCCCATCTCAGACCAGTGACTCTGGGCAGCTAACAACAATAAAAACAATCAACATTAAAAACATTACAAACATTAAATATAATATAAATGCAGCCAAGAGATCTTTAAAAACCATCAGTATCAACACAACCATGAAATGGGGCCCTTCGCACACTGGGGGCCCCAGGCTCGGGCATAAAGCCAGGTGTTCAAGACCTTCCGAAAGGCCAAAACAGTCGGGGCCATCCTAATCTCAGGAGGGAGGATGTTCCAGAGGGCAGGTGCCACAGCAGAAAAGGCACATCTCCTGGTCCCTGCCAGCCGACATTCCTTGGCTGACGGGACCCGGAGCATGCCCAACCTGCCGGACTGGACTGGACGGGTAGAAACACCTGGGAAAAGGCGGTCCCTAAGGTTACTTTGTTCTTGCAAAGTGGTAGAAATTGCAGATGTTCAGTTGCCTTGGTTTGCAGCAATTCACAGTCTTAAACTAGAAAAGGCCAATTGGGGAGGTTCCCTCACTATGGGATTCCTTTGAGATTTAATGGAAATGTGGTCAATCAGGTCAGTTCTAGACTTCTGGAGAGAGTGCTGTACAATGAAACACACATTAAACATCTCTCCTTTGTGCAAAATGATGGAAGAATACTCCATCACAGCCCTGACCATTTCACCAACCTTTTTTCTCCAGGAGGAGGAGGAGGAGATATTTCCCATCAAATTGAATGAATTTTTTTTTTTTTTGGTAGCTGAAAAAAACAGATTTTTGCGTATAGCACTAGTATTACACACAAGAAACATTCAACAATGCAAATATTACAAATCTCTAATGAGATAGAGAGATCTATTGAAGAAGCTAGGGTCACAGCTAATAATCTCTTTCCCCTGATTATCATCATTTCAGTTCCAATGGAACTAGCTGTCCTCTTAATAAACATTTTGCACTGAAATCTGATGTGCAACTCTTTAAACTCTTGTGGTATTTTTCTGTCAGGCCTAGCCCAAAGAACTCCTGGAGACCATGCAGGTTCAATCAGCAAGGTTTATTTGCCAGCACCTGTTTACAGAAATCTTCTCAGACTGACCAGCAGTTCCCATGCACAAGTCTCTTCTATCTTCTGGAATGTTTAGGGATGTGCCAGCTTTCTCCTCTTATCGAGGAGATGAGAGCACCATTTTCACCCCCCTTCCTCCATTCCAGTCCATCACATTTTCTAACTTACTTGATCGATGGAGGTGGCAAAGGTCATGAGGATTGGTTGTGGTTCCTAATGCTACACATCTTTCTATCAATCTGACATCTCCTTGGTTGACCACACCCTTGGATCAGAAAGAGCCCCCTGAGAGGTATTACCTCATGAAGTCCTCCTTTGGGATGTACTGAAATATGAAAGCCAGGGTGGTTGCAAATTGCAAGAGACATGGTAGAACATTTTTTGAAGGCACTTACACACATTCCTTGGCTACTTCATCCTTCAATGAAAGCAAAATCTCTGGAAATGTCACCAGAATTAGCTTCTCTTTTGCAAGCAACATTGAAAGCCAGTCCTTAAGAAGATGGAGTTTTCACTATGTCCACTTGCTTCTTTATCCTGCTGCCTGCTGAATTTCCAATATGCTGGCCATAGAGGAACCAAATGGAGATCCATGGCCTGGAAAATGTTCTGCTCCATCTTGCTGGGAATTCGGGAAGTCTTAGCCCAAAGTGTTTGGAGGGGGCAGATAAGAAAGGGTTGGCTAAAACAATCGCATGGCTAAGTATGGTAGATCTTGTGCTCTCAGTTTCAAATGCAGCTTAATAAAACACTGGTGGATCCTTGAGGATGAAGAGGGGCCCTTAGCTATTTAAAATATGAAAGCTGTTCTTTTTGATGCTTTCCTCTGTGTGTCTGTCTTTGCCCCCACCCTCCCCTTTACTACTCCCTTCGCAGTCATGGCTGGCTTCTTTGTTAGTAAATGGGCCAGCATTATTTCAGGCGAGCTTTGAGTTATATGTTTATCACTGCAAGCACCTGCCAAGAGTTATGTTTATGGCATAGTTTGTCCTGATTGTAGAGTTTTCAAAAGCAATAAAATGCTGAACAAGGCTTATTTATTCTCACAAATTACAGCCAGTCGTATTAATGGGATCATATAATTTTTGTCGTGCCTCCCATTCATTTCCTATTTTATATTCGGTGGGTACAGAAGTAAACATTTGTTCAAAGGAACTGACTTTTTTTTTAAAGAAAATCTAATAAAAGAGTAAATCTTTCCAAGTGGCAGGAAATAGCTCCTAAAACTCAGCCACAATGTAGAATGTCTGTCTCTTAGATATTCCTGGTATGAGAATATAACATTGCTATATTTTCTCAATAGTTTGTTCCAGTGTGATCACCTTCAGCATCTGTCTGATCTGTGATCAGAGGAATGGAATTTATTTATGGGATTTATATCTATATTTCCTCCAGGAACTCTAGCCATATACATAACAGTCTTAGACTCTTCCTATTTTTTCCATTCCACAGTTGGATGAAGAAACAGTTAAAAGGTCTTTCTTTCCAAATCTCTCTATTTTTTCTCAAGCTCCCTTCTTTAAAACACTGCCCCTTCGATTAGGTACAGCCCAATGGCCATTTGGAGTCTTCTTTCACTACCTGTATTCTCATTTCTCTTTCAATTTCCCTCTCTCAAGCTATCCTCAAATTGGCTGATGTGGGTCTTCCGGGCTGTCCTCAATTCTCTGTCCTACTCCTCAAATTATTCTTGTCCGTGGTTCTTGTATGAGGTCATAATTTCAGCCAACATTTCTCTCTTGCAAGATTAACTATACTCCAATTGAAGGGACTTCCAAAATCTATTTCCAGAGCAGTGGGAATTTTCATGAATATTCCTTACCACCACCACTTAGGCCATTATACATTTCTTGAAACATCTGTCTAATATTTGGCAAAATTGCAATGAAAATATGTATGGCTGGAAAAAGGTGCAACAAATCATGTACAAATTTCAGTGCAAAATATTTTCAGCTTGGATGAACAAGTATTTGCAAAACTAAGAATCTATTTCAAGGCAAATTTGAGAGTTTTAAAAAATGAGAAACTGAGGCAACCTGAAATGAACATATTCATTCATTCCTAGTATAACTAGGTTCATATATGTATTATGCTAAAGGCTTCAGTGGCCCTGGATGAAGGGGATTATTTGGACCCCTTTCAGTCACAATTCAGGCCTGGACATAGGAAGGAAAGGCATTGGTTGCACTTTTGGATGATCTCTGGTGGGAGTGGGACAGGGGTAGTGCATCTGTCCTTGTTCTCCTTGACCTCTCAGTGGCCTTCAATGCCATCAACCATGGTATCCTTCTGGATTGGCTCCATGGGTTGGGAGTGGGCAGCACAGTGTTGGGCTGGTTCTCTTCCTTCCTCCAGGGCTGGTACCAGTCAGTGTTGATTGGGAGTGGGAAGTTCCACTCATGACCCCTACTATGCGGGGTGCCACAGGGTTCAGAATTCTCTCCACTCCTATTTAAAATCTACATGAAGCCTCTGGGTGAGATCATCCATTGCCATGGGGTGAGGTATCATCAGTATGCTGATGTTACCCAATTATACATCTCCAGCCCTGGCATACTAAGCAATGCTGTTGATGTCTTGTCCTGGTGCCTGGAGGTTGTCGGGATCTGGATGGGGAACAACAGGCTTCAATTGAACTCTGGTAAGACTGAGTGGCTTTGGGTTTTGGGGCCTTCTGGATCTGGGACTTTAACATCTTTGGTTCTGGATGGAGTTGCACTACTCTAGACAGACCAGGTGCGCAAACTGGGGGTCTTTCTAGACTCACGACTCCTGCTCGAGGAGCAGGTGGCAGTTATGGCTAGGAGGGCCTTTGCACAGCTTCATGTTGTGCACCAATTGCACCCTTTCCTCAATCATAAGGCTCTATTCACAGTCATTCACACCCTGGTCACCTCCAGAGTGGATTACTATAATGCCCTCTACATGAGGCTGCCCTTGAAGAGTATCCGAAAGCTTCAACTGGTGCAGAATGCAGCTGCATGGACAGTTATGTGTGCCTCTAGGATGGCACATGTTACACCTTTGTGCCAGTTTGCTTCCAGGTGCAATTCAAGGTGCTGGTTTTGACCTTTAAAGCCCTATATGGCATGGGTCCAGGTTATTTGCAAGACCACCTCTTCCTGATCACATCTACACATCCCAGAAGGCCCAGCAGGAAGGGCATGTTGCAGGACTGATCTGCTAAAGAGCTTCATCTGATAGGATCCAGACAACATGCCTTTTCTGCTGTGGCTCCCACCCTCTGGAACATCATTCCCAACCCCCCCCCCCCGAAGTGAGGTTAGCCCCATCTCTGTTAGCCTTTCAGAAGGTTCTGAAAACATGGTTCTTCCAACAACCTTGGGAATCCTGTGGGGAGCCTCCATGACGGTTGCGTTGTGTTTAGATGAGCGTTTTCCTGCGATCCTGTTTCTATTACCTTATTTATCTTGTTTTAATTATTTTTTAAAATGTTTTAATAGTTTTGAGATTGTTTTAACTATTGGTTGTACACTACGCAGAGTCACGTTTAGTGAGATGGGTGGCTATATAAATGTGTTGAATAAATAAATAAGTACATACATACATACGTACATACGTATGTACATACATACATAAAGCCACAGCTGGTCTGGTTTTGCTTTAGTGTTTTTAAACAAGGATTTAGGGATATGCATATTACCTGAGGCTTCGCAATTATGATTTATTCAAAACAACATGGTTCAGGAAAACATATGTTAGAACAATGCTTGAAACTTCACCAACTGACCTCCCCCACTAGCAGTTGAATGGTGCTGATATCATTCTCCATTGTTCCTAAGCTGCCATTGTCCCGCCTTATTGTTGCAGCTAATTTATATGATTCTTTCCATTGTGTTTAATGCAAGATCTTCTAAAAATTACAAATGGCGTGTGCAGTCCTGGCTATTTATATCTCCCCTTAGTTTAAGGGAAACTAAGCCCTAAGAAAATTTTTATTTATTTATTGGGGTCTTCATTTTGAGAATCTAGGAGTTCCCTCAGTGTAAATATGCAATGTAATCATTATAGCAATGTTAATATCACAATCTTACTATTGACGTTACATTAATATTAATATTATGATAACAATTTAAAAATCAAACACTCAAGCAAAGCGAAGAATGTCGCTTGTAATCCAATCCCCTATTTTTAAAATTAGACTTGTAAATGTTAAATGCTACCACCTTATCATTATTTGTCTGAGTTTTATGCCAGCAAAACTACAGGAAAATAAATTCAACCAATGGCATTTTTGTGATTTGTTAGTCAGATTTCATCAGACTTTTTAAGTATGCTTTTTAATTCCATTTGACCTCTCTTCCCAGGGAAAAAACCCACAGAATTAAAAATATAAGGATATAATTTCCCATAATAGGCAGATTTTCTCTTAAAAATAATTATAATAAATAAACGTTAATTGCCGTAATAAATATCATCAGTGATGAAAACCTAGCAATATGCAAGCAGGTAACCGTGGTGCATAATTAAGAAAATATCAATGTTTAAATGAGGGGATGTTTAATATTACTTACACAGTGGATGAGAAATGTGACATTCCAAAATCCCATTTATATCTCTGTTTTCCCACAGGAAGTGTTTTCATTTTAAGTTTCTCTGCATAGCTGAGGTCACTTTTGACAGATCTGTAATTACAAGATCCATAATTCCAAGAAAAAGAGCATTGGAGCATAAATTTCTCCCTAGAGCTTTGACTACCTAGTTGATTAAATGACTATTTATTTAATTAAAGAAAGACTTTATAGTGTGTATGTGTACAGGCATATGTGTATATTGATTAAATATACGGCTTTCCACAAAGAAACAGAACAGAGGGGCAGTGGGAAATGAACAGAGATTCTGATTCTGTTCTCCCTTTGCTTAGAGATAACTCTGTTTTTAAAGACTGTACGTTGGGAAATCCACTTTGTCATCCAAGAAAGTCCTATTGGCCAGGATTTCCTTTTACCAAGGCAACTTTCTAAAGCATAGAAGTGTCGTTTTCCCATCATCCAATAGTTTATTGGCAAATTTAAAGGCTGAGTCAGACTCAGAGTGTACAGTATGTGTGTGTTTCTGAGATAACCTATCAAATGATTATATGATTCTTCTTTTATTTTCTTCTTTCTCCTTAAAGGCCAAGTGCAATCAGTTTATCGTTCCCAGTCATGGAGAAATAATTAAGTAAATAAATAACCCAGGCCTACTCCAAATGAGGGAAAAAAAGGGTAACATAGGTTTGGTTCCTAAGCAACTGCTTCCATTTTGGTCCATGTCTAGAACAGCGTTCTGAACTTCTAGGAGAGTCCAACCGGAGTGCCAGCAGCTAAACCAGGATCCCCTTATTAGCTGCCCTATCACCAAGCAAGGCATAAACTTTACTAGTCTGCCACTGACTTACATCATTAATTCAAGAGGTTAATTTGGTTTGCCAATTTTTCCCCCACTAAAGTTTTATACTCTCTACTTCACTTTTTGTTATATGTAAAGAACAGGATGCTGTCATTGAGAGTCAGGCAGTATGCAAATTTAATAAATTATTATTATTATTATTATTATTATTATTATTATTATTTTATCTCTAAAGTGAGATATCCAAATGATACCTCCCCCAGTTATTAAAATTATTGATAATCTTGTCTCCCTCCTTTCTGCTATATGATATGATCACCACCCTCAACAATATCTAATCAGAAAGCCCCAGGAGGGTCACAACATTATAAAATATTGGTGGAGATTATGGAGGTTGGGATCCACTAGACACATGCTGGCTTAGAATTATGGAAGTTGTAGTCTAAAACAGTTAGAACATACCAGGTCAACTCTAGATGCACCACCATTAACATATTACATGTTGGCTTTTGACTTTTGGCTGAGGTTCTATTCTCATTTTATATCTTGATCTGCTAAGCAAGTTAATTGATTGGTGGGTTGACTGACTGACTGACTGACTGACTGACTGACTGACTGACTGACTGATTATGTGTCATCACCTTGGTGTTGACCCTTAGCAACCATCTAGATACATTTTCTCCGTGACTACCTGTCCCTAACCTAATCCTTCAGGTCTTCCAATGGCGCACCCATTGTCACTGGAACTGAGTCCATCCACCTTGCTGTTGGCCATCCTCTTCTTCTATTTTCTTCCACCTTTCCCAGAATTACAGCCTTCTCCAGAGAGCTAGGTCTTCGCATAATGTGTCCAGATTTGACCTTTTGAGCATGATTATTTGTGCCTTGAGTGAAAACTCTGGGTTGATTTTTTTCGATGACCCATTTGATTGTTTTCTTGACTGTCCATAGTATTCTCAGGAGTCTTCTCCACACCAAAGTTCAAAATCTTCAATACTGTTTCTATCCTGGCTAGGCAAATTAGCTCTGTAGAAATCCTATCAGTGTAAGTAATTTATTCTTAGTAAAGATGTCAGTTTATCAGTCATTTCTGCAGATGTTACAAAGAATGAGCAAATTCATGCTGGTCCAATGCTGTCTGTATTGATGCAGACTAAGAGTAATATAGTTGATGGTTAGTGTTCAACACCCTATATCCTTTCCCATCTATGCATCTTTCCTGTGGTAATGTATCAGAAAGAAAAGCCTGTAGATTCTGTCTTCTGTAAGGACCCCCAAAGGACAATGTGGGGGTGTCAGAGCACCAAACAAAACTAGTTCAGACAGGAAGTGGGAATCTGAAGTGATATACCAATGAGACAGGTTCAGCAGGAGGCTGGCAGAAAAAGTGTAAAATGATCTCCTCTCTTTCTCTTCCTTCTTATAATATAAATTGTCTTACAGGCCTGAAGCCAACAAGATTCTATGGAACAGATTTCAGAAATTCAAGAGAATGCTAGGAAAATTGCTGTACAAAAGGATGTGATTATGCTGAAGACCTACAAAGTTCAAATCAATATAACAATAGCATTTTAAGAGTTTTTCAAAGGAACTGTGAATTTTCCATTGTGGTAATCCAGAGTATTTTGATTGAGTATATCATTTCTGCTCAATGATAGAAGATGTGTCTAGATGCATTGTTTAAAGGTTGACGGCAAGATATATAAAGTGCAAGGTGTTCCTTGTCATTCAGATGTTGGCATTCCTGAATTTTTCTTTGTGGAGTTTCAGAAATGGGAGAGACGGGGGGGGGGGGGGCGGGGGAAGATGCTTGCATCAGGACACAAGTATGTAACGGCAGAGTTTGAATCATGATGCATCACACCAATGTCTTTCTGACACAATCATTGTTTGCTGAAAATGTCTGTTTCCATCACTTCAGAAAGTTTATTCCCCTTCCACCCACTCTCTCTCATCTTATACAGTCTTTTTTTCCTTAGTTATTCCCCTAGCAATGGAGCAAAGCCTGAAGTGTTCCTTTCTTGTCCATATCTTCATTGATTTACATCAAGAGAGAACAACTGGTTTGGTTTGAGGACCACATGGGGGCCTAATGAAATACACTAGAGTCATATGTAGGAGAAATCAGGGGAAAGTTCCTCTGGTAAAAGTAGAAAGTAGGCTAATTCAGAGCAAAGAATATATGTGTCCAGCTCCTCTTGAATCACATTTTTGTTCTTAACCCTTCCAAACATAGGCACCTGGGGGGGAAGGGGGGAAGGGAGGGGAACTGACAAAAATGCATTATGGAGTGAGGACACAAAAAACACAAGTTAAATGCTTGCATCAGGACACAAGTATGTAACGGCAGAGTTTGCATCATGATGCATCACACCAATGTCTTTCTGACACAATCATCATTTGCTGAAAATGTCTGTTTCCATCACTTCAAAAAGTTTATTCCCCTTCCACCCACTCTGTCTCATCTTATACAGTCTTAAAACAATTCAGTGTACTTTAACTGGTTTGGAAATCACCAGTAATGGTATTTTTTTCTGCACAGTCCATCAGTGAAGGCTGACCAACCATGAAGTGTTCTGGGGTAATAGCTGCAGAGCACACAAAACAGCTAAGGGAGACCTAGATTATGCTTCTATGGATTTATAAATGCTATAACTAGCATCATCTACTCTGGGGTCCTTGAACTATCAGAAGCCTTATCATTTTCTAGGCAGAGTTGCATCCCCACCAGCATAAGAATAGGGCTTTTACTCATTACACACTTCTGGCTTTGGAGGATCACATACATCCTTAAAGAGATCATCCTGAATTGCATTTAGCCATGGGTGTTTATTTTACACATTACTCAAGACAGTGGGTATCTATGTATCAAGCCCCATGAAGCTAGGCAAGATCAAGGAAGCATGAATTACATGGATTTCAATAAAGTCTCTTTAATGCTAGTCTGGGGTAAATACAGAATCTTGGAAAATGTAAGAGGAATTTCCTACTCTCATTTATAGTGAGTTAATTAAGGTGAAGTCTTTTTGAATGATTGAAATGCTTCCTCCGAGGTTTCTTTCTATCTGGGCTAACTTACCATTTATAAAATAGGCTATCAACTGATTCATTCACTGTCTCGTGATTATTTATATCTGTGTTCTCTTCTCTTTCTTCCCAGACTCCTCACAATCTCTCACACCAGGAGTGTGTGGGCTCCTTGCAGGAGTAATGGTGAAATTGGACAATTAGCCATTCCCATTGCAAGAGAGGAGATAACGTCAAAACCAGGACAGTGCACTTAACATTTGGAATAGTCCCCCACTAGAGATTAGGTTGGTGCCAACTCTGGCATTTTTATGAAAAAACTGCAAGAATGGAGTTATTCCACAAGACCTTGGAAGCTAAATATCCAATGTTCAGTTTATGTTCAGTTGTTTTTATGTTTTTATGAATGCAAGTCACAATGTACTATATCATTTTGACTGTATATACACCCAAATGTACATCACTGTCCTGGGCTGTGGAAGAGATGCTGTTGATGTTCTATTCCAGTGCCTGGAGACTGGGAGGATCTGGATAGGAGAGAAATTGGGGTTCTCCTTGGGTGCTAGTGTTATCCTTGGTTGGACAGGAGGAGGATCATGATTTGGGGGTACTTCTGGACTTGCAGCTCCTATTTGAACAGCAGATGGAGTCCATGGCTCAGGAGGCCTTTGCCCACCTTTGGCTGGTGCATCAGTTTCATCCTTACCTGGTGCAGGAGGACCCAGTGACACTAACTCATGATCTCATCACCACGTGCATAGACTACTGCAAAGTGTTTACAAGGGGCTGCCTTTAAAGACTACCTGGAAATTACAATTAGTCCAAAATGCAGTGATCCATGCCCTCCTGACACTGGGAGAGTATTACACCTATTGTCAGCCTTGCGAGGTAGACCAGACAGGAAGCACAGCCAGATGAGCTAATTCTACTTTATTGTAAAGTTACATTAGCAGAATCTTGCAAATCTGAAAGTACATTTCTTCCCCACCCTCCACCCCGCCATCCTCTTTACAGCCCAAGAAACTAGGGAGGGTCCCCTCTGAGCCTCTTGCCCCATCCACATTCCTGCTGCAGGCTCAGCTGCCTTTTATCTGACCATTCCCTTGGCTGTATCACTTTGCCCTGTCTCCCAAGGTCATCCCCACATACCATTACACCTATATTGCAGGCCTTGCCCTTTTTAGTGGTTCGGTCCTGAATACAGTTGCAAATGCTGGTGTCAACTTATAAAGCCCTTCATGGCTTAGCACCTGAGTATCTATGGGACTTTCTCTCCCAGCTGGATTCACCCCAGCCTGCAAGGATAGACTCTTTGTTGTCCCAAAGTCTGGGATACCAGCAGAACCAAAGCTAGAAAGCATTGCTTCCTCATAACAGCACCAAAGCTATGGAATAGGTTCCCCATTAAGATTACATTGGCCTCCTCCCTGTGAGCCTTTAGGTAGTTATTTAAAATTGAGCTTTTTCATGCCTCTTGTTCTTCTTTTTCTCCCCAACTTTGGTTCCTCTTTTTCTGATTTAGATGGCATGTTGTTTTAATTCTGTTGTTGTCATTGTTTTTAATGTGACATTCTAACCACTGAGAGTCACAAGATTGTGGCAGGATAAAGCTCAGATAAATGACATAGACATGATTTTTCTACAAATAATATTTCATTAGTTCTTTCAAAGGCAGATAAATGGATTAACTGATTACAAATCTGAATGCATCTTTAGACTGATGGAGTAAAATTGGGGGTGTTATTACCAGATCTAAGGACTGACAGTGAAATTGGACAAAGAGTGATTAGTGTGTCTGTGTGTGTGTGTGTTTGAAGTGTTATTTAAAATCCCTATTTTTTTAAAAAAAACATGGTATATATCATTTGGGAATGTCTCCAACAACTATCATCTGCTTTCTCTTTTACTCCATAGGGGTTATTTAGATCCCTAGCCACCTGTTGAACACAATGTCCACACATCACTACAGTTTCTCTGGCCCAGCTGTGTCAACATCTGGCCTAAGTGATCAAAATGCCAGTTCACAGGAAATTTAACTATGATACTTTATTGTTTTTCTGCTTCTCCTTTTTCCTGATCATTACTAGTACCCAGTTCCTGATATTTCTTGTTACTATCCTTCAAAGGCATTTCTCATCTTTCTCCCATTCTTCTGCTCCCATTCCCCATGTTATTCTGTATCCTTTTTCTATTTGTTCCTGTTCAAAGCAATATATTGCCCACCAATATTTGATTGATCAATTGGTTTAACACATTTTTGAGAGAGTTTTCATGGGTGGAGATCTGATCAGATAGTTACCATTTTCACTCCCCTAAAAATGATTGAGAACATCATTCTCAAGAACATCATATTCTGGAGTTTTGTTCCTGCTCTTTTCAATGTTTTCAATGTTCTCACAGAGAACAATGGAAACCCCCCAAAAAAGCCATTGTTCCCTCTTTTTTTCTTGCTAAAACCACAGAACTGAGTGTTAATCAAGTACATAGCATCAGTTTTGTGCTATCCACTACTCAGTAGACGTTAAATTGGCCAAGGGGATTGTTTAAAGAAAATAAATTTCCCATAGCAAATAATAGAAACAATAGTTACACAGAAGACAACTCTCTTTTTGTATCCCATCTCTGTATTATTTTAATAAACAATGTCAGTTAAAATTGGCATTTTTTTCTGCAGGTTGAGTGGTATGTACTGTAGCATTTAGCCTAGGTAGCACTCTGCCTATTTGTGTGTCCCTAGGATGACAAACAAGGAAGAAGGGGGTTCTTTTGAGTTTCCTCCTTTAGAGAGGGTGCAGATTAAATTCCTAAGGAACAATGTGTTCCTAACATAGTCTTGTACTATGGGACTAGTGCAACCAAAACTGAACCCCATATTTGGACATGCATCTTTGCTTATGGGCTAAAGTTGTTAGGGTTTTTTTTCTTCTCTCCCCCTGTGGGCTTTACACCTCTGATTTAAGTAATTGCATGAAAAATGGAAGTATTTTTGAAAAGATTGTAAGAGTTCATCTTCAAAGTATTTCTAATAGGAATGCAATCCTGATGCAATCTGGATTATGAGATATGAGTGCGCAAGAGGCAGCCCTTAAACAATGCACCAAGGATTTGGAAGCCCTATCAGATCAGGCTGCCATATGCAAAAATGTGTGGGAATCATTCATTCTTTTTCAATCTGGCTAGATATCTAGGCCAAATAATGGTTCCCAAATACAGACCAGGCTTAACTCTGGCAAGATATAATACCTTCCAAACAACTGTTCTGGAGGAGCAATTAGAGGGCATCCCATTTGAGCAAAGACTTTGTCCCTGTGGTGAAGAAGTTCCTGAAATATTAACCCACATCTTGTTATACTGTTCCCATTACAAAGATGCTTGTTACAGCTAACAAGCCCCATCTACTCACATTTCAAGGCCACTCAGATCCATTTGACTTAACAGTTTTTACTATTGATCAATGGGATTTTATTTCTCTTCTGGTGGCTACAAGAAATATTTCTTGTTTTATTTTATTATTTTTATTATTTGTCAAATATACCATACCTTGACCACACCAGTTTTATAATTATTGGGTTTTATTGTGGTTTTTATTTGCGGTCTCCCAATTTGATATATTTCTGGGTTTCGAGCTCGTCAAGTACTACGAAGATCCCTTTCAAGATTTCCATTGTTCTCAGTGGTGGAAGACTCAAAACATTTTGAGTTATATTCCAGCGGACAAGGTCCAATTTGAAACATTCTGACCCAACATTCTGAGCAGGACTCTCTGGTTTTCAGCTTGGAATAAATCTTAAGAAATAAAGTAAAATTGGGCATGTCCCAACCCAGTGGCAGCAGCAAGAGCAAAACGCTCCTGTGACTTTCAGAATCTCATCCAAGCTTTGGATGGGCCTCCTCTCCATATGAAGAGGCTTAGATAAACTCAACATCTTCTCCGGGCTGAACTGAACCATTTCTCACTTGTTTGCTTGGCTCAGTATTACACCAACGCCGTCTTGGCAATCACAGGATGTTTGACAAGTCTCAGAAGTTTAATGCATTGTAACCAGAGGTGGGGGAGGGTGACATGAAATCGGCACCGAGCCTGGAATTAAATAGGCAGCTGCTGTTGCCGTTGCTGCTGCTGCTGTGCAGACCAGGCTGTGGCTGATTATATTATGTTGTTTCCATTGCATCATTTTGGACACTCACAGCTACAGTCCTGTGCTCTTTGCCAGATTTTCTCCTCTGAACTTGCTGCTCTCCAGCATTACATTCTAGTGCCTGCAGGTGCTGTTGTGCATGACTTAGGAACAAGAAAAGGATTTGGGAATCCAGTTGTCATGGATAGTCAGATGGCCTAGCGGTACCAGCCAATAATGGTTTCAGTTGTTTTAAGGTGAATGAAAGTACCTATTCACAGGGAGTACTTTCATTATCATCACTAGCAGCAAGAAATAGAATTCCCTTCGCTTATATCCCCCAACCTCTTGTTTGCTGCCCCCAACATTTTCCAGAGTCAATTTCTCCTCCTCCTCCTTCATGAAAAGAGGTAGGTTAAACCTACTGAATCCTTATTTTACTTAAGTCTCATTCATCCAAATCAAGGGGGCCAATGTTGAGACTCACCTCAGTCTAGGGATGTCACTATGACACCACCATACCTTCTGCTAGAGTGAAAAACAAAGTGTCAATATAGTAAAGTCCTTGTGTCAGACCATAAAGGTAAACCAGGTCAAGAAACAGACACTGTATGAACTACATAACTCTATTTTATTGTTATAGGTGTAGTAACAGGATCTTGAAAGTCAGATTCTCTCTCTCCCTATACAGAACTGGCCTTGAATTCAATGGCCATTATGTAAACATCAACTTAGCCCAGATAGAAAAACTCAAGATTTCTCACTTTGATTCTCTTTAGCAATCTAAATTCTTAAGGAACGTATTTGAAGTCCTACAATGTGTTCTTAACATAGACTTGCACCATGAGGCTGATGCAACCAAAACTGAAACCTATATTTGGATATGCATCTTCTCTTATGGGTTAAAGTTATTTTTTCCCTGTGGGTTTAACACCTCTAATTTTAAGTAATGCTTTATTTCATCTTGGGGTAGGATATTGCATGAGAAACCAAAGTGCTACAGTTTTTTACTTAATGCACTCCTGATGCTAAGATATGAGTGCGCAGAGACAGCCCTTAAACAATGCACCAGGGATTTGGAAGCCCTATCAGATCAGGCTGCCATATGCAAAAATGTGTGGGAGTCATTCACTCTTTTTCAATCTGGCTAGATATCTAGGCCAAGTAATGGTTCCCAAATATAGACCAGGCCTAACTCTGGCAAGATATAATACCTTCCCAACAGCTTAGATATCTAAGCCAAACAATGGTTCCCAAATTCCAATTTGTCTCATAAGAAGACAACTATGTCCAGCAACTGTAACCATCTTTCCATGAATGAATCAAAGCTACACAATGACATCCATGTTTTATCATGCAAATAGAGACACTTGGCCTCTCACTTTTAGATGCATAATTAGCAACATCCAATGATGGGGATGCTCTGAATAATTAATCTATTCCTTTCAATTGTTGATAACTGAAATGTGTGTGGGGGGGAGAATAGGGGAGTCACTATTTCCAATGGAGTCTATACGGTATACTAGTAAAAGAGTATAAGGTTTATCACCGATTAAGTCTTCACAACCCATCATCAAAAAGATTAATAATTAAGGCAGAACAGCCATTATGCAAGAAATGGCATTAACCAGCAGTCTGGGTCTTGATTCTGCAGAACAGGGTTATCAAAAGCAGCTTCAGCTGATTGATAATTTTGCTGATAAACATAGTGGAATGTCACCGTGTCTTTGGCTATGCAGAAATTGGCTGTAATTCATGTAGGTTGCAAAATGTTATTCCTGCTGACAAAAACCATTTCCAGAACCGGAAGGTAGTCTTAACATTCAAAATTTATATTTTAGGATTTCTTATGGACTATGTATGCATGTTCCTGAGTGTGTTTATGTGCTCAAGTGCCAATGTATGAATGTATGAATTTGCTCTCAGCAGAATTAAGTGAAATGGAGGGAATAAATCATGGTGCCTTCTTGCTGAAATAAGTAGTGTTGCAAAATTACTGCTCCACTACCAAAATACATAAGCTGTAATTTACTGCCCAGAAGATCATGTGAACAAATAAGCATGACAAGAGAAAGCAATCTTGTCACTTCTTGGGAACAGCTGTAGACAACTGGAATAGATAATGCGGTACATTTACGAACAAACTTGAGTTTGTTGACTGTGTATTACTCAGCAACCAGTCTATTTGCAACATATGTGATTCATCCACTGCAATTTTGTTAAAAACTGGCAACTCTTTCAGGTGGCAGGAGCAGGACTCTTTGGAAGGAAGTGCATGGAACTCCAAAATTAAATTGCCAAAATCTCAAGAGTTTGCCAAATCTCACAAGGTAAGAGTTTCATCTCATGCTGATTGAAAGGACCATTATCAAAATAAGGAAGAGATGAGGACAAATTTCCAGCCTTCTGCATAGGAAAAAAACACGAGGAAGCAGATAAGAGTTTTGCTGCCTTAAACTGCATTCATATAAGTGTCTCATTTGAAAGTTTGGCACTCGTTGAAATGTTTGATTTGTGAACTTTACCTTCCTTCTAATAAAAACAGTTAATCTGAACTCTTTGATTCTTATTCCTTGGGTTAACTGTTCCCTGCTAGATTGGGAGGAAATCATTTCATTCCAAGGTCTTCTAAGTTCTCATGTGAAAGCACTCAATTCTTGTAAAGATGTGGACGTCTCATGAAAGTTGAGCCTTTTACTTAATTTTGGGGCTCCAAAATATATGTACCCCTATAGGAGAGTTGTTGGAACCATGGCAACTTTGAGTCCCATGCTCCTATGTTTATATGTACAAGGAAATTGCTATGAAAAGCAAGGCATGATTCTCGCAAGTACTATGATGTTATAGCTTGTGTTTTAATGTTGCATAGATCTTTTGTCTTATGGAGAGATGAGAAATTTGTTCAGTCATATTTTAATGCAAACCCTTGAAATCTGCACATCTCCAAATTTTGCAATACACTTCTTCAATGAAGAATAAGTCCAAAAATATCTACAGGTAGTCCTTGCTTAGTGACCACAATTGGGACTGGCAGCTCCATCACTAAATGCCACAGTTGTTAATGAAATATCACAAGATCAAGTCACCACAGTCATTAAGTGAAACATCATGTGACTGTGACTCACAATTTTACTTCAGCTTTCTCTATTAACCCTGCCCGTTGCAAGCCAGTTGCAAAGCATGCAAATGGTGATCATGTGACTGCAGGACATAGCAACGGTCATAAATGTTGGGTTGGTCGCAAAACGTTTTTTTTTTTTACACCGTCGTAACTTTGAATGGCTGTTAAACAAGGCAGTTGGGAAGCAAGGACTAGCTGTATATCCATGAAAAATGTGTACAACACTATGTATATTGATGACAGGTGTTATCATTAATTGCCATTATCATTTGAGATTTCTTTTGGAGGGAAAACTGGAGGGAAAACATTGGGTTGAGTACAGTCTTAGTCATTATACTTGAGCCCATTTAAACGAATATGACTTTACCAGTCATGATTAGTTTTTTCCATAAATGTCAGTAGATTGATCTCTCACTCTCTCTGTATCACTGGAATCCAGCTTAGTGAAATGAAAATATATACCAGATACTAGACTTTAATAAAACTACAGTATTTAGAATCCTTCACTATCAAAATTGTTGTGTCACTCTGTCTGCAGTATAATTTCAAATTATTTAGAGAAAGAAAATTATTTTTCCTGTTCTGGAATTCTTGTTCTTTTCCAAATTCAGGGTTAGATCTGGCTCCATGGTTTTTTCCTCTCTCTTCTTTTTCCTCACTCCAGTACATGCTATAGTATAGAAGATTCTCCATCACAAATAAAATGGTCTTTTCTTCTGTCACATTCAAAATGTCATGGAAATGGGAAAAATACCTGTAAAATACATAGGGACCGCCGTCCAAAAGCAGATTGCCACAATGCTTCCAAAATCAATATCTTCATGACAGGTAACCAGGAAGAAAAGAATATCTGTGCTACCATTATTTAACTAAGTGCAAACTGTTTCTTCTAATATAAATTATCTGGCTGGAATGTAATTTCTTTAAAAGGTTATTCAGTTTCTGATGAATGCTTAAACCTTAGAGATCTGTGAATGAGCTAAGATCCAGTTTGAATGCAAGATTCAAAGGGGACTATATTTGATTTGTGTCTGAAATTTGAAAGAAACTGAGTTCAATTCAAGCTTGCTCAAGGCTGACATAGGCTAGTAATGGAAATGAGATAAAAATAATATGTAAGACAGATGCTTTAAGAGACATTAACCATGCAACATTTCAGCTAGATAGATTCAAAGATTAAATATTTCCTCTACATCTTTTTTAAAGAAGATAGCAGGTTGAGGAAAAGGCAGTTTTACAATTGTTCAGTAAAGAGATTATAGACAATCGCTGAGCCTATGTTGCAAGTGTTCTATTCCAAGTTAAAAATAAATACCAAAACATTTTGAAATAATATATATTTTTTACTCAAGATTAAAGCGTCCACCACCTTTTGACCATATATTTTTCTGGATTGGAAGATTTGTTGGCGTAGTTCATTTGGAAGGTTAGCTGTTCTGCAAGTTACAGTGTGTACTGCTTGTGCAATAATTTATATGACACTTGTGCAATTATTTTAAAAAGTTTGAAAAGAGTGTGTTATTGCTATGTATGCTTAATACAATATAAAACATTGTCAGCCCTTCAAACTAAATAAGATCAGGAAACAGACAACATAGGAAAAGTAGAAGTCTACTTTATTGAGACAGGCTATAATAACAGTCTTGCAAGAGACAGTCTGTCTCTCCCCTTCCTTCCCTCTTATACCCCAGGAAGTTGGGGGTGGGTGGGAGGATTAGTTTGAGCCTCTCCAGAAGACTCTCCCACCTCTCTAAACCTAACACATGTTTCTTCTGCATCTGGTGTTTCCTTGATGGCTTTTGGATTCCTTCTCCAAGGTCATCTTCCTGGCTCTCTATACATATTGACAAACTCATTCCTCCCTCCCTCTGCTTTGAATGTACTGTATATGGAAAGAAAGCTGCAATCATGTTGAGACCCTGCAAAGCCCAAAAGACCATAAAGTCCATCAAATCTCCAAATTACATTCAAATCTTTCTAAAGCAATTTTAAAACACTTGATTCAATTGGATACCCTGAATCAACTTGACAATTTGATTTGGAGGTTCAGTTCTAGGAATGGATTTGATTGAATCTCCTTTGAATTGAATCATTCCTCCAAAGTTTTGCATAGCCCTACTAAAAATCCTGGAACACAGTCTAAAATTTGGCTTTGATTTTTATCCTCAAGGTGCAGATAAAATGTTCCCTTCCCTATTCTGTCTTTAGCATGAACGTATTTCTGAGAAAGTGTTGCTATTTTCCCCTGCATTCTAACAGTTTACCATAATCAGATTGTTTCTGAAATATAAACTTAATGCTTGTCTAGCACAAATAAGGGTTGAAAGAGCTTCACATGAATTGACTAGCTGTACTCTTCAACAATCCTGTGAGTATCCTTAATCTGCATCCCCATATTTCAGTTGGAGAGGGACTAAGGCTCTACCACTAGATACAGTGAGGCAACTATTGTAGACAGCAACTCCTGACAGCCATAACAGTTACCTCTAATTTGTTCCTGTTGAGGTCCTTCAACACTGGCCCTACAGTGACATGTAATGAAGCTACACTTTGACTACTAGATTGGGATAGATGGTGAATTGAGCCCAAGCCTCCAGTAGCTAGCCTTCCTCATTGGTAGGAGAAGCTTTATGGCATATGTGAGCAAATCACTGGAACAACTTGCTGCTTGGCTAACTCACAGGAGGTCCTTAAAGCAATCTGAGTTATCAGGCAATCAGCCAGCAGTGGGTAGGTGGCAATGCTGCTACTTCCATGGAGGAAGCAAGTAGGAGGGAAAAGATGGACACAGGTAGAAGGTCATCTTGGGTCAAGCTAAGTTCTCATTCTGGCCTTTCTCTGCTGGACCACAAACCTGTCCCAAAACCTGGCTTGTTTAGAAAGGATGTTACTCCATCATCATAATTAATATAAGACTTTGGTGCTATCTTGGGTTGAGTGAGCAGTCAAATATAAGACCACCTCATGAGATCATGATCAAAAAGATATTCAGTACACGGATCTCTTAATTTTCAGGAATAGCTCTATTATCAGTAGACACAAACAGGCAGTACATGTTAAGTAACCTGGAAAGGCAACAGGTTGCTATTTATTTGTAATGTATTATGATCTTCTTTTCCCTTCCAGAAAGTACACCAGTTCTGGCTGCCGCTGGGTACTATAAACTGAATGGGAAGTTCCATTTTTGCTTTCTCCCAGGCATCACTTTCAAGAAGGTTCTGCACTTTTACAGCTCAAGCATAGCCAATAACTAAAGGCCTCTGTTGCTTTTGTTTCTCTGCTTCTTTTTCAAGGCCTTCCCACTTTTTTCTTTTAGTCAGTTATATTAATCAATTGGCACACATACGTGGGCCTTGACAAAACAGGAAAAGTTGCACTTCAGAATCTAGGGCCTTCTTTCTTTCCTTGCATTTCCATTGACAGGTGACCTTGGAAGTTCCTTTTCACGCCCTTTACTTGGCCTCATTATTGCTCAGTATTTTAGAGGACTGGGTGGCAAATTTGGACTGGTACCAAGATATTTTATGAGCAGTCACCAAATGCTAGGGTTGGGTTTCTCAAATGGAAGCAGTGATTCCATATTCTACAAAATGAAGAGTGACTCCTTCTATACCAGGATTCAGGACTGTCTAATGTGTGTTGGATAAAATATTTTCATGTTTCTGGGGAACTCAGTTTAGGCAGGATGATACACACTTAAGTGAAATTGTGAATTATATTGATTGCTCATGGCCAGTTATTCTCTGCTGGAAAAAAACAGAGAGATTTGTAAGCTTTCTGCTCTGTGAATGTTCAGGACTACAACTCTTTCTGTTTTTGTTTAAGTCTACTAACCTGGAAATACACCTTCCAAATGAATATGTGCAACAGATTTTAAGATGAATCTGACAGGTGTATTTTTAGAGGAAATGCATTTGTAAATAGGATTTTGAGAAAATCTCTGCAAAACAAGGTGTTTATGCATTGTTACGGAGATTTGTCACTGCTGTTCTAAACTGGTAGAAAATTCAGAAATGTGTTGGGAGGGAATTATGAGAGAGCTCAAGTGAAATGAACAGCTGTCTTTTCTTACACGGTATCAGGGCTGTCAAATTATCTTTATTTAATACACTTTAAGTGAAAGACGGATGTAGAAATCCAAATTATTCACAGATTGCCTACGTTAGTATTATGCATTCACATTAGTATATCAGTACTATTTTTATTTTGGTATGCATTTATACCTAAGCACAGTACAAGGAAAATAATACAAAGCATAAAATATATAAACTGGTTTCAACAGTCTAATAATTAATTTATTTTTTAAATGTATTATTTTTTATTAGTGACTTATTGCAAAGAAACAAAAAGAATGCATGATTATATAGTAAGAAACCACTTACATTGCAGTGTATTAAAATAAACTGAACATGGGGAAAGAAACTAAGAAGAACAAGAAAAATAAGAGTCATGTGATATCAATATAAAATTAATTTAATCCTAAAAGTTGTTATTAAATATAGACTCTGTAGGAACATATTGCTTGATCTTCTCATCTTTAGTCTATAAAGATATTTCAAAAACTATAATGATCATATATCTTGAATCCATTTCTTTACTTCAAGGGAATAAACTTCTTTCCATCTATGTAAAATAAGTCTCTTTGCCAAGCCCCAGACTTGATAAAGCCAGAGTTCTCCATTAAATGTGAAATTCCCCGTTTTAGGAGTATAATTCAACATTATATTTTTATGTTTTAACATGTTTAACCATTATATTTCCACCACCCCCACCCCCCAGGTCTATATGATCATGTGTATTAAATTGTAACCTAGAGAGAGCTATGGCTGAACAAGACCAAATCCTATAAGTCAAAAAGCCTTCAAATTTCTTAGAACGCCAGCCTAAGAAATCTGATAGCTAACCTTTTTAAAATATAATTTGAAGAGTCCAATTTTTTGCCAGAGTTTTTTACATTTCTTAAAACAGACAAAATCATAAGAGGGATATTTTACATTTCTTAAAACTTAGACCTATTGATTTTCCACACTGGATATTCCAATTTTTCATTCCATATTTCATGCTAATATTAACCTTCATCCTATTTTTTAAAAATTTCATGTGCAGTTAAATTGTTGGTTTCACTTCTAATAGAGGGTCTCTGAATGATCCTAGAATTCCATGTGCCTCTGAGTTTAGAGACATCATCTAAACCCAACACTACTATAATTCACACCAGAATTGAATACTGCAATTGAAATGAAAAGTTCTTCTTAAAGGTCTTGAAAAAAGAAGCATTTTAAGGACCCTTTCAAACCTCAGGAGATCAAACTCCAGATCTAGTCCAAGGGAGGATCAACACCAAAGTATAGGAGCTAGATGGGAGATAGCTCTAAAAAGTGAGGTGCCCATTCTGACACATGGGAACACTTAGTAACCTTGATTGCACAATCACTGAGCAAACAGGAATATGTTCTGTGATCAAGTTATTCAGGCAACTGGGTGTTCCTGCATGGACAGCCCAGAAAATCGGAACCAGCAGTTTGAATTGGTAACACTCCCAAAGACCATGCCTGGGTAAGAATTAGTGGAAATAAATCAGAGTGAACCGGGATAGGTCTAGGACTTACAAAGACCACGCTATTCTGCACCTGAACCAGAAGGTAAAGAGCAGAGTCAAGAAGTCCTGCCAACAAACTACAATAATAGTTGTGTGTGAGTGTGTGTGTGCATGTATGATATATCTGTTTGATGACTTGGCATCTGTTGACATGGTGAGTCCAATGCTACACTTCAGTTGTTTGCTTCAATTTGTTAGAATCCAACTTTGTAGGGTGCTTCCCACCTCCTGGTTCTCCATGCAGGCCTTTCTGTTCCAGAACTTTGCACCCATTTTTAATTTTTATTAATGTATTTTATTTATATCATACATTTCCTCTAAGAAGTTCAAGGCAGCATTCATGGATGACCTTCCTAGAACAACACTATGAGATTCTGCTGACAGATAATTACTAGCCCAAGGCCACCCAGTATTCTCAGTAGTTGAGTGGCATTTGAACTTGGATCTCCCTGATCCTAGTCTGATTCTACAAATGCTGCAGTGCACTGGCTGTCTATTGTAATAATTGCATGTAGAGTTCTGTTTCAGATTTCATCATTCCACACGAGTAGAGGTGATACTTGTTTAAATGCCCCTGATTTCAGTTCAAATGCTCCTGATTTCTATCAGCTATCGTGCGTGAACTAATTTCATTAGTGCAGTATGGGTAGAAATATTCTTGGCTGTGTTCCTTCAACAGGCTAAATTCAGTCATCTGCTAACCCAGTTAAATCTCATTACTAATAGTTCTGGAGCACGCAATCACATTAAATAGGTGAAAAGGAATAAAGTCTGTGTACCCTTTCTCCACTATCCCACAAGCCCTTGCACCAGGGCTGGACTGGCATGCCTTCATAACATTACTACCCTCTTCCCCATTAAACAGGCAAGCAGCAATGAAGGTTGTTTGTTTAGCTCAAGCAATCAGTGTTTAAGAGATGTGTTATGTGCTGCCAGAAGCGGAGACGCTTGCTTTTTTCCTCTGTCTAGCTTTTTTTCTTGGAGGACTTGATAGGCAAAATGGGATTTTGACATTCACATGACACAGTTGATTGGATCTGTCCTGGGCTAATTCTAATCCTCATGGAATTAATTGAGTGGATCAATCCAACCCTTTATGGGGTTCCCAAAGCACACTCACCCCATCTCCTTCCACTCCGCCCCCCATGACCTAGTTAAGCATGAATTGGGAACTAGGCTTTTGACAATCACTTTGAAAGAGAACCAGAGACAATTTAATCCCATCCAATTGATCTGAGTCGATGTTGTTTTCTCTACCTCCCGAGACTATACAGTTGAAACTGGTTCAGCAAGCTTTCAGAGTGGTTTGGCTTGAATGGGGAAATTTCCTACTGATGTCATTTCTCCAGTTGAGGAGGTTGAATGTAATGATATTTTGCTCAGGAGTCAGGTAGAACTTTAAAAAAAAATCTCATCCTGCCATTCAGTGGAAGTCTTAGAACTTATAGTTAGTTACTCAGAGTATGCAGCCTCTCAATTGCTGCATTTTTTGAAACAAAGTGTTAGAAAACAAAAGAACAATTTCCTGATCTTTACCAGTGAAAAGAAACTACAGGGACATCTCCACCTCCATACAGGTGACAGATATGAAAAGGGCTGGGGCTTTGATTGTATGATCATGGCCACCATTAGGACTTTTTGATCCACTCTGAGCAACTATGACCGAATATAGACCTTTGTTCAGGATTAATAAAGTAATTATTATAAAATTGCTCCCAACTCTCAGGAAAAACACTAAACTTTCTGAGATTTCAGCCAACCTGCTTTATTAATGTCACACACCAGTGCCCCATCCACTGTGGCCCTTGGACACCCAATTAAAAAACCGCACACCTATTTTCATGCCCCCATCAAAATATTCTTCCAGCCCTATGGTGATTTTTGTCCATTTAATGAAAAGCAGCCTCACTTTTGAAAACCAGTATTTTTAACAAAATGTACTAACATTCTGATTTTACCCAAATGTATACAATAGAGATCAAAGCCATGAACAACTCCAAAAACCTATAAGAAAAAGGTCAAAAGCAGAAACCTTACATTTTCATCACCATGTTCAATTAAGGGACTCAGATAAATTCATATTTAGTCCAATAAGTCAGTATTCCATCTATGCTTGTTACTCAAGGGAATAAGCCACAGTTCTTCCAGAAAGCTTCCTGGGACATAGAGAGAAATAAGTGGTTGAAATACAGTTCTTAGCAACACTGGCACTGTTGACTAGGCCTTCTGGGAGTTTGCTATTTATTTGTTTCTTAGATTTATATTGTGCTTTTCCTGCAGGAGCAAAAGCTGGCATACAATAACATATCTTTTCCCACACTATAATCCTGTGAATAGGGCTGAGAGAGAGAGAGAGAGAGAGAGGTGTCCCAAATCACCAGTGAGCCATGGCTGAAGGTAGACTTGAAATTGGGTCTCCCTGCTCCTAGTCTAACACCTTAATCACTAGACCACACTGGTTCAGCAAGATCTGTCTGGAGGACTAATTGCTTACTCTGCTATAGCTTCATGCTCATGATGCTTCGTGCTCATATGATGACAACAGTAAATAATACTAAAAAAAACCCCACTGAATCATCATGTAATTGTCATTCACTGCTATTTTAAAAACTATCAATGTGGGAGGAGAGCAATTCTTAGCTAACCTTGTCTGGAATCAAAAACTAAGCAGGGTTGGATCTGGTTAAGACTTGGATAGGAGAATAACAGGGAATCCCAGAAATGTAGGATAGATTGGAAGGCTGGAAAACCTGGAAGCATGGAAGATGTCAGTGAGAAAGCAATCACAGTACCACAGTGCCAAGCAAATTGTATGGACAGTTCATGAAATGCCACAAGCTTTATTCAGAGGAGACTTAATTATACTGCAACAAATCTAGAGACCTGAATAATCCTAACACTGATCTACAAACCTTCTTATTTAAAATTATAAGATACAAGATGTCTGGATTTGCAGTGTTGATAGATATTCCTCCAGTACTTACAGAGTTATTTATTCATTTGTTTACCCATTTATTTATTTATCGGACGTATGCTTGCAATAACCCAGGAGATTCCAAACTGTTTACTAAACAGCAAAACATTCATAGTACAAAAAATCAAACAGAAGATTAAAAATAGGACAATTACAAATGCCAGTACTGCAGCCAAAGCACAGCTATCATGAATTTATGTTGGCCTGTACCAACCACAAATGGGCCATTGCATTCTGGACCAACTGAAACTTCTAAATGGTCTTCAAAAGAAACCTTGTGTACACCACATTGCAGTAGTTGGGATGAGTGATGATGTGGGCATAAGTTACTTCACTGTCTATTCTACAATACAGACTTCATTCAGAGCATGCCACATCTTTTCATTAATGATAAGGATAGGTAGGAGTTGCCACTTGCAATGGTATCCTTATTAACTTAGTACCACTAAGGGTATGAATCCCAAATATTTCTCTGCATGTAAGAAGCTGACATATTCTGGCTTTGAAATGTCCATTCTGTTTGGGAGAGGGTTTCAAGGAAAGATCTGTTTCCCAGTTCTTGAAGATACCAAGATATTAAACTAGGA
Source organism: Python bivittatus (assembly GCF_059951505.1). NCBI lineage: Eukaryota > Metazoa > Chordata > Lepidosauria > Squamata > Pythonidae > Python > Python bivittatus. Next base: position 5,728,474 of record NW_028277042.1, on the reverse strand, counting down.
TTTTCTGCATTCGAAAATGTTCTTTGTCACTGAATTATTGTTGTTGTTGTTGTTCAGTTGTTAAGTCGTGTCCGACTCTTCGTGACCCCATGAACCATATTGCGCCAGGCCTTCCTGTCCTTCACTGCCTCCCTGAGTTTGCTCAGTTTCATGCTCATTGCTTCAGTGATGCTATCTAACCATCTCATCCTCTGCCGTCCTCTTCTCCTTTTGCCTTCAATCTTTCCCAGCATCAGGGTCTTCTCCAAAGAGATCTCTCTTCACAATAGGTGACCAAAATATCTGAGCTTGAGCTTCATTATCGATCCTTCCAATGAGCAATCAGGGTTGATTTCCTTTAAGATTGACTGGTTTGACCTCCTAGCAGTCCAGCGGACTCTTAAGAGTCTTCTCCAGCACCACAGTTCAAAGGCATCAATTCTTTGGCGCTCAGCCTTCTTTATGGTCCAGCTCTCACAGCCATACATTGCTACTGGGAAAACCATAGCTTTGATTAAGCGGATCTTTGCAGGCAAGGTGACGTCTCTACTTTTTAATATGCTGTCTAGGTTTGCCATAGCTTTTCTCCCAAGGAGCAAGCGTCTTTTAATTTCATGGCTGCAGTCTCCGTCTGTGGTGATTCTGGAGCCCAAATAAATGAAGTCTGTTACTGCTTCCATTTCTACCCCTTCTATTTGCCAGGAATTGATGGGTCCAGATGCCATGATCTTAGTTTTTTTAATGTTGAGTTTCAAGCCAGCTTTCGCACTCTCCTCTTTCACCCTCATCAAGAGGCTCTTTAGTTCTTTGTCCATGGGGTTTTCTTGGCAAGGATACTGGAGTGGGTTGCCATTTCCTTCTCCAGTGGACCACATTTTGTCAGAACTCTCTGTCATGACCTGTCCGTCTTGGGTGGCCCTGCACGGTATAGCTCATGGCTTCACTGAGTTACGCAAGCCCCTTCGCCACGACAAGGCAGTGATCCATGAAGGGGCACTGAATTATGCCTCCCATTAAATGGTTAAATGCCATTAAATGCAGTTACTGCAGGAGCATCAACATCTTATACTCACTTGCCAAGCCTGTAAATCAAGTACATGTCTTCAGAGCTTTTCAGCTTCCTTCCTCCACCCCCTCCCCAAAACATGTCTTCAATTGCCCTATCCATTAAACTTTGTTTCTTGGGAACAGCAATTCTATTAATATTGGAATTATATTCATTATACCTGAATTGTAGGCTGGAGGGGGGCATATTGTGGAGCTTACAGCAATTGAGAGTTAGCAGTTTGACTATATTGTTAGGGAACAGTAAATCCAGACACAATTTGGAGCAGAAATTCCATAGATTTGCTTTAGCTTCCACAATATTGCAGCCATTCTGTCACTGACATCAGAATCCTAGAGAAAGGTTGCTAGAAAATGGGATGTTGCCAAGTCATAACTCAGTCTAAAATGAAATAATGCACATGGACCCAGAGGTCTTACATACTTGTACTTAGGAATGAATACCACTGAAAACTAAGACATTTATTTTAAGGTTAAATAAGCAAAGGGTTGCAAAATGTTTTTCATTTCAATGTTTCTACTGCAGATGGATAGATAAAGATGAGTTGTCCAAGAGTCACACATTTTCCGCAATTACTCCTTTCCAGCTGCTTTGAGTATGCTAATGGAAAGACCTTGTTTTGAAAAGATCTTATACAGCCATGTGAATGAATGTATCCATTGATATCTTTTTCAGTAGTAACTCCATATATAAACCTGAATACAAAGCTAGGAAACTTGTGGCAGAAGTTGCTGTTCTAGCATACATACAGTGGCTAGTGATGAGGGATGCTAGGAGTTTATCTGAAGGGCCACAGATTCCTCAGCCATAGTCATGTTTAATGGTTTGGTTGTAATTCTATTGGTTCTAGTTTAAATGTTATCATAGTAAATAGATTTTTTTTAAAGAAACCAGAAAGCTTGCATATCCATTTTTGGAATAAAATTGCAGTAGAAATTACTGTAAGTCTTTGTATCCAGGATTGTGGACTAGATGAACAAAGGCTATGATTTTCTATCCAAATTCCCAATGCCTGTATTTAAAAGTTTTATAGTATGGACTTCCATCCTCCAAAATTGGTTAATGGGCATGTATCAATATTTTTACATACTGCTGATGCAAACTTCTTTCATAGCCTTCAAAAAACTAATCTCTTACTGTTCAGAAGGACTACAAATGGTGTGAAAGCTTGCTCAAAATATAAATTGACTATAAATATATGAGCTCTGTAAAATATGCTACAGATCCTTCACTATATTTTCTGTAGTGATCAATGACCATAATAATAAATGGATTACTTACACCCAACAGCTGACTCTCTAAAGAAAAAAAGCTACAGTTCCAGATGTTTCACATCTGTGTTTACCCAAGGAAAAATATATTTTCCCAAGATGGTTGGTACTTGTCATTTCTTTTCACAGGGTTGTATGAAAAATAACATGGAAAGCTGTTGTGAACAATAAATGTTTTTCGTTTAAAGATTTATTAATGGATTTTTAAAAAATATAGCTAGTGAACAGAAATTGTTATCACTGATGATAGACTACTGTTCTGGCTTTTTAGTCATATTATTTGTTAATATATTTTGTTTATTTACACAGCTTCCAAAAAGTATGCATAAAAACAGGGGAATTCTAATTCATTGCCACTATTAACATTATTAATGTTGAAATGTTGGCACATATTACTTTCCTATATACAAAGGAGTGGAATCAAATATGAAGACATTATGCCTGAATCAATCTTGAGTCCCCAAACATTGATGGTCAAACTCCCACCATCAATTTGAAGGGAGGACAATTGGTAAATAAACTACAGTGGAAAAACAAAAACAGAATTGTATGTTCTACCAACACTATGGAAGATATTTATTATTTATTTAGGGCTAATTGTTGTATTGTATTTTTAATTAATATTTATCTTTTCTATAAACTGCCCAGAGTCATTTTCTAATGAGATGGGTGATGACAAATTTGATATATAAATATAAATAAAAAATGCTGATACAATTTCACTCAACAAATTAATTAGCATTTTTCCAATCCAGATTTGTATATAATATTAATTGTGGCATAATAGCGTCTTCTCCCAAGCTTATACATTTTTGTGATTTTAATAATAATAATTTATTAAATTTATATGCTCCCCCCTCCCAGCTACTGTGGGCAATTTTTAAGAAACATGTTAACTAGTTTCCAATATCTCTATAATATAATGAAATCTAGAAGAAATACTTGAACTGTTATGGTAAACTTGTTTCATCTTTCTTATAGGCATTTTGCCATGGTTGTTGCTGGAAGTGAAATTGATTTTTCATGAGTCCATGGCAGGGTATAAGCTAGCAAAAAGCAACATTCATTGTTCATCCGCTCCCAGGAAAAATTCAAGTAAAAAATGTATGAGATAATTGGGACTCTTGACGTTTTCCTTTTTTCACTGGCAAAAATGCCTTCATTTCTCACAGTAGGCAGAGTTCTCCCCAGATATATTTTTATTGCGGCACTTCCTGGTTTGACCATGTGATCATGCAACATAATGTAGTTATGTAGTCATTCCAGGAAGCATTTCAAAGGAGAAGGAATCTCTGAAAGCATGCTGGGTGTTTTTGTCTTGAAAAGGAAGTTGAAGCAACATTATTTTCACAGTTACAACCTAACTCTGCTCCTAAATGGACCAATGAATTTATGTCCTAATATTTTGTTAATTCTTGTCAGGCCTAGCCCAAGGAACTCCAGGAGACCATGCAGATTCAGTTCAGCAATGTTTATTAGCTACGACCTCTAGCAAGAATCTTCCCTTAGTTCCCAAAGTCAGCCAGTGAAAGCAGAGTGAATTCCTCAGGGAGGTGCCAGCCTCATCCTCTTATCTCTTCCTCGCCCCTCAGGAGACGAAAGAGGATGTTTCCCTCCCTGAGTGTGGCCTTCATAATTCCATTCCATCACAATTATAGAGATATACATCACCCCTGTAAAACTGACAGAAAGATGGATCAGATTTCCACCAATCTGCACCTACCTAGTTTCCATTCCTAACTCATTCCACCCCAGTGATATTTCAAGAACAGATTGGAACATATACAAGCTACCTGTTGAATCACTGGGACTATTCATAGATCATCTAGTGGTTCCCTGAAGACTCCTTTGGTGCCCTCAAGGTAATAAGGTACAATAGTTCAATCATCTCTTATGGAATGTAAGGACTGAAGTTGGCAAGGTAGAAACCCATGGTTCTCAGGCTAAACAAGACTGTTACATAAACTTTGAGCAGATGTCTCCTAATCTGATGGCTGAGAGAGAATAGCCATATTTCCACTGATTTGAAAAGGCCTAGAATTTAAACCCTGGAGCAGAATTATATAAAGGGCTCAATGTCTGTATTCTTCCATAGGCAGATCTTCTGCATACATCTGGCCTCTATCTTGTCTGCAGTAAAGCAACTCATCTAAGGTATGTCATGTCTGTGAGCTTCTCCTATAAGCAAGTTCCTGAATACAAAGTTCAGTGTCTTGAGATTCAACAATTATTGCTATGCCTAGTGTGAAGTCTGATAGGGAGCATTCTATTAAACAGAAATCAACCAATCAAACAGGGCCTATTTTAAAGAAAATAATAATAAATCAAGGAATATTCTTGGCTATGTACTGCAGGTCTGAAATCCTTCTCCTGCCAAGCTAGTTGTAATAAAGACTTATTATGTATTACTTCAAGATATTGATCAGTGAATCTGTAACGGTTTTATTGAGATAGGTCCAAGGCATTGTAAGCCTGTTTATCTCCTAAATAGATCTTATTAGAAGGTGTTCTGACAGATAGCCCCAGGGGTAAAGTTAATATACTTCCATTATTCCAGGTGTAAAGCTGAAGATTCCAAGAGGATTAGTAAAAAGCATGCCTGAATTAATTTTTTCCAAGCAATTCAATGCAGATATGAAATCCTTGGATCTCTATTTCTGCAGCGTCTGGCTTTAAATTCCTTTAAAGCCATCTCAGCTGGAAGACTTTCATTGTTACTTTAGTAGTAATGGTATGGCTAATAAATGATCTCAACTTCTCAGTACTTTTCCCCCCTTTCTTTTTAACAGGAGGACCTCTGAGGAGTTTTCTTCTTGCCCTTTCCAGATGAGCACTTCCACACATGTTGTATTTTGAAAACATTCCCCCCAAAATTGATAACCAAAATGCATTTTGTTACAGGACAGAAAGATATTTTTAATACTGTGGAACATAACAGGGGGAAATGACCATGGGTGATCTACAGGTACTTCCTATGACTAGAATAGAAATAATATTCAATGATGTTGTGGACCCTGGGACCACGTCCAAAGATGACCTACCTACAAGCCCATGCAGAATTATGGCAGTGACCACCAGAGGGTACAGGCGAAAAGGAAGCCTGATTCTCACCTTCTGGATATGCTGGGACTACACTTCCCAGCATGGCAAAGAAAATTCTGGAGATTACATTCCTAAGACATCTGGAGGTACAAGTTTAGGAAGTGCTATTCCAAGCCTTTGGCTTTATAAACAAAATTAAAGTACATTACACAATCATTTTATTTGTCCTGAATCCATCTCAACTTTAAAATGATGGCATCATTTGGCAGACGTACAGTATATGTGTGTGTGTATGTGGGCAATACATATGTTTATTTCTATGTTATGTTTTTAGTAAATTCTATTTCTGGGAAATATTTAATGTTCTTATTTTTACCTTGCCTACTTTGAATTGATTGTTTGTTAGGCTTGCTGATTGATTGATTGATTGATTGATTGATTGATTGATTGATTGATTTCTATGTCACGTTTATATAGCTGCCCATCTCACACAAAGTGGCTCTGGGCAGCATACAATAATTAAATAAAATAGATTATTTAAATGATCAGTTTGTTGTTATTTTGATTGCACAATGAAAGCTCTTGGCTTCAGGATGGACCATATTATTAGAAGGACTAACTTTATCATGCACTTTTACCTGCATGCTAAGATCTAACATGTCTTTAGGTGTGCCCTAGAGACAGGGTCATCTTGGTGGTGATTGTAACATTAGAACTTGCTTCCAATGAACCTTCATCTTTTTTCTTCTACTTGAGCATTTTAGTAATCTTCCTTTTCAAGGCTGCCTTTGACTGATAACTTACGCTGGCAGATCTCCTTCGCAGATTAATTCTGAAGATGTGTTCTAATGCGATTGCCTTTAAATTACGCCTTCTCTGTCTTTGTCTCTCTGCTATTTTTATGCACTACTTCCCCTTCCAAAGTAGCTTGAAAATACTTGGAATATACAAGGAACCCAAATGCATTCATAGTTCAGAGAGATCTAGTTACCAAAGAAAGGCAGGTTCAATAGTTTGTCATGGCATCAATCTAAACAGAGAGGAGAATAAGTGCCTTCACACTCTGCTTGTGAGATCCCTGACTCTTCTGACTGGAAGCTGCTGGAAACAGAAAGCTGGATTAGATTCAGTCTGGGATTACCCAGCAGTTCAGAGGTCCTTTTCAATATCATTTTTGCTGCAGAAAAAGTCATATTTAGTTAGTCTCCCAATGGGAGGGAATAAGCTATCAAAGGAACTGGAATCAGGGTACACATCTCAGCCTACACTACAACTTTAATATGAATTAATTATCTGCTATTGTAACATTCCTATGTCTGGCTTCTTCCTCATTGTAATTCATCACCTGAGGACTTCAGTTTTTTACCATATTACCAGATGTTTTAGGAAGGAGAAGTGAAAGGAGAAACGTTGGAAATCACCAACACGGTATGCTGTGGTCTGGTGTATATATGTGATTGTGAGGAAAAGCCAATTGTTGATGCCCTGTGACTGACAAATTGACTGGCAGCTCCAAGCCCTGAATAAGAAATAGTAGGAACACAATTCTGGTTAGAAAATCCCTGCCTGACAGTAGTTATAACAACTTGCCATTTTCATTCTGTACAAAAGCCAAGGAGCGATGTGGCTTTGAGATACGCTCAGCTTCCCATTGATTTATTTTTTGGAAAAAAAACGAAAAGTGCCCCTAGGCATAATCTTTTCTCTTTAGCCACACATTTTAATTAAATTAAAGTTAGAACTGCTTTCAATTTTATAACAGCTTTAAATTTAAAACAACTTTACAAAATAAACCCTTTTTTTAAAATTAAATTGTTGATTCACTTGATATAAATGTTGGGACACCAGTTCTAGACAGTTCAATAGACTGGTAGATGGACTCATGATAAATTTGACCTAGAACTCATAGTCTAACGCCCTGAAAAAAGAATGTTTTTCAGTTTCCTTAGTTACAAGGTATGTAATATACGAGGCATAGGTATGAGTGTCTTGTCTTCCATGGCAGAATCACTTCTCTAGTGGGCTGCAATTCAAGGTCTGCTTTTGTGATTGAATAAATATTATATGGCATTTCTTTCTGCACTTTTCCATTTTCTCAATTACTTGTAAATGGTGATTCTGTTGATCCTTATTGATTCTCCATCTGCTGCTGTCTTCTCTTCCCTGCTGATAATAGCACAGAGCACTGTATCAAGCTGCCAGCAGTAACAGGGGTACCATTTAAAGTCCACATACTCACAAAACAGAGAATGTGTTCCTGTTGGTCACTGTAAATACACAGAAGCTCAAAAGTATCTGAATTTATGGAGATCTTTTTGAAATTATAGAGCTCACCAATACCATATAGCAACATGATACACTGAGTTGCTCCAGGAAATGAATCAGGTGAAGAAATGCCTGGAGTGAGGCTGGTAGAAAACAAGAAGCAAATGTGACTGGACACTAGTAAAAGCCAAGATTCCTACTCTGTGGTGATAAAGGTGGTGAAACATAATTACTCATCCACCTTTGTTGGGTCTGTGAAATGTCAGCTAACCGCATTGTTCAAAGTATTCCAAACCTAACTCTGCTGGACCAGACCAGCATCCTTTTTTCAATGATAGCTTATTCTTTTTGGATGATGGCAACTGTTTTTTTCTTCATATTGTCCTGAAATATGCAGACCCTGTGACCCTTCAGACATTGTGAAGGGGAGGGGAGGGGAGGGGAGGGGAGGGGAGGGGAGGGGAGGGGAGGAAGGAAGGAAGGAAGGAAGGAAGGAAGGAAGGAAGGAAGGAAGGAAGGAAGGAAGGAAGGAAGGAAGGAAGGAAGGAAGGAAGTTAGTTGAATGACTGCTTCAGATAAAGGAGAGTCCCAATCTTGAGGAACAGTTGTTTCCCATCCCCTTGCAGAAGTGCGATGAAATCATCTCTTCAGCTTCTCTGTCCTGCAACCAGGTGGGGTATTTTGAGACAATGTTTGTGACATATCTAGTCCATTCCCCACTGCATTGAAAGACCAGCGATATTGGACTGCCGTTGCCTAAATTCCTAGCAAGAACTGCTAATCTGGAAATCCCAGGAGTTCCAAACCATTTGGTGGTGTCAGGTTAAGATAGGCTGTGCAAACAGAATCCCGCCCCTTTCTTGTTTATTTTGGCAGTTTCTGTATAGATAGGAATTAGGCTCAGCTCCAAGGCTTCAAAGCAGACTTCCTCTATCTCTGATTCTGCAGTCTTGGATTCTGACACCAGCCTTGCAATATAGCTTTCAACTGCACATATGTGTCAAGTGATAAAAATGGTGAGGAGTATCAGACAGATCAGAAATGATACTGGGAGTAACGGTTGAAGGAGGAGATTATTACTCCGTAATAGCCGAGCATTTGTGTCAAGTTTGATCTATTTTGGTGGGGGCTTTTGGAACTGATGTCATTACCTGAGGGCAGTCATAAATGGAAACATTTCGTGTGACAGCCTGACCTAGGCTGCCTTGTGCTTTTACCAGTTCTTGTCATGGCAACTTGAAGAAGCTGAACTTTGCCAGACTTTGATGCTGCTTTACTGCCTAGCCCTCTGAATCATGCTACAGATATTAGAACCCTTCCCCTTGAGTCTCAGACTGGACTTTGACCAAGCTCTTACCGGTGAATTCTGTTTTAAGCGCTTTCTGCTCAGTTTGGGTTATGTCTGTGGTCTTGTTGCGTGAGACACGGATCAGGACCTATGTACTGCACGAGTTCTCATATGTACACCTTGTGCACAGCCAGACAACTATGTTCATAGGCATTCCTCCCATCCTTGACTGAGCAGAAAAGTCCATCGAGATAAATTGTACTGCTCCTTAGCCAAGGCACAAGGCCAGAAAATATTGCTTCCTAAAGTGGATTGGCTGAGGCCGACCAGATGCCAAAATCTTCTGGGTCTTCATATTGTGTTCCTACCTCTGGATTTGAGGTAGCAGCTCTATTGATCCTGTTGCCACCATACATCTTCACATGGCATACACCCTCTAGTCTAGTGACTGAGAGTGCTTTGTGCTGCCTTTCCAGCAACTAAAAGATCGAAAAGTTTGGTCTAGCAGTCTAGGCCCCAGGCTGGAAAGCAGGAGACCGTGAGTTCTAGTCCTGCCGCAGGCATGAAAGCCGGCTGGGTGACTTTGGGCCAGTCTTTCTGTATCAGCCCAACTCACCTCACAGGGTTGTTGTTGTGAGGAAAATAGAAGGAGGAAGGAGTATGGGGTATGTTTGCCACCTTGACTTGCTTATAAAAAATCGTAAAATCAGGATAAAAAAAATCTAAAAAGAAAAAGAAAAAAAAATTGAAATAGCTAAAATAATCTCCATAATGCATCTTCCTGGCCAGGTAGCAAAGGTTCATCATCTAGAATAGTTTTCTCAACCTCAGCCTCTTTAAGATGTGTGGAGTTCAAGTCCAGAATTCCACAACCAGCATGAGGTTGAGAAATGCTGACCTGGAAAATTCAACCTTTCCTCCCCTGTTTGGGAGATAAACCAATTTTACAAAAGATAAACTTTATTTTAAAAAAGATAAGATAAAATGCAATTCCCTCCCCCCTTTTAACTAAAATATCAACTTTCAGTGTAGAAGAAATCAAATTATAAAGGTGTCCAAAGCTGTCAGCAGCTTAAAAGAAAATGCAGTGCTCCTGACATACCACAAACTGATAATAGTCAGCTAAAATAATTCTGTATTTGCTCAAGGCAGTCATTAGTATTTAATTATTAGATTTATATCCTGCCTTTCATTCAGGAGCTCAAGACTGCAACCTTGTAAAATGGGTTGGGCTGATGATTCAAGGATTAGATAAAACCAAATTTCCTAACGCTCCTCCAACACAGGACCTAATTTCCATTTTAAAACAGAAACTTCTTAACTTCTTCAGAGAAATAAAGAATGTTAAAGATAGAACAACACTTCTGTTCAAGTAAACAGAAATGAAATCCGCCAGAAAAAAAAAAATCCACAGGACTGTAGGGTTGTTTATCTTCTGGGAGGAAGAGAGACCTGGGAGATAAATTGATCACATCTATCTATCTATCTATCTATCTATCTATCTATCTATCTATCTATCATCAATCTCTCAATCTCTCAATCTCTCAATCTCTCAATCTCTCAATCTATCAGTCTATCAATCTATCAATTTATCTATCATCAATCTCTCAATCTCTCAATTTCTCAATCTCTCAATTTCTCAATTTCTCAATTTCTCAATCTCCCAATCTCTCAATCTATCATCTATCTATCATCTATCTATCTATCTGTCTGTCTGTCTGTCTGTCTGTCTGTCTATCATCAGTTGACAGGTCTTCCCTATGCAAACCAGACATCAAGTCTCTCTTCCTGCCCAAGCTAAAATAGCCGTAGAGGCCATGGCCACTGACTGGATAGGAAGTGGTCTGCTCACAGCAGACTTAATGGTCAATGGGAGCTGGGCAGATCCATGTCCCTAACCTCGTCACCAAGGCGTTGTTTGTAGGGCCAGACTTGTATCAGGAGAAGAGGAAAACAACCACTTTAACAGCAGAACAACTAAAGATGACTTCAATCGCTTCCACAACAAGCAGGGGGTAAGATGGGAGCAATATCATGGGGAGGTGTTCCTTAAAAATTGGTTAGCAAGGTGTCTTCATGGCATAGTCAGTGGTCTGTGAGGCTGAGCCCATACTCATGTAACATCTGCACATATCCTAGTATATTCTATACTATCTTACATTCTCTTCCATCTTGGTCCATACACAAGGTGATACGTCTACATAAGAAACTACTATGGACTCAAAGGGTAATTTTTGTCTGGGCTAATGGGAATTATTTAGCTTCTTTTCACTTTTAAGCAACTAGTCTTTCTACTGCCTCACAAATTGTTTTTAGAACACCAATATGATTCACAATAGTTTGGTACATTAGTTACTGTGCAGAAGTTGTTCTCCAAGAAAAAAAGAACAAAGAAGTGTAGTGATTCTTTGGATACTGTGCCTTTCTGTAATGCTGCTTGTTCTTCATTTTTTTCTTGCTGTAGCAATAGGAGAGGGAAACATCAAAGTGATATTTGAATATTCTAAACCAAATATAATTTTTTTATTATTTAAATGTATTCTTCTCTACTGGACCTAGTAATAACATCTTCCAATTTTTTGGGAGAGTGTAGAAAAAATTCAGAATTGCATCCAGAGAAAGAGTATAAGCAGGCAAAAGGGTCAATATGTGTTTCTGTGATGGATGAACAGACATTCTTTTTGGGTTCCTTTATTGTACTGTGAGTTCCAGTCTTATTTTTTAAAAAATCAGTATATCAAAGAAAACATCTAAAATTAATTCCAAAATTAGGGCACCCAAACATTAGTTTCTCTTCCTTCCATGCTTTCATCTACATACAGATAAACATGACAAGGGAAAAAAAGAAGAGAAAGAAAGAAAGAAAGAAAGAAAGAAAGAAAGAAAGAAAGAAAGAAAGAAAGAAAGGAGGGAGGGAGGGAGGGAGGGAGGGAGGGAGGAGGAGAGAGAAGGAAGGTGGAGAAAAAGAAGGGAGGGAGGGAGGAGGAGAGAGAGAAGGAAGGTGGAGAAAAAGAAGGGAGGGAGGGAGGGAGGGAGGAAGGAAGGAAGGAAGGAAGGAAGGAAGGAAGGAAGGAAGGAAGGAAGGAAGGAAGGAAGGAAGGAAGGAAGGAAGGAAGGAAGGAAGGAAGGATCTTTACTGTGGTCAAAGACCAACCCTAGTACAATTTAATAGCATAAAATAGGTCTGATTGATTGATGATGTGCCATCAAGTTGGTGTCAACTCTTAATGCCCATATTAGATAGACTTTCTCCACGATGATCTACTCCAACCTCATTCTTCAGGTCTTCCAACAGTGCACGCATTTATTTATTTATTCAGTAAATTTATAAGCTACCCATCTCATATACATGACTTTGGGCCACTCACAATTAAAACAAAATAAAAACAGTAAAAAGCAACCAGAGTTAAAAATAACCAAAATGACATATAAATAGCCGAGAAGACTCACAAACACCATGACACAGGGTCAACTATGCTATCAGTGCCCCAGGATCGATGGAAGATGCCAGGTTTTTAGTGCCCTGAGAAAGGCCAGCAGGGTTGGGACAAGTCTAATTTTGGGGGGCATGATGTTCCAGAGGGCAGGTGCCATGGGTTTCCTCCTGGGTCCCAACAGATGACTCTCTCTCTCAGACAGGACCCGAAGCATGCCTCTCCTGTCAGATCTAACAGGATGGGTAGACACCACTGGGGAGAGATGGTCTCATAAGTAACCCGGCCCCAAACCATGAAGGGTTTAAAGGTAACCACCAGCACCTTGAACTGTATCCAGAAGCATACTGACAGCCAGCGCTGCTCACGGAGCAGAGATGTCAAATGTGCCGAAAGACCAGCACCCATAAACTGCCCACACCCCTGCATTTTGCATGAACTAAAGCCTCCAAATACTCTTCAAGGGCAGTCCCATGTAGAGCATGTTGCAGTAATCCATTGCCACTGTAACTGAGTCCATCTACCTTGCTGCTGGTCGTCCTCTTCTTCTATTTCCCTCCAATAAAACAGGTTACACATATATAAAAATAATAAATCCTAAAATTAACTGGGCATATTAGTTAATCAGCTGTAAATTTTGCATATGATACAGCAGAATTTAGCCCCATTTAGAGTAATGAAATCATGAATATCTGAAAGTAAAAATTGTAAGTAAAATCGATGAAAGCAACTGAAAAATGTGTTTAAATATGGGATTATCAACTCTGACTGGCAGCATAAAGCCACTTCATGGCATGGGGCCAGGTTATTTTGAGGGACCGCCTTTCCCCAATTATATCTGCCCATCCCATCAGATCCAGCAGAAGAGACAGGCTACGAGTCCCATCTGCTAGGGACTTACACCTTGAGGTTCCCAGGAGGCAGGCCTTCTCTGCTGTGGCACCTGCCTTACAGAACATCCTCCCCCCTTAAGTGAGGCTGGCTCCATCCCTGTTGTTTTTCCAGAAGTCCTTCAAAACCTGGTTATGCCATCAGGCCTGGGGGCCCAGGGGACTGGCAAGGTACTGAGGTGTCTCCATCGCTATTAACATCTGCTGCCCTCTCTTAGCCTTTGTGGTTTTTTAAATTTTTTACTGAATAATAATTGTTTTTTATATGTTAACTGTTTTATAGTTTTATTGTACACTGCCTGGAGTCACTTTTTTGTGAGATGGGAGGCCATATAAATTTGATGAATGAATGAATGAATGAATGAATGAATGAATGAATGAATGAACATGTCTAACAGTTTCAATAGTCTCTTTGACGCATGAATAAAACCTTAGCTCAAATGGGATGCCTCTGAATCTCCCTTCAAGAACTACAGTAGGAAGGGCATCAAACTGAGCCAAGGAGAACATCTTCCCAGTTTAGGGTCTGTAATTTGATTTAGGCATCTAGCAGGTCTAAGGAGAGTGAATGAACTTTTCAGGAGTATATCCTTAGGAAGAGATGCCAGGAATACTCTTGATATACTCATCCATAAGATTCCATGATGTTAAGGCAGTGAAAGTGGAATTACAAATGACAAGCCCAGAGAATGACCCTAATAAGGACTTGTTGCTGGATATACAAAAGAAGCTGGTTAAAGCTTTGAAAATCAAAGTGGAAATACAAATGACAAACCAAGATCACAACCTGGATAATGACTTCTTACTGGACTTAGAAAAGAGGTTTATTAAAGCCTCAAAGAAGCCCCTGCAATGGGAAAGAAGAAAATTGAAGAGACCAAATCCTATGACAACATCTGAATGAATTAAAGATCAAGACTGTTAGAAGTAAAAGGAAGGAATATGAAGTTGGTTTGTTTGATCAAGATTAAAATAAGACATATTTTTATTAAGCTCTGGTGACCCTTTATGGACTTTCTGCTGACATTAGAACTGAAAAGTTGATGATTTATGGATTTGCCCATAAATGAGGGATGGGTTATGGGAAGAAGAGATAACTGTTTGTAACCTTATAGGGGGTGAAGAGTTGTCACATTTGTTTTTACTTGATGAAGATTGGAAGTCACGTCTTTATATATTTTCTTTTTTTCTTCTTCTTTATCTTACTTCTTTTTCTTTTTCTTTCCTTCTTTCTTTGCACTTCTTATTCTTTCTTTCGATTTCTTCTTCTGAGTTTAGTTTGTATTTGCTTTTACTACTATAATTAAAATCTTTAATAAAAATTATGCTTAAAAAAGATTCCATGGTGTTACGGTTGCATTTATTTATTACATGTTAACAATTATAAAACACTATACACAAATGAACTTTTAGGCAACTATCTATGGATTCAAATCAATTTTTTTGCGGTATTCTAGTAATGCACACAATTAATGTGGGGAAGGAGAATTGCCATCTAAATTCTCTCCAGATGTTTAATTTCTGAATGGTTTGATTCTAGAGTGGAAGCCATGAAACAAGTATTTCCTATATATATATATAGGAACAATTATAAAACACTATACACAAATGAACTTTTAGGCAACTATCTATGGATTCAAATCAATTTTTTTGCGGTATTCTAGTAATGCACACAATTAATGTGGGGAAGGAGAATTGCCATCTAAATTCTCTCCAGATGTTTAATTTCTGAATGGTTTGATTCTAGAGTGGAAGCCATGAAACAAGTATTTCCTATATATAGGAAATACTTGTTTCATGGCTTCCACTCTAGAATCAAACCATTCAGAAATTAAACATCTGGAGAGAATTTAGATGGCAATTCTCCTTCCCCACATTAATTGTGTGCATTACTAGAATACCGCAAAAAAATTGATTTGAATCCATAGATAGTTGCCTAAAAGTTCATTTGTGTATAGTGTTTTATAATTGTTCCTATATATATATATAGGAAATACTTGTTTCATGGCTTCCACTCTAGAATATATATATAAAGGGCAGGGCAGGGCAGGGCAGGGCAGGGCAGGGCAGGGCAGGGCAGGGCAGGGCTGTAATATGCCATGACTACCATACTGATTTTTTGCACACAGACACACATAGTTGCTTCCCATTAATTTCTAGAAGTTCAGGTGTACCAAGTGGGACACATAGACCAGATTTTTGCAGTATGGAGTTCAGGATCTGAATCAGCCAACTACGTCTTTTTCATTGTATTTCATTCCATTCTTCCTTGCATCTTTTTATATCTCCCACCAGCAGACACTTGGCATTCCATGTCTGCTTCTCAAGAATGAGAATGGTGATTAAACTATTTTAAGATTCTGCAAATGTTTAGATTCTTCCAGCTGAACTACTGCCAATTGTACATTTGGCTAATACTTCTTTGGATACAAAAGGAGAAAAACATGATGAAAATGTTCACGATTATTACATGGGATGCTGCCTATATATCTTATGCACTCTTGTCTCTTGATCTATACATGTGCGTTGATAAAATACTATAAAAATGTGATTTTAGGCATGATTGTACATGCTCTTGTGTCAAAAGATTTATCAGTGAGCAGGCATATATAGTAAAACAGTACACGATAAGAATGTTCATTTAATTTTATTTAGGTCCAAGCCAAGATCATTTGCTTTTTTAAAAAACACAGTTTTATTAGTAATGATGTAAGAGAAGAAAGTACTGAAAGTTGCTGGAAATTCACACCCATCTTCTGGAATTATTTGAGAAACCTCTGGTTAAAACCAGAATTCAGGAAGAATTCATTACAAAGTGGAGAAAACTCATTGAATAATGAAGTGTGGAATGAGGAGACGTGTGGCTCCCAGTATTAACTCCTATCATTTCCAGTGAGTGTGGCTAATGGTCAGGATGATGGGAGTTATAGTCCAACCCCATTTGGAGAGTAGTCTGGCTCTAACTCTACTTATTTACCTTTCAGTGTAGTGGGGTTTACTTCCAAATAAATACACATAAGTTATACACCAGCTCTCTCGGCAGATAACCAGCAAAGATAATATCAGTCTCTCTTATCATCTTGGTGGCAAGTAAAATCACTTTAATTTAGCCACAGTAAATTGAGGGAATGAATTACTCTCTTGAAACGCTCTTCTTCAATTTGCATTGTGCCAGATTGAAAATTGAAGGAGTGAACTGAAAATGAGGCAGATTTCAAGCACTCAATAATCAACATAGCAACATTTACAATATATTTCTTCCTCCACAGAGAGCTGCAGTACAAATCTAAAACCTTCAATTAAGTGTAATGTGCTAAACCCAGCAATTCAAGAGAGACATAAAATTGTATAGAACAACTCTAACCACCCAGGAGAATTCATAAAGTTAATTATCTCTTGTTATTCACAGCCCAGATTTGATCTAAGCACAAAATATTTATACAGAATTGTTTATTCAAGTTAGCACTCTTACGCTAGCTGTCTGATGTTGCCAGTGTTAATTATGCTGAGTCATACCCTTAAAAAATGTCAGGATAGACATTTAAAATTGAGAAACCGCTAGTATGGGGAAAACTCTTCAAAATGAAACACCTCTTCGGAGAAACACACACACGCAAATGGTGATAAGGCAAGCAAATATTTCCAGAAGTCCTTTTGACACTAAACAGGGGATGTTCTATGAAGGCAAAAGCTATATTTTTATTTTGAAGTCTCTAAGCAAATGTTTAATGTTGAGAAATAACTTGTGATGTGACATGATGGCAATACAGATGCATTGTGATTTTGACCTATCTTAATGTTGCATGGTTTTTTGGCGGGGGGGGAGAGGGAGGGGAGATTTTTCTGCAAATTTTCCAGAGGAAGTATGGTACCTGTCATAGCTCAGAAGCAGAGCATTTCCTTTCTATGCAAACGCTGCATGTTCAATCTCTAAACTACGATCACCCACCAAGAAGTATTAAATAACAAGTGATGTGGCCTCATCTTCCAACATACCTGCAGAGCATGGGCAGTCAGAGTTAATAATCCTGGCCCGATAAACAAGTGCATACAAAATAAGGCACTTTCTTAGGCCTAGCAAAACTGCAGCTATGCTAAATGCATTACATGAGAAGGGAGCAACCTGCAGCCCCACCCAGGTGTTCATACAGCCCCTTTTCTTGCTTCCCCCAGAAGCTCTGGGCCAAAGCCATTCCAAATGTGGCGATATAATTTGCCAAAAATCAGTATTGGTGTTTCCTGAGGCAGGAAGCCCATTAAACTTATATGACCTAAACCAGGTTCAATACAGTCGAGAAAGAGACAAGCACATGATCCATCTTGTAAAACCAGGGGAAAATAGAAAATGATGGCTCGGTCCTTGTCTGTGACAAGCCCACTTTGCACCATTACCTATGGTCGTGTTTCTCTCCCCATGCCAAAAAGGACTGGCTCCAGCCACTAAAAATCGCCCATCCTTTCATTAGATCAATGGATACACAGATCTCAGGCTTGCTATGTATTCTGGATTGATTAGACCCTTGATCCATTCAAAAAACGCCTATGTATGCAAATAACATACTCTTTGATTAAAGGTTCAGAGACCAGCATTTGTTTTGAGCCCCAGAACAAACTGTCTCACAACGTTGCTAGAGAAAAATGGATTCCTGTTGTTATTATTAGTTCAGCTTTCTTCATTTCAGCAGCATAATTTAGAGGACGGCCGCAGTCATTTGATAGCTGCTGTTTTTATCACATTTTAATTAATATAAATAGCATGGCAAAAAGTAGCAAAATAAGAAGACTAAAAATAAAAGCAAAACAAAATAAAATAAACCTTGAATGCATGCATATATTAAATTTTTCTTACTCAAAAGATATTAAAACACACACACACATACTTATTCAATATTTCTACCCAGACAATATTTATACAGATGGTTAGGAATCTGTTAGGAAATATTTTGTGGCTAGAGATTAAAAAAAAAAAAAGAGGATTCAGTTTGAGTAAACAAATCTTTAACCAAACATTTTTATCAAATAGAATTAAGATTCAATCCTGACTAAATAATTTTTTTCATGACTGTATGGTTGAGTTAATTTGGGGGGGGCCAAGGTTATTTTTCATATTTTTAAATTCCACTGATCAAAGAAATATATACTTTAATCTCCCTATGTTTTCAATAGTAAATCTGGTAATAAGACACATGAAATCATTAACTTTGCACTGCAGTGGTTTACAAAGCTTTGGAAACACAGGTAGTAACTCTATGGTAGGATTAATTACAAATGATTGTTGAATCATTTTTCCATTTTTTCCCAACCAAAATTAATGACTTAAATGGGCACTAACAGCAGGCTGGTAATGTGTACTACCTGATTCTTATCTTGCCTATCCAGAAAGATTTTGATTAATACTATCTAATTGTAGAGACTACAACTAATAAAAGAATAAGATGTATATGTCATATTTTTGCATTGTTTATGTTGCTGTCTTCTCTTGTGAGCCACCAAGAGTCTATTTATGATTGTAGCAGGATATAAATTCGACAAAGACATACTCATAAATTCTTGCTGAACTCTACAAACCTATACAAGTTCTAGCTGTAATTTTAAATATCCTTTCGGTGTACCTCTGTATTGCATGTTGCATGGTGATATGCCATTATAAAATGCACATTGCTACAATCCAGCCCACAAAAATTAGATGCATATAAGCAGAGATGTACCAAACATTCTGAGGTCAAAATCCACCCATCCCTGAAGCATCAGAATGACTAGCCTGATTTTGCTGGAAGGGTTCCGAAGTTGGAACTGCTTCTTCTGGCTTTGCTGGCAGTGTTCTGACCTCAAAACAGGTTGTTCCAACTTCTGTCACATAATTGAAACAAACTGAATAAGGAATAAAATATGAACAGGACTTCCAACATCAGAATGCTTCTGGTAAAGTTGCAAAGAGATAGTTCAAGTCTGAAACATAATGACCTCAAAATATTTGCATGCTTCTACATATAAGTCACTGGATAAAATTAAACTGCTACTACTCTAAATGTTATATACACAGAGAGATTATCTATCTATCTATCTATCTATCTATCTATCTATCTATCTATCTATCTATCTATCTGTCATCTATCTATTCTTCATATGTGAATATAAATCTGTTTGGTCTTTTTGTTGATAATATATTTGACCTATGTTCCAAATAGTCAAGACTTCCTTTTCAACAAGGAAGAAGGGGGGGAAATAGAGTTGCTACTGGATACATTTTTTTCTTCTATCACACCTTTGAATCTCATGTCCTTAAAGAGACATTTCTTTCTAAACACCTACTTCAGAGGCAGGCAACTTTTGGTGGGGAGATGGAATGGCTGGGAGTGCATGATGGGGACATTTAGAAATGACTGCACTGGGAGAATTATGTATTCATGAAATTACTGCCATGGCTAGTCACATATGCATACAAATTGACAGCAATTGAATACCTGTCCTTCTAGTGTATTATCTATCAGGCCAGTGTAAATAACAACAACAGGTATGCCAAATGGGACAAGGAGTCTAATAAGCATCAGAATAGGAGTCTGAACATTTGTGCAACCCTGATCTACCTAGGCAGTTGCCAGATGTTTAGCTTTCTATATTAAGCAATAAAATTCATAAGTAATTCTAGCATTTAGCAAATCCATACTTTACCAAACTTTTTATAAATAAAAAAAAAAATAACACATTTCAGAAATCAATGAACGCAAACATTCAATGATTAAAAACATATTCTCTAATTTAGGGACAGAATTAAAACTTTCTCCCATTTGCTCAGACTTGACAAAACCATCCAAAAGGAAGCTTTAGGAGGTAACATCTGTATGTAACATCTGTATCTCTATGTATGTAATGTATGTTATTATATATATACATATATATATGTTTTATATATATATATACAGTGGCACCTCGGTTCACAAGCTAAATTTGTTCCATGATTCTGGTCATGAACCGAATCAAATTTCCCCATAAGGTTCAATTGAAATAAGGTTAATCCATTCTGACCCCTACAAATGTGGTCACCAACTGAATTGGTCACCAACGGAATCAAATTTTCCCATAAGGTTCAATGTAAATAAGGTTAATCCGTTCTGAACCATATGTATTTTTTTTTAACCACAAAAATATGAAACAAAGTACAGTACAGTACAGTACAGTATGAAGAGAGAGAACACTAACCTTGCTTGAGGTGGCACCAAAAAGCTTCACAGCAAGTGTCTGTCTGCAACCACGATCTCGCCTAGAGGAAGCCACGACCACGTGTCAGAGCAGGGAAGACGGCCCCAGGTCGTGTTCGCCACCCGATGTGGAGTTCACGAACGGAAGCAAAATTTTGCAAACACTGCTGTTCGCGAACCGAATTGTTCATGAACAGAAGCGTTCGTGAACCAAGGTATTACTGTGTGTGTGTGTGTGTGTGTGTGTGTATGTAATGTAAATGTAATGTAATATCTGTGTGTCTCTGCTCTGCGAGCTTAAGGGAAGATGGACTGTATATAACCTTCTGACAGAGAATCTTGGAAGCCTCATTTATTAATCCAATCCTCATTTATTAATGAATACATTAAGTTGGAGACTCTGGATATTGTCTGATCTTTTCTCAGGAGTCTCTAATGGATGAACTGATGCTTCCCTTAAGAGATATGGCTGAAACGTCTATCTGCTCCTCGTCTGCCATGTGTTAGAAAACTCCCTTTGTTTCCCAGTGTCAGGATCCAAACAACTGAGCAAGATCAAGGAAGTCAGGAAGATCCTTTTAATGCTAGTCTTGGGGTAAATACAGTACAATACCCTGAAAACTGCAGGAGGTATTTCTCACCCTGATTTCCAGTGAGTTAATTAAGGTGGAGTCGCCTTGAATGCTTTGAAATGCTTCTTCCCAGATTTCTTCCCATCTGGCATGAGTTGCCATTTATGAGATAAGCTACCAATGGATTCACCTTCTGTCTCTTGATTCTTTCTGTCTACTCTCTTTTCTTCTTTTTACAATAACTTTATTAAATTGGAAAAAACAAAAAGATAAAAACTGACAAGAACTAATAATCAAGAAAAAGAATAGAAGAAAATAAAGAGAAAGAGAAAGAAGGAAAGCAGAAGTGCAGAAAAAGAAAGGAAAAGGAAAAAAGAAATACAAAAAAAGAATGACTTCCAACTTCTTTTACATCAGATATAAGTAAAACATACGTTATACTCTTACTCTAAGATTACAACTTAACATCCATTTTTTCTGGAATCTATTAATGTTACTAATCAGCAAATCCATATATCATAATTTCATTTTTTTCTGTGTCCCACAAAAAGTCCAAAAGGGGCTTCCCACTGGCATATCTCTTTTCCATTTCTTTCCAAGCCTCCCTTCAATCTCTCATGCACAGACTCTGAGAATGTCTTTACATTGTATTAACAGTCAGATTAACCTTAAGACCAACGTTTTGACCATAAAATCTATAGATCAGCCAGAAGGGTCAAGGGGGAGGCAAAGGGGGGCAAATGACCAAGCGAGCATCATGCCATTACAAGGCAAGCAGTGCCCCCTTTTGTACATGCATCATGATGTTGCACCTGCATACAAAGGAGTGGGGTTGCATCACAATCGCACTGACACTGCTTTTGTCATTTTGACAAAAGCACGTGATCCTGTGGATGTCTCTTAGCCAAACTATTCTGATTACAAAGGGATGGCCTTCAGCGGTCTAATGCAGTCGTGGCCACGGGCAAAGATAGTCCGATGGGAAAGTAGCCCTTCAGATGAGCTACCTGATAAGACTAAAATAGTAGTCTAATGCAGAGGAAGGAATATTATACACATGCACTCTAATGAACCCTACATTAATTTAATTATTTTTTTTAAAAAAATGGCTAAAAACTCTCAAGATCAACCATTCTCATGAGATTTCAGTAAGATTCTGCATAACCTATTTGATCATTTTAATGGAGATTCAATTAAACTCAGCAGCTTTTGAACATTGTTGTCATCTACCACACTAGAACCATGAACCATTGAAAGAAACAACATCTAAATAAGCCAGTTCCCACAACCCTCCCCCTTGCTGTGCTATAAAATCTACATGCTTTCTCAGTTCCAGGCCCATAGCTATCAAATAAACATCCCATTGCTTCCCTCCATTGTTCGTGATGTAACCCGTGGAAACATCAAGCGCAGGCCATAATTTACTTAATAACTTGTTCCATACCTTTATCTCTTCCAGTGCCATTTGAAAATAAATCAATCCTTCCCTCCCCTTCTTGTTTCCATTTTGTGTATATATCTGAGAGAAAAGTTTACTTAGAACCTCTCTACCATGCTCATTTTTTATGGTTCAATTCTTTCTTATTTTCTCCTGTGCACTATTCTCCAAATATATATAAATTCTGAGAGTGGGCCACATATCCCACAGCAGCCATATTATGAATGACAGCAGCCACCTATTATCAGGGATATGCATCTTTTCAGACATGAAATTCAGAGAAGAAGGTTGCAACAGTCCACTCTGTGTGGAAGATCAGGTAGAAAGTTGGCTAGGCATATCATATCTGATATGATAGACTATTGGCTAGGCATATCATATCTGAGGTACAAAAATGTGGACAAACACTAGATGGCAGCAATGAGATACAGAAAACTCTATGCTGTCATCTAATGGACATTTGGATTTTTGCAGACCAGATATGGTAGACCTTCTACTGGTCTACCTGGCTGGTCACAGGAACAAAGCTAGTCAGGCAGACATAGAGAGAACTTTATGTCAACATACTGTAGTTCAAGTGCCCTCCAAGGACATCAAAAGAATGGCCAAGTATTCCTTGACTCAGAGAGGTGGGAGGAGAAAGCCTAGAGTTTAAATTCCGGAGCACAGACTCATGTAAAGGCTTTGACTTCTGTGTCCTCAAATGTATTTCATTTCATGCTTATCTGCAATGAAGAAACTAATCTGAGTTGTGTCACAGAACCTTCTGCTGAGTAAGCCAAATGCTGAATAAGGAATTAAGTGTCTGGAGAGCCAAGATTTTATCTGAGACCTGAAGCCTAACACATGACATGCTTAGCCAAGTTGCAAGCAGTAAATCATGAGAATACCCTACCTATGGTCAGCTGTTTGGGACTTGTGATATCTAGGTAGCAGATATGAATGCATTAAGTGAAGGTAAATAAATAGTTATTTCTATATCTGTTTTAATGGTGATAAATTAACAAACGTATCTTTTTTTGCAATACAGTATCTTTTGTCCTCTGGGATTTTTTGAGAAGTGGGCAAGAAGATGATGCATTTCTTATGTCAATGTGTAACTCGCACCCCTTCTTCACATGGGCAATTCCACTATAGAAACCAAGACCAAAGGCTTGCAGGAGACTAAGTATCTGTTTACATATTTCTCCATGACTGGAGCTCCTAATAAGCTAGAATTCCCAAATGTGGGGAGACTTTGGCACAAATTCAATGAACAGCCCTCCAATCTGCAGGGTTTAGTGCTCAATACATGGAAATATGACGGGGTACCTGAACGCCTAGGACTGTTGAGTGAACAAGCATACCTTCATTCACATCACAATTTTAACCTTGCATGCTTGTAGGCTGAAAAATTTCAGAAGGTTGATGTCAATATAGGAAGATTTATTTCACTTTTCATCAAGCTTTGAAGAAACTCAAACACTGAGCATTTCTCAGCTTGAAGAGTTTTCCCCATACTAGTAGTGTCTCAATAGGACTGTGTGAATCAGACAAACTCCCATTCAGATAATTGATCTGATGAGTTCTGGTAGCCAAACTGAATTGTCAGATCAAATCAGTCCAATTCAGATTTTTGAACTGATTTGGAAAAGGTTTTTTCTGTGCATACCTAAATGCATTCTAATCAGCTCAGAGGCATGCGATTCAACAATCTGAACAATTCAGTTTGGAAAGATGACTCAGTTTGGAGATTTGATCAAATCACCTTCAAATGAACTCTTCTGGCAAATTTTCTGCAGAGTCCTGCCCCAGATGTGGTGGAGCAGTTGCCTAAATTTCCACAAGAACTGCTAGTCATATATTAGCTGGAAATCCTGGAAATTAGTCCCAATGCATTTGATAGGTCCCAGGTTGAAATAGGCTGTGTAAATAGAATTACACCCCCTCCCTGTTTATTTTGGCAGCTTCTGAACAGAAGAAATAGCTGAGCAATATATAGGACCATTAGCATATGTTTTCCATGTTGTAGCTTTATACATGCTCCATTAATGCATGTGACAGTATGCCATTGTTCAAAAGTTCTCCACCTCTGGATTTTGTGTTAAATCATTCTTACCTTTGTATTGTCAAAGGCTTTCACGGCCGGCATACAATGGCTGGTGTGGGTCTTCCGGGCTGTGTGGCCGTGTTCTGGAAGTTTTGTTTCCTAACGTTTCGCCAGCACCTGTGACTGGCATCTTCAAAGTGCAGGAGCACAGACAGGAGCAGTTCTCTCTGTGCCCAGGGTTGTTGTGGCCCTTTTGTGGGTATTTATAGAGATCTGGGGGGGGAGGAAGGGGGGACTTGGGGGGGGCTTGGGTTACTGAGTGGCTGCTTGTTTTGGTGTAAGAATCTGTGTGTATCTTCCTGGGGATTAGGCAGGGTTTTTTCTTCTATTGAATTGCTAACAAGGGGCTGCTGGGGGTGATTAGCAAGTTCATTGTGTGAAGTGTTCACACGTCCTGGTGGTTGAGCTGAGTTCGTTGACCTTTTGCAGGCTGTATTTTTCAGGACTGGTAGCCAGGTTTTGTTGATTTTTAGACTCTCCTCTTTTTTATTGAAACTGTGCTGGTGTTTGTGAATCTCAATGGCTTCCCGGTATAGCCTGGTATAGTGGCTGTTGGTGTTGTCCAGTATCTCTGTGTTTTCAAAAAGGATTTTGTGTCCAGTGTGCTTGAGAGCATGTTCAGCTAGTTTGTGAGATTCACAAACACCAGCACAGTTTCAATAAAAAAGAGGAGAGTCTAAAAATCAACAAAACCTGGCTACCAATCCTGAAAAATACAGCCTGCAAAAGGTCAACGAACTCAGCTCAACCACCAGGACGTGTGAACAGTTCACACAATGAACTTGCTAATCACCCCCAGCAGCCCCTTGTTAGCAATTCAATAGAAGAAAAAACCCTGCCTAATCCCCAGGAAGATACACACAGATTCTTACACCAAAACAAGCAGCCACTCAGTAACCCAAGCCCCCCCCAAGTCCCCCCTTCCC
Organism: Python bivittatus; assembly: GCF_059951505.1. Taxonomy (NCBI): domain Eukaryota; kingdom Metazoa; phylum Chordata; class Lepidosauria; order Squamata; family Pythonidae; genus Python; species Python bivittatus. The sequence continues at coordinate 5,703,015 of NW_028277042.1, read as the reverse complement.
CCTCCCCCTCAGATCTCTATAAATACCCACAAAAGGGCCACAACAACCCTGGGCACAGAGAGAACTGCTCCTGTCTGTGCTCCTGCACTCTGAAGATGCCAGTCACAGGTGCTGGCGAAATGTTAGGAAACAAAACTTCCAGAACACGGCCACACAGCCCGGAAGACCCACACCAGCCATCATTCTTACCTTTGCTCACCCAGACCAATTTTGGGACACACTGCCTTGGGCTCACTGTTATTAGTACAGATCAGCATCAATTTTAGAAGAGAGGGTTGTCCAGCTCCAGACAAGACAATGAGAAATGATGGAGGCCGCATCCTTGGCCATAGAAGGTCTGCCAGTTTTGACAGGGGTTCAAAAGAAGAAGGTGGAAGATGTTTCTTAAGAATTATATATCTCAAAGTGGGTCAGGAGAAATTAGGAGAACTTGGCTGAGGGCATAATTTTAACTGAGAATAAATAATGAACGTCAAAATGTGGTTGCTGATGAAGAAAATTACAGAGAAGGATTTTGAAAAGTTTTCTTCACTTAAATGTATTCTGAAAACCTGGGAAGTCACAAATTCATGTAATGGGCTTGCATGTTGTGTATGGAATTACATAATTGCATAATTGCATAAATGTGGAACTGCATAATTCCACCAGAATTATGGTGGCCTCAATGCTCTGAGCCCTATGTTGGGGTTGGGTCAATATATTTTGTACTGTGTGATTACATACATTTGTATATTGTGTTTGGACATAACACCTAAACCAAGTTCTGTGTAGTTTATTGGTGATATTTTTTAATGGGCACAGTTGTCTACTCAATATTCTGTAGACGCATGGGGAAAATGAACCAGCTATTTCAGACATATTCAATGAACCATGGGTAATACAAACCATGGCTTAGCAATATGTGTGAACCCAGTATGAGACCGTGTACATCACATTGAATAGTAGAAGCCTTTTTGCAGGATATGTAGTAAAAATCAGCAAATACTTCTCTTATTCATTACTTATCAGCCCTATTCTTATTCTTCCTCCTCCTCCTCCTCCTCATTTTTATTATTATTCCATTTTGCATTTAACATTACTATCCACTTGCCATCAATGTATTCGGACTGGTTAACATATAAAGTTAATTGGTAATAATAAAATACTCAATGTTTTACAGTAGGTGTGGATACTATATACATGAACATGGTATCTTCTAGTGTACTTTCATTCATAGCTGTTCTTCCTTTTTTCTGCCAATTTTGTAGAATCACCGTTTTCATAATGCACTTGAATATGACTCATCCAACAGTCTCCAAAGGAAGAGGTGGAATTAGTCATAAATAAACACACTGATATAATTAAGAAAATTATGATGAGCAGCAAGAGGAGGAAGAGTAAAAGCATGAAATGAAGATATTTTTCTTCAGAATAAAGAAATAAATATAGTGCAAGTAGTGAGGCATATCTAGAAAACCAGAAGAAATGCTTAATATCCCAAGATTTAAACATGAATTTTAAAAAAAAATCTACAGTATTTTTAAAAGAATAAGGTTTAGCTTGCACTGTGTCTGCAATATGTAGGCATGTTGATGTAACTGGTAATCTTGCTTCATTCAAAGTGCGTGAATCTCAACATTTGAGGAGGGAGGGAGGGAGGGAGGGAGGGAGGAAGGAAGGAAGGAAGGAAGGAAGGAAGGAAGGAAGGAAGGAAGGAAGGAAGGAAGGAAGGAAGGAAGGAAGGAAGGAAGGAAGGAAGGAAGGAAGGATGGATTTGCTCACCACAAACAACCGGTGAAAATCACTTGAAGCAGAGTGAATCCAGGATTTTTATTTTAGCTGCTAACTAATTCCCTTCCTTCTGATCTCATCCCCACCCACTACCAGTTTTCTTCGTTTCACTGGTATAATTTGGTGAGTAATGTGTTATTTCCTTGCTCCCAACAGTTGGGAGTCAGAAATCCTTGGTGATCTGCAGGAGATCAATCTTATTTTCCATCATCTTCAGAACAGTTTGCAAATACTTTGATAAATATGGCCAGCTGAATCCAAAACAATCCTAAAAATAGTCACCCAAGTTCTATCAGATGATGACAATCTACCTTCTGCTTCATGAGCCACTTTCTGCCTTCCCCCAAACCATTTGTCCTTTGATTGTTTCCCTTCCCAGGAATACCTTTAGCTTCACTTGCAGTCTCCTTCACCATCGACCCATATTCTTACATATCTTAGTCACTTCAAAATTTGTATTCCAGGACTACATTTGAAACAGCAACAATAACAACAACAATGTTGTTTAGACTGGCCAGGGTTTTTAATACTTTTGAGTAGGTGGGTTGAGGACAAAAAAATGTGTGGGGCCAGGACATTTTATGTAATTAAAAAATACCCCTTTCCGCATTTCAAATTCTGGTTAGCAGCGATTGGCCTTTGGGGTGGCAGGTGGGGTCATTTCTGTTTCAAGCCACACACTAAGATATAAACAACTCAGCTCCTTTGAAAGAGAAGTGACAAACTGAATAAAGAGACAATTTGTGCCTTCTCGTTGACTACAGATTCAAATATTATTACAGTTCCAAATATTATGAGCTGAACATACAAAATCAGCTGCTTGAACCAAATAATCTATCCGTTGGTTTTCTCCCATCTTCTGAATAAGATCCTTCCTTTACTGTACATGAGGAAATGTGCACATTTCAATAAGTTCAGATAAAACAGTGAACCAAATGAAATTCTCACCTATTTATATAAGCAAATGTCTTCTACAGTGACAAAGTGTCACACCTTTTTGTGCAGCCAGAAGGCATGCATCTTTTAAGGTTCTTTTCAGGAAAGGAAGCAAGGCTTATGTTCAGCTGTTCTGAGAGAGAAGCAGTTTATTTGGTGTTCACAAATATTGATTGACAGTTTCTATTTATATAGCAGACTTGCGAGTTAAATGCAATCCACTTCACTTGTGCCATCTTAGCTTAATGTGAAGAAAGGCTTTCTCCATGCAAACTTTGTCTTTAAAAAAAAAAAAGCTGGATACATAAAATTATTTCTGTATGTCATTGAAGCAAGAGACAGTTTGGTGTAGTGGTTAAGGATCAAATTAGAAACCAGGAGACCATGAGTTCTAGTCCCACCTTAGACACAAAGCCAACTGGGTGACCTTGGGCCAGTCCCTCTCTTGCATAGCAAACCACTTCTGAAATCTTGCCAAGAAAACTGCAGGGACTTGTCCAGGCAATTGCCAAGAGTTAACCCTCTGCCTGCATTTCTGAGCATCCATCTAGATGAAGCCCAACGAGGAGCAACTCATAAAACCACTCTGAAAATCTACAGTTTTCCCCTGAGCTTTAGCTATGCAAACTTGGGGTTCCTCTGGGGCTTGCAGAAATAGGACTAGAGGTCTCACACATCTGCAGGATGTCTATCTGTGAAATAACTAGTATTTTTTACACTATGTTTTAGGGTATCTTGTAACTCTAGGATTTAATGGATTAGATGCAGACAGGTTTGAAGACATCTGCATTTGGTAATTATATCCCCTATGTCTATACAGTGGTACCTCTAGTTACAAACTTAATCCGTTCCGTGACTCTGGTTGCAACTCGAGTTGGTCTCAAGTCGAGGTAAAGTTTCCCATAAGGTTCAATGTAAATACGGTTAATCCGTTCCGCCCTCCGAATTTGGTCGCACCACAAGGCAAATTTCCCCATAAGGTTCAATGTAAATACGGCTAATCCACCCTCCGAATTTGGTCACATCCCGAAGTAAATTTCCCCTATAAGGTTCAATGTAAATACAGCTAAACAGTTCTGAAACATATGCATTTTATTTTTAAACCTCAAAAACATGAAAAAAAGTACAGTACAGCACAGTATGAAGAGGGAGAGTGGGGTGGGGAGGCAGTTATTGTTTGGAGGGAGAGTCCCCCTCCAAAGGGACATCGGGGAGAACTCCTTCAGGGGTTTCCTCTCTTCTTTGCCTCTTAGCTGCAGGCTCAGTTCTGGGGAAAAACCTGTCTAAAGTCAGTTGCCAGCCTGCTCTGCATTTTCTTTGGAGCCATGCTGACAAGCACACCAAAAACCTTCCAAACTCCACAAAACACACCACAAGCCTCACCGAACGTCTCCTTGTTACCGCGATCTCGCCCACAGGAAGCCGTGACCGCATGGCAGCAGGGAAAATGGCCACGGATCCAGTTCGTAACTCGAGGTGGAGTTCGCAAGTAGAGGTAAATTTTTGGGGCCGAAGCTGGTCGTATCTCAAAAAATTCGTAAGGAGGGGCGTTCGTACCTAGAGGTACCACTGTATATAACAGAGGAATAGTGGAATAGTGGTTAAGGCATCAGGCTAGAAACCAGGAGACCATGAGTTCTAGTCCTGCTTTAGGCACAAAGCCAGCTGGGTGACCTTGGGCCAGTCCCTCTCTCTCATCTCTAGGAAGGAGGCAAGGGCAAACCACATCTTCAAATCAAATCTTTATTATGGCCATAGACCAGTATAGCAAACCACTTCTGATATCTTGCCAAGAAAACTGCAGGGACTTGTCCAGGCAATTTCCAGGAGTCAAGAATGACTCAAAGGCACAGACAAACCAAAAGTCTATACATATTACCTTTTATATGGAGCATATACATTTATTGCTCCTTGTAGCCATGGTGGACATTGTTCTTTTGGAGATTCTTTTAAGATGCTATGATATCAACAGCTCTCTCTATTTTTTTTCTCTTCCACCACTGAAAGTTTTTTATGTGACTACTTGACAAGGGATTTTTACCTTCTCTCTTTTCCTTCTTTTCCTTTTTTAATGAAGTTTGATTTTATCTATCTCTTTTGAGATTGGCTTATCTTCCAAAGTGGAAGGGAAAGAAAGTCAGATTTCCCTGATAACTTGCCTCAATGTTACAGAGCTGGAAAGCTGCCGTAGAATCTATTTCATTTGTTTTCTTTTCCCTGCTCCTCTTTTTTTCCTTTCCAGAACAGCAGCAATATATTTCAAATATATCTTTGGTTGGGGCAAAATACCAGGAAGATAGGTGGAAGCAGCCCAAAATGACCAAGCTATTACACCAAGGGAGGGGGCAATGCTATAGATTAAAAAAAAAAAACTCTAGCAGAGAAGTTTTCAGATGTTCAACTTTCATTCTCTTACGGCTCAATCTTGCTGCTACATGTGATTGCTTGAAGAAGATACGATTCATTAGGCCTACACAACACATTAAGCCAAAATCAGAACACCTTAGAAAGGTTAACATGATGCGTGAACCCAGATTATATGACAAGATGCTGACTGCTGGAGGGAAGGGGGATTGAAAATTGGGGAGTAAAGGGAATGGAATGGAGTTTATTGAAAAATGGCCTGGTTGACTAGAATCCTGAATCTGAGTAATCCACCGTGTAGCATTTTGTTGGAAGTACCATCTGTCTACAAAGAAAAAAAGATTTGGGTTTTGATTCTGTGCAGTGAAGAGCTCTCTCAAATTCAGAAGCCCCTAATCATCTTTCAAAAAGAACGGCAACGGCAATACTTGTTTATTTCTTCATCTATTTTCTATCTCCTATTCGTTTACTTGTTCATGTTACAAACTTGAAGTTTCTAACATGATTCAACATGATGCTGCTTATGGAAACGCCTCTTAAACTTATGATGAAATTTTAACAATATAAATGCTATCCATTTTTGTGGTACATTCAAGGCTTGGATTCAGGGGGAGAAGATAAGTTTCTTTATCCATAAACAATTAAAAATACATGGCCTATAAAACTCCATCTCAATTAAAATAAACACCACTCTCTACATTACAAATGTTTTCCCTGCTAAATTATCAACAATAAAGCCGTATTGTAGCAAATTAAAGTGCATGAGGTGTACAAACTGCCCCATTATGTAGTTTCAGTTGTGGATATTTAAATATCTTTTTTAACCAAAAATAAAAAACCCAACCCTCCTCAAAAGCATGTACACCGGAGCTAAATAATGTGTATCCATTTGGTAGTGATAACTGTAAATGCAATAATCTCTTATCAATTCAAGAATTAACGAGTGAGTAAATAAGCACCCTTGCTTGTGGAAAAAAGATGTGTTGAGGTTGAATGAAAAGAAAATGAGGCAAAAAAATCAAATAGAGACAAACGTGGCACACCATTTTTACAATATAAAGTGAAGAAAAAGAGGTAATCTCTCTACACTTTTGGCGACAGAAAAACTGGGGTTGAGGGAAAGGCTTGAGGGAAGCATATTTGGTGACGAGGAAATATCCCCAGAGGAAGTGGAGGCAGAATTATTTTTGTTGTTTTGTTATGTTGTCTTTGTCTTTCCATTTGGGACAGTTAGTTCTTAAATAATGGATTAGGGACTATCACTTTGACCTTCTGGGACCCTAAGAATGATGCCACAAAGAGTGGTATCTCCTGGTATGGTCATCCTCATTGATAAGATCAAAAGGTGAGGGATGAAGTGGAGAGTAATCCAGAAAGAAGATGAAGGCAGGAATCACAGAATGTAACCTATCTAGGAAAAGAGACTCCAATCCAAAAGAAGATGATGAAAAACGATTTATCTTTTGTTGCCAAGAACTTGTATGGTCATGGCTAAAATGTTTAGACAAGACTGAGTGCCTTAAAAGAGACCCCCCAGGTTGGAAGGTGCTATATAAGAACATTGAACTTTCATAAGATCTAGAGATGATGAGCTGGCCAGACCGAAGCCATAAGAAAGTCTGGTCACTGCTGATGGTGACAATATTAGAACAGAAATTCCCTGTTTTAGAAGGACATATGCATCTGGGACTGGGAGAAGCCTGAATCAAGTAAACTGTCAAAACAAAAATGAAGTGCATTAAATTAGATGTTTTAGGGCTAAATGAACTGAAATCGGCCACTTTAAATTATTATTATTCAGGACATGAGTACGTTCAACTGAATGGAGTGGCAATCACAGAAGAGATCTAATGAGATTAAAGGAAGATAGAGAGACTGTACTGAATCTCTTTACAAATGAGATTATAGAATGACAGAAACATTTTCAGAAACAGAAAATATTCAGGAACTAGCAAGTAAAAGTGGCTATTTTCCACCAGCAAGGGAAATATGACAGAAATAGCCCAACGATCAAAGCACCAGGTGCAGATGAAATACCCTTGAAACTGTTTAAAGTTATGGGAGAAGAAGCAGTTAAAGTGTCAATAGCTCTATGTCAACAAATACAGCACAGGTTTGTGTGTCCCCAGAGACTGGAAATGATTGGTGTGATTATCTATCTATCTATCTATCTATCTATCTATCTATCTATCTATCTATCTATCTATCTATCTATCTATCTAAAAAGGAGATGCAAAAGAATGTGCAAATTACTGAACCGTTACCCTAATTCTTCAAGGAAGCAGAATCTGGCTGATCTTAGAAAGAAAAATAAAACCATACATGAAGAGAGAGAAATGCTAAATTGACCAGGCAGGTTTTAGAAAAGTCAGGGGGACACAAAATCTAATAGCTAAGGTAAAATGGGTAATGGAGAAGGCAGGAAAATATAAGGAGATTTACCCTTGTTTTTTTAAACTACAACAAAACCTTTGTGTAGATCATGTCATAACGTGGAATATATTAAGGCTTACAGACGTGCCAGAACATCTGATTATTTTTCTGAGAAATCTTTATAATGAATAAGAAGTTACTGTAATAACTGAATTTGACAAAACAGGTGGGGCGATATAAGAAAGGGAATGAGACAAGATTGTATATTACCCCCATATCTGTTTCACTTGTACCGTGAATATATCATAAGAATGGCAGGACTGAAAGATCTCATTATGATGGAAAGATCTCATTATTAAAGTGGAAAATGTGAGTGAATGTTAAACATTAAGAAGGGCAAAGTCAACCAGCAAATTTACTTAACTTTACAGTGAATGGTTGAAAAAAACACAATGGGTGATGGTAGGTATTTTTGTTTTCATGGCTTCTAGAGGAGTTATGGATAGACAATGTGCTGGGAAGAAAGAGGGGATTAATCCTAGGAAGGAAAGCAACAATAAACTTTGTATCATGAAGGATTTCTACAGTAAGATCAGAAGAATTAAACAATGGTCTTCCTGTCTGGTGATCTATAGTACTGCACCCACTTCTTGCTAGGTGCATGGCTGGATCTTACCTGAGACTGCACAGTTCTTCATAGAGGATATTTCCACAGAATTTTCTTTTAAAAGCTGGGGTGCTACCTGCTAATTGCAATTACAGAATAGCAGAAGTCAATGGGTTCAAACTGACCCCTACCTGCATCAGCCAGCTACCGTTTAGAGACTAAAATGGTAGTTTTCTAGTGTCAGTTACTACTTTATGACTTATCACTATCTTATATTTATTTATTTATTTATTTATGTATATACTTTGTTCAATTCTATGTGTTTTCAATTTCTTCTACCTGCTTTCTGTGCCTTTTTTAAAATTTGATTTCTGACCATAAATAAATAACAATTGTCTTTCCCCTGGTAATGTATAGCCTTGAAAGTGGGACATTCAGAGAAAGTGAGAGAAAGAAAATAGACACCTTCAAATTATAAATATGGAAACACAATATCAAAAGTACCATGGACCACAAGAAGAACTATTCAACCAATCCTGGATAAAAGAAAGACCAATTGCCCCCTTGAGCAAGCAGATGTGATGTGACCAGACGACTCTTTTGGAAGGGGAAGGGGAAGACAAGTAAAATGGCCGGTGGGGAGGGGGTGGACGTACTCTAAGAGATTACATCACTATCCTTGGAAGAGTTCAAGAAATCACTGAAGACAGATTGAGATAGTGAACATTTGTCCATGTGGTGGACAGTATCAAACCCAGTTAGATGGCATCTACCTTGAAAATGTCAGTTTTAAATTGTGCAAACTGCCACCAAATTTTAGTAATTAAATCTTGGAGCATTCTAAGAACAATTTTTAAAAAAGGCACTGGGGATCACTATGGGCTGTGGTCCACATGTTTCCCACCCCATCTTATGTCCTAAGATACATATGTATAGAGTCACTTTGTTGTGAGATGGGCGGTTATATAAATGTGACAAATAAATAAATATTATCTCTGCTGCAAATTGGATAATTTTAATTCTATACTTCAGAGTTCTGTTAACCCCTTTCATCAACATGACTGAGCCCTGGGATCAATATTTATCTGCTGTTATTGATAGTTTCATAATGGGATTACTACATCTTCCTGCATAGTTTGTATATTTACTCCAAAGGAAGTCCCACCAAGCTTCTTCTCAGACAGACACGTCTAGAAGTGCTATTTTTGGCAAATGGGAGTGCAGTGGAGGAGGTGACTCTTATACTCATCCTGTCAGGTTTTGCATTTCTGGAAATCATGTTGGCAATGGTCCAGTCAAAAAAAAAAAAAAATGAAATACTGCCTTGAAAAAAAATCCCTATTGATGCCTTTACAGTAAATGAACTGTGCATAGCAATTTTGCATGGTGATGTATTTCCTTTTTATCATGCTAGGCAGCCAAGTTTCAAGTGAACTTTTTTAACTGCAATATTACTTCCTGTAGTAAGTTCAACTGCTCAAAAATACTTCTTAAACGAGCCAGCTCTATAGGAAATGGTCTTGCCCTACTTAGATATTTTTTCATTGTACAACTTATTTCTCTTTGGATTTTCTGAATTCCCTCTTCTAAATTTGGAATATTTTATTTGAAGGAGATTGCTGGAGAATATAAAGAATTATTCTTTCTTTTATATTTTTTAATTAAGCATTTCTACAAAATTTATATTCTAGCTGATAAATGTTCACACTAGAATTTTGCCAGCATCATCCAAACCAAAATGAGGCAGAAAAGAAAACCTTCAGGATATGTAAGGAAATTCAGTTTCATGTGAAATGCAGTGTCAAACTATTTAATGCCAAAGTTTTAAGTTTGCTGCTGGGCAGTGCCCAACACATATAAAGACATATCTACTATGGAAGCCATTCATTTCTGTATTTCTGAAAAACTTTCTTCCTCCACATCCCTTGATCAATACCAAAACTACTTGTCGGGTTAAACTTTGCTAGGGGCTTACCCCTTTCATTTAAATATTGGTTAAACCAAATATTTGGAGGAAAATCTCTAGTCTTTAGTCCAGATGACTGAGGATTTCATAATTCTTTATTGGGAAAAATTGGGAAAAATTCTTTTAGTCCAGATGACTGAGGCAATCATAATTCTTCATTGGGAAAAACAAATAGACCTTGATCTGACCCATTGATGTCTATCTACCTGAGTTATACTCTCAATGAGCTCAGGGAAATGTATGACAGAGCTCAAATGGAGAGAGTTCTATAGCTAGATGTATAAGAAGATAGACCCAAAGCTTCATGCCTCTGTTATGGAGATCTCAGAGACATCCCCTTCATCATATTTTTATGATATTCTCCACATTTCACACAGAAGGGCATTTACATTAGTGTAAATCAATGCTTTGCCCACAATGGAGATGATAAGAAGATACTATAATATTCCTTACCAAGATCATCTCTCTATCTGCTCAGATACTTAAGCTGAGTCAATTATTTATGTCCTATTATACTGTCCTCTGTATCATACCTGACATCTTAAGCTCATTGCACCCCTTATTAGTAAAGTCTTAGACTAATACAATCAATGATGATAAACCAGGTATTGTGAAATCAGTCTACTGACATTTCTAGAAAAGTTGCTAATTTTGTTGCTATTACTTTTGCCATTTTGACAACAAATTTAGGTTGGACTCTGTTTTGCACTCACCTTTACGAAGCCTAACCATTTTCACCTTTGGGTTGTTTTTCATTTAATTTAATTTAATCAGACACTATATTTGTTTGATTTGTCACAGCAACCCTCACTAGAAGTTCTTGAATTGGACCTTCTTATAGTTAAGATTGTGTCTTTGTTGCATAAGATGATTATTTACAATTTATTTATTGGGCAATTCACACAAAAAAATGTTCATGATGTCCAAACATTTACCTATCATCTTTCTGGTCTTTAACCATTTACCAAGATAGATGATTGATAAATAGATAGATGATAGACAGAGAGATAGATATTTAATTAAAGTATTAAAAGTTTGTCTTACAATATATGTCTTACACGCACATTTTGGCCCTGGTAACTAAACAAAATGCAAGAGCTCAATAGTCAACTCATGTGAGTAAATATATTCTCTTCTGAATTAAAGAAAATCAAAAACAATTTTAAGGATTTCTCTTTTTTTCCACTGAATTGAAGGAGAAAGGCTGGAAAATAAAATTCAGATTTTTTGTTTTTATTTTTTGGCACAGCACTATTTTTCTGACCAAAAATGGTTTCAGCAAAGCTTTATAGAAATGAATGAGATACAAGTCTAAGAAAAACACTTTCTAGAACAAAAGAACACCAGATCGCCTTAAGAAGAAATGAGTTATATTTAGATTGGATTTAACTTGGAAGGCTGGTTCCCATACGAAGCTATGATGACAGGAGCTTTATTAAAGTTTGGTCAACACTGTTTAAGTTGTTGCCTAATTAGAGGGAGCAAGATGACAGTTCCAGCTATCCACCCTGCATTTTCTTCTTTGAAAGTGTGCCCACCAGAAGAGCTGATTGGTGTGCCAATGTGCTGGGCATGTGTCTGGGAGGGGGTGCAAAACACATCCAGCTGTGTTTTGAAAGGATTCAGAATAAGTCATCATAATTCTTCAAGGGAGGTGAAACCACTCAAGATAAAGAAAAAGGTAGGGAGTAGTGTGCTGGATAGAAAGGGACAATAATATGTGGACTCCAATTCTTCCATCCCAAGGAAATTCATCTGATGGCCCTTATGCTTCTCCCAGTCTCTCAGTTGCCCAATGTTGCTTATTGATCATGGAAGCTGAACATCAAACCAGGAGGGTCCCAGGTTGATGGATAGTGTTCTACACCAACCCTAACTTTTGCCTAACATGTTGTGCAACCAGAGCTCTAAGTGTTGTGATTCAGCAACAGTGAACTCCATGTTGGTCAATATTTCAGACCCAGAAATAGAGACATGGTTGGAACAACCATTAGTTCTTTACTTGGGGTACTAGATCGGAGGAATAAAATGCAGTAATCAGGTAATACAATAAGCAGAGACTCATAAAAAGGAAAGATATAACAAGACCATAAGGCCAAATTCAAATGCAATGCTTCCTAATGGTGATCAATATTATGTAGAATTTAGCTATTTTCACAGACACAACAGTCCACTAATAAAAATAGTCTGATCCACTAATTTAAAAAATGCTACCTCCTCTACTAGATGAAACACTTAGCAGGGAGGGGTAGATTAATAATTTGGAGGGCCAGATATCATAAAAAAGGACAGTGTAGCAACATAGGAACAAGTCTTTTGAGAGCTTCAGAGACACAGAAAATGGAAATCATTACTGTAACTTCCTACCTAGAAGGTAAGATGTCAAATCTTAATGAGTAATGTTCTGCACTATGCACGTCATGCAATTTTTAAATGATGATTAATATTCTTGCCACCGTTTTGGCTCAAGTCCTAAGGGACAGTCTTTGAAAGTGGGGTAGTCCAAGAGTTGGATCTTGCTGTTTTGACAGCTGATGCCAAACTGAGGAGCATTTTCTTCCTTCCTCACAGAGATGCAGGGAGTTCTCTAATGCTTCCATGATTTACATATTAAAAGCAATCTGTTAGACCCAACTGTTCCAGGATTGCACAACAGAAATGCCACTGTGGAAAAACATAAACAGAGGCAAACAGTTGGAAGGTCCTAAGTCCAAAGTTGTGTGAAAGTACCCACAATGGCAATTCTATTAGACATATATTTTTCTGATCCAGCAACTGAACAAAAGAGATTTCAATGCACTACCCACCCCCCAAATAAATAAAAGAATCTATTGAACTATGAGTTCCCTGTAAGATTAGCACAGCAGACCAAAGCTTTTCAGGTTGTGTGTGTGTGTGTGTGTGTGTAATTACTATCTTCTTCATGAACTGACATATACAGACTAGCTGGGTTCACATAATACACAATTTAGTCTCTAAACTCATTTTCTGAGATTGCCCAATGCTTTGATCATAAACTAAATAAGCAGGTAGGTTTGCACAACACACTAATCCTCATAACAAAAGCTAAGATTAACACTAACCAAGTTAATCATAATATATGAACACAACTTCTAAGTTTTTAACCAACCTCGTTAGCCATGTTGGGTGAACCCAGCTCCATTGTTAATGAAAATATCGAACAATTTTCCTACAGAAAATATAATGCTACATGGGTCTGTAATTATCATTTCTGTATTGCTAGAACATATTTTCCATGTTGGTGGGAGTTTGTTTTATAACATTTGGAAATCTATACACTGTGAGAGAAAAATTCACTTGGAACTACAAAAACCTACAGAACTTTTCAAAACTGATCGTGATGCAAAAGAAAGGAAATAGAAAGGATAACATCTTAAACCAGCCCTACTTCGATACTTTAGGTCTGGGTTATTCACTCAGTTCTGGTGCAACGGAGTTAAGAGTTATAAATTTCATTGCAGAAATCCGTCATTTGTGGGAGACTTTGTGGGGGCAGCAATACATTACTAGAATTTTTAAATAATTGTATTGTGAATATTATGAAGCATTTGCTTGAAGAATTTTAATTTTGGTAATTGTCTTTCTAAAAAAATCTACTTTTGTTTTTTTGTTTTTGTTTTTTAAAAAAAGCCAATTCTTGACTTCTTTCTCCCTGCATAGATATGTATATTACTGAACAAAAGAGATGTCCATAGCCCCTTACAGGCAAGTATATAAATTTATCGTGTGAAATGCAGTTTAAAACCATTGACTTCGGCTATTCTGTAATTGCAATTAGCAGTTAACATCTGAGATTTTTTAGACATTTCTATGGAAATATCCTCTATGAAGAACTGTACAGTCTCAGTGTCAGAACCTGCAGCAATCGAAATATATATATCAACTAGAGGACTGTTTTATTAGTATGCCATTTGTATACTTTGATTTTAGTGAATGTTTTTCTTAGCTTGCTTTGATTCTGCCATTCTCATCGGTGAGGGGGGAAAGTGAAAGAAGACAGAGCCGGACAAAGATTGAAGGCCAGGAAGAAGACATGTTATCGGGGTTAGGAATGCACAAGGTCACACCTCTGTGAGAACCAAAAGTGGCACCTAGAATGAGGGGGGACTATGGGGGTAAAAGTAGAGGGAAAATTACGCGGGCTTTAGTTTTAGCAATGCTTGGCGTAGAGCTGCGTGTATCCTCCAATAAATGAAATCTTTTCTAAATCTACTTTGGATTTCAAGAGATTTGTCTGTATTGGGGTTTGAACATCGTAGACCTGACACTCAGGTAAGATCCAGTGGGTACGGTACTATAGATCACCAAACATGAAGGCCATTATTTAGTTATTCTGATCTTACTGTAGAAATCCTTCATAATACTAAGTTTCGCATTGCTTTCCTTCCTTGGATTAATCTCCTCTTTCTTTCCAGCATATTGTCTATAAGTCAGAGTTGGGCGGCTATAATAAATATAATACGTTGGTATAAATAAATAAATAATGTTGCTGCTGCTGCTGCTGCTATTAATTAATTACATTTGTATGCAGCTGAATTTTTTAGACTCCCAGTGGGTTACCATAACATAAAAGACAATAAAAAATCCCATGGAAAGTAAAATAGCCCTAACCCCACTAATAATATAATGCAATTCAGATTCATAAATAAAAAACAACCAATGCAATAGAGAAGCATAAAAAATAAATGAATCAAAGTATGAATTGTTAAGGTCCTTCAAGACCCTCTGATTTTCTTGCTGGAACAGAATAACTATATATTCCAACTCCTGATGAAAGAGTTCGACAGGTCTCCCAGGTAAAGTAAGATTTTGCCTGAGATGGCAGTCTCTGAGGAGACTATTGGCCAACAGATTCCCCTAATACATTCACTCTATTCTGGAGAAAGATCTGGAGACAAAACATATGAAAACTCTCTTGTCTCCCTTGGAACTCTTTGTCTTCTTCTCCACTCTTCAAAGAAGCAAGAATCTGGTCAAGGGAATGAATTTCAAGCAAACCGGCAGCAACTCTGCTGACTGCACGTTTTTAACTGTCCCAGTTAATGATGTAGGACTTAGCTTCTTGGTAAAGATTGCTAATACCAGGCTGCACGCTCTCCCCAGATGGTCTTTCACAAATCACCTCCTCTGATTTCAACACCTTTGGTAAATCCTAGAGATAGAATGGGAGTTGTGTAGAAGATGGCATTAAGGAGCTATATACTGTATATATATTTAAAAAGTGCTTCTGCCTTCACATCCATATTCCAACCCCATGTCATTTGAATTTTGATTGCTGCTGCTGTTGTTGCAGTGATGGGGAAAATGTTTTGTTTGCTTGCTTGCTTATTTATTTATTTATTTATTTATTTATTTATTTATTTATTTATTTAATTTGTATGCCGCCCATCTCCCCCAGTGGGTGACTCTGGGTGGCTCACAATTAAAACCAAAAACCCAAGCCATTAAAAAACAATACCATATAAATAATTAAAATTAAGTAATCAATTCAAATCTGACTAAAAACAACTCTTTGTTCTTATCCTCATCACAACCAGCAATGGGATTCCTCTGTTTTTGCACATAGGATGGCAAATCCTTGATGCAGTGTAGAATTGGGAGGATAAATTGTGACTCCCCAGCTCCAAAAGAAGCCAGGATTGGGGGGACATGTTTCTCCCTCTCCAAGGCAATAATTATTCCAGCCAATCTGGGACAGTTATTTGATATAGAATTTTCTTCCTAGCTTCTTTTCCTGTGTTCTTGGTAATAATTTGATAGATATAGCTAAAAATAGAGATACAGGTGTATGGCAGTTCCTTTCATGGAATGAATTGCACACACACACACACGCACGCACACACACACTGTGCCACCATGCAGTAAACCTTGGGAGATGTTTTCATGCTGGGTTGCAGCTTCCTCTTGCTCCAGTCACAAGGGTTTTTCTTGTGTATTGTTCTTGGTGGTGGCGATGTTGTTTTGCAAATGGGAAACTCTCGTTGTCAACGAGCAGGTGCCATTGGAGAAGAGAGAGGTTTCATTTTGATTCCAGTTACTGGCCAACAGATGCATGCTGACCAGCTAAAACATTTCTGCTCATATATTTGGCCAGGAAGGGCCTATTCTGAATGGTCCTTCTCGGTGCTCTGCAAGGACTACAGGTCTGCAACAAAGAGATGTGTCCTGGAGTTGGAGCAGTCCACTCAAGCCTTGCTCTGTTTCAAAAGTGAAATTAAAAGACCTGGGGTGACAGAAAGCCTTGTCATTTGAAAGTACCCAAAAGTGTATTATTTATCGAATTGTGTTATTATATTGATATTTTCATTGTGTCAGCCACCCAGAATCCCTTAGGTGAGATGGACAGCCATATCAATCCAGTCCAATCAATCAATCAATACTTATATTTGCACTTCAATGTGCTGTTTCTGTATCATATAGGTCTATTCACAATTAATTAATTCATAATTAATTTTATCTGTTTAATTGGAATGGGTGAGGAAATGTCACAACTGTGCAACTGAAGACAAGTAAATGCAGTGACCTAGTAGAATAAGTGCCTTTTATGTGATTACAATAATAATTTTGAAGCTGGATCGACCAAAATACTTTCTGAAAGTGTCAGTGTAGGAGAGGAGACCTTGCTCTCGATATTAAATGGAGAATGTGCATTAGCAAGCACACTTGTTTCTGTCACTAGCGTGTCTCCTCCAAAAGCTGCTGAACTCTGAGATCTGTTAATTTATTGCATTTTCTGGCTCACCATCTTCAGAAACCAGGTTCTTTTTCCACTGCAGATCTTTCTCCAGTTCTGCTGAACAGGTACAGAATATGTCTTCTAAAGTGAACATACATCATGGAAAACAACTTACACTCTTGATTTCTATTGTGTGGCTAAGGTTCCCAGAAGGCCACTGCGGGAAACAAGGAATGGAATTAGATAAACCAGAGATAGACAATGTGGGGCCATAAGTGCCGAGGTGCCCACAAAAACCTCCCTTGGTGTCTGTTAGGCTCCATGAACCATCTGACTTAATTTTTTAACCCATGCTGCTAAATTAACCTCATCCTCTTGGGCGCTTTTACTTCAAGGATGCCTCTGAGAGCTTCTGATGTGAATTCTCATTCCAGGAAGGTAGATCCAGTCCTTTTTACTGTCCAGGTTCGTAAGATAGCACACCACTTCAGCTCATCACCTGAAAAAAGCAGACTGTTTTGGAAGCTCTATAAAAGACACCACAATATTTCAGCTATTTTTGTTCACAGCTTTCCTAGACATATGAAGCTTTATACATAACTCTCACTATTGCCTGGGACAAAAATCGTGCTCAAAGATATTAGAGTTTGCTTCCCAGGTTGGACTCTATGACTTTTTAAAAAGATTCTTCTATTTTTTTTTTTTAAGCCAACATGCTGCAAAAATGCTTCAAGCATAATCTCAATTTCCACAATAGTTTCAGGGGTCAGTACATATCCCAGATTTATTCCCAGAAAATTAAAATGGAGGCTGGCTATTGCCTAATACTCTGCTTGGAAGTGTGCCCACCTGCCCAGAAAAAAATAAAAGATAGAAGTATGCTGGGATGGTAGACAGCATCTCATGAGGCTAGAGGGGACGGGAAGTATCTGGCCCAAAAGATACAAACAAGAGGAAGTTGGGGAGTCAAATGACACAGTCAAAAGAAGTCAGGAAGTTTAGTTTAAGTCTAGTCTAGAGTTCTGAAGAACAGAGTCAAAAACCAGAGATTCAGAGGAGGAGGCGTGACAAGTAATTAAGAGGCAAGCCAAAGCTGAGGAGTCCAGATGCAGAACAAGGGCAAGGTTCAGCCTTTACAAGGAAGGCTGCAACAGAGATAGTTTTCAAGGAACTCACTGAACGGCTTTTATGCAGACTCAGCAGAAGACCCATCTGAACTTACATTTGTGTGGAAAAGTTTAGGTACCCTTGGTGAAACTGTATTTTCAATGAATCCATAAGTGAATTGAAGCTGGAGCAAACTTAAGCACAACATCTTTCTGCAAATGTTTTTAGGTCAGTGTTTCTCAACCTTGGCAACTTGAAGACGTGTGGACTTCAACTCCCAGAATTCCCCAGCCAGCATGCTGGCTGGGGAATTCTGGGAGTTGAAGTCCACATGTCTTCAAGTTGCCAAGGTTGAAAAACACTGCTTTAGGTCCTTTACAGCATCTGGAAGATTATGAGGTCAAGTTTTGTAAGTAAGTAGTGGCTGGAAATAAAGTATCTGAATTCTAATAGCTTCTATTTAAATCAATGCTTCCACTCTATGTTATAAAACATCCCTCATTCATAATAATTATGTCAGTGACCCATAGACTCTTAACTAGTCATGTTTTTGTGATGAAGAAATCCCAACTACAGCCCCAGTGCTACTACAGTATTATTTTCTCCTTTATCTACTTTTACTTTGACTCACTTTTTATTTAAATTTTGCATGTTCTGTCATATTCCCCACCCTCCATCACAAATGAATCATCAGCTCATAAAAGAGTTACATAGATCAGAAGGGGAAAAAATAGAGATTATTGTTAGCTGTTTGTATCCCAGGTTTTGATGTAGTAAGTAAAATGCATTTTTAGCTGCTTGCAACTCAGATCGTTTGTCTGATTGCTAATCAAACATCTCATGTGCTAACTTCTTGGATTATTTTTCTTTTTCATAAGCTTCTTTCTTGTATTTCCTCCTCAGGATGGGTGTCTTTGTGAATGAGAGAAAGTTCAAAATAACAAATAAAAATGAATAACAGCACATCTTACTTCCTTTTAAGCAAAAATCCTACTGTCTTTAAGCACAATGGTTCACCAAAATGAATGGCTCTGGCATGACTAGGCACATACTTACAAAGTTTGCCAGCATCCATGTCAAAATCCTTTTCAATTCAAAACCTGAATACAAAAAGTATTTAAAAGGTGGGGAAATTGCATACAAAAGTATCCATGATGAAGGATTGTACTCCCCTACTGAAACAAATGTGGATTTTCTGAAAGTGAATTGGTAGAACTTTGATGGAAATTAATCACCTTGGGATGCCTGTACTCCAGGGATACTCCCCTGGAGCAACATAGACTGATAATTCCTACTAAGAGTGGTACAGAACAATTCTCATGTGCATTTTTTCTACCAGTTTATTGAAAGATGGTTTGTTTTTGAAATTTCTTCAAAGGAAAAGAGCATTTTAGTAAATTTCTCATAGGTAAATTCTGATATTTATATACTTTTTGCACATCACCCACCATATTTAATAGGGCCCCAAGAGAAGAGGTAAGTATGTTGTTCAAAACTTAGCTAATTAATTCGTAGAGATTACGCTTAGTGCCAAACAGACCCTGTCTTGTTTAGGGCTAAACTAATTCACTTCCAGTCATCTAATTCTTCTTATGTCATGTACAGTACTTATCTGAAGGTTAGCTGTCTATTCTAATATTCATGATTATAATGAAATCCTAGACAAACTGATCAAAAGTCTTCTCTAGGCATTCCATTTCTGTGACCACTTTGGTGTTCACCCCCATAGATATACAGGGAATTGAAAAGGAGATACAAATGGCTCCTTTGCATCATTTGGGAGGATGCATGGCCACCAACCAACTGACCCAGTCATCTCAGATGGTGTGTAGTTTCCTCATAAAGATGAGTTGGGAAGGGCTCTCACACAAAGGGAGATATTTAGTAATAAAGCAGCCAAGGGTCTTGTGTGAAGATTCTGTCTTTCACTGGACAATCTTCTGTTTCCGTTAAAATCCAAGGAAAGACATCAGAAGGGAACTCCTCATGGATCAGGAAATGGGAGCAGCCAAGGAGGAAAGATGCATAACCAAAAGTAATAGGAAGCAGGAACTCCTCTGCCACTTTCAAGACTTAAACAACTAATGAGAAAAATGTGAAAGAAATTCTCACAGATAAGGTAGATAAATATCTGAGAAACAGCAAGGCAGATAAGTCCTATTACACACACACCAACACACATCCCACTTTTATCTGCAGCAATATGTATTGCAAACCCTTGTATTTTGACTAGAGGGGATAAAATGATTGCAACATTTTTAAAAACGGGCACGGTGAAATGGGAAGTATTGCATAAAACTGGCAGATAGAGAGACATTTTATTATAATCCAAGATTGAGTTATGCAAAGATGTTACCAACACAACAAAACAATGAACGGAAAAATACATGAAATGGTGAAATTTGAATGAAAGCAGCAGAATTGGTCTTAAATCTATGGACTGACATTTTATATTGCCTGCGATACTATTTGTTTCTTGGTAAGCTTTATCCCAGAAAGAATGTGGTTCTATTTGCATTCTTCATACTCCCCATGTGAGCAGACCTATCTCTCCCTGAGCCAGATTCTTCTACCACCAGCACCCTACAGATTAAGACGTCTCACCTGTTGAAAGCCAACAGTGGTGATGTTGATAGTCTCTCTGCCAGCACTGCTCAATTTCCATCTGCCTTCCAGTACCTAAAGGGAGCTCCTGATTCTCACAAGCCCTGTTGGATATTTAGAACAATCCTGAAGACTCAACAGCAACCACAAAGGTTCTTTTTGAATCTCTTCCATTTGCCGGAGTATCTGGTGCTCGTTCTACTCTCCCAAATAGAACTGGAAATGATCGAACAGAGCAGCTGTGTTTTGGGTGCTTTTTAAACTGGTTTCAAGAGGGTTTGAACGATGGAAATGGTGTCCTCCTGAAAATGATCATAACTGATAACTTACTGAAAGTTGCATTTAAGTTTGGCATTTTGCTTTTCTGCCTTTGAAGTATACAGTTATGTATTTATGGATATTATGACTTGCAGTATATCATTTTTTTTAAGTGAAAATAATCTAGATATGTTTACTTTCCCCAGCTCTGGGAGAACTAGCTGGGGTTTGTTCTCACTGAACAGTACAGATTTTATGGAAGAAGAGTTCCAAATGAACAAGCGTTATTGTTAGTGACACTTCTCAAACAAGGGGGAAAACACAGCTGATTTTTTGATTCCAGATGGAGTTTGCAATTATGACAGAGAAGCCACCAAAAGAAAAAGAATGGAAAAGAAATAGAGAATTCTTTTTGCTTGTGGTATAATTAGATTTTAATGCCACAATGAGAGAAAACAAACAACTGACTTTATTGTGCTTCCCCCCCCCCCCCCAGTTTAACTGTACTAAAAAGTGCAGTGTTTAGGGATATAATCTTTCCAGTGGCTTTCCGCTGAAGACAAAATGTGGAAAAGCAGTTTAACTGAATGCAGGATTTCTCACCCAGCTATCAATTGGCTACGAACTTCCAGGAACAGATTTGCAAAATAAACTAGCAGATGGCACTGAACAAAGTCTAGCAATGTCTACCTTTGTCATAATGGAGAATATACGTAACTCAGAGTTGAATGGTTGAGTTCTTGGGGTTCTTGAATGTGTTTCTCTTCCTGCAGACTTTTCATTACCAGCTAAGTAACATCATCAGTACATGGGGGAGTGTGGTGTTTGTTGGCTGTTTATATGTGGCAGTTTCTTTTACTAGCTTTGCCTGGGAAACTGTAGACATCTTAGACCAAGCCAGATCCAAAACATGCAAGAGAATTCCTAGAGGCATGACACTTTGACAAAGCCACTGTTAAAAGCCACATTGAGATAAGCTCCATGTACAAACCGAGTAAGAAGGAAGCAATCAAAGGTCAAGGAAATAGGGAAATACACCCAAGGACGTCCTTCCTCATCGCACATCTATTAACCAATACTGAGATAAGCAGGAACCTGCACCAATACACAAGAACGATCAAATAAGAAAAAATACCCCAAGCAAAAGGCAATTAAGGAAGAAACTGACATGGATGATTTATGGACTACCTTCAGAAAGTTTTCCTGGCAAGTTTGAGGAATAAACAGACTATTTTTACAGTCAACACATCTTAACTATCAAGTGGAAAAGATTGCCTTAAAACAGCAAGCTCAGAAATAAAATCTATGGTGTGCTATCAAAATAAAGCCACTATTTTTGTGCAGTGCTTCTGACAGATTAGATTTAGTTATATAAAGTAATATTAAAGAATCATGATGTTTTGATTCTGGGTGAAAAAGCAACCTTTTGATGGCCTTTCCTTCAATTCTAATAAGCTTTAGCTTTTGTGAATTAAAAAAAGACATACACTTAAACTACTATATTGTGGATCTTTTTAAATAGAGTGTAATAATTGTCCTGTCGGTCAAAGGTCTGATAAATAATAAAATTCATTTTTTATTTCACTAACAAACTTACATCTCTTCTTGTAGATATACATCACATTCATATCATGATGTATTGATTGATACTTTATCTACTGGGTCTTGGATGTTGTGATGACATTGTAAATTTCCTGAAATAATTCCTGTGAAATTGGCAAGATTACAGTCCTGGCAAATAGTTTACAACAGTCATGGGAAGATGTCAAATTTATAGCAGTTCCAATCTTTTTCTTAGTGTTTGTTTTTCTTAGAACTCTTCTTACTAAAAGCTCAAAATAATCCATGTTTTATATAAGGAATGTAAATAAAGTGATATGTTCCAGAATAGCTTGCATTCTACTTGGCTTTAAAGAAGAGGGACAGACAGAATAGATTGATGATAGATAGATAGATAGATTTCAGAAACCAACTTTGATCATTTTTCAAATGAACTTGGAATAATCTCAGATTATTTCCCCATTTTGTTATACCCAACATTTCTCTTTATCTTTAACAAGTGTAAAAGTGCCTTAGAGGCATTATACTGAGATAGTAGAATATGTATGTGTGTGTGTGTGTTTGATTATAAATCAATAAAGCAAAGCCTCCATAGGCATAGTCCCTATCTTTTAAAAAAATATAAAACATGTTTTTAATATGACAAATATGACAAATAATATATACATTGTAGTTGTGATCATTAATACAGGTTGTCGTTTTTATTATTAACGGTACAGTTCTTAACGTTGTTAAGAATTAGAAATATAATAAATGTCTTTTAAAAAATAATGAAACATGACTTGTCACATATCTTAGGTGTCTCCTTCTGTATGATCTTTCCTATGGACTCAGATCACACTTTTCTTTACAAAGCATGTCCTATTGCACTGAGTCATACTTCTTCAGCCTATGTCGCCTAATCCACACACCACTGCTTTCCATGGATTGGATTCAGGTTTAGGTACAACGTTATCTCATTTTAATGGATGAGAATGGGAGAGGAAATGGGCTGCCCTTATACACAACTGTCTGATCAATACAAAAGTCTATCCTCACTGTCATTCGCACCATTTATATGACAATATCATCTCAAACCTGACACCAATTGGTGCAATTGTGTCATTAAATCTGCATGGTCTGGTCATCAAGAGAAGGCCTGCTGAGAATTCCTTCCCTTTGTCAGGTTCATGTGCCAAGGGTGAGATATACCTCCGGAATAGCCCCTGTCTTATGAAATACTCTCTCCCCTACTTTTCTGCTGTTTATTTGCAGAATAAACAGTTAAAGCTGTTTTATTCCAATGTGCTTTCAGACCCGGACAGTTAGATATTCTTGACTATGGTCACTGGCCATCAAACATGAAAGAGCAAACAAAGCCTGTTGGATAGGTATGGGGCAATATAATGATACCTACTCTGATTGTCTGTCTGTGGGCCCCCCTCTTGGGTTTCATCTTTCCTTGATATTGATGTGGATTTAGTTATTTATCATGATGGGGTTTTTTTAGATTTTTTTATCCAACCTTTATTATTTTTATATACCTAATACTCCTTCTTCCTCCTATTTTCCCCACAACAACAACCCTATGAGGTGAACTGGGCTGAGAAAGAGGGACTGGCCCAAAGTCATCCAACCGGCTTTCATGCCTAAGGCAGGACTAGGACTCACCGTCTCGTGTTTTCTAGCCTGGTGCCTTCACCACTAGACCAAACTAGCTCTCACTTTTTCTGTGTACCCTGTCCGCAGTCCTTGGAGATTAGGGCAGATTGTCAGTCCTGCAAAATAAATAAGTAAATACTGTATAATGTGCATAACTCTTGCTACATACATGCACCCAAATAAGTACATCCTACATGTAAAAGTTTATTATCAAGCAGCACAATTAAAGTTATTTGATTCCATTTATATCAGAAGAATGAACTAAGCAGGAGACCTATACAGAGAATCTATCATAATTTTTTAATTATCTACTCTTTCAGCCCAAGAATTTTTCAAAAATAAGCAAAACGAATAATGCCTTTACCAAAATAATGTTTCACATCTGGAAAAAAAAGTATTCGATATTGATAGATGGTATCTCCCCTCTAGCATCTCTATCTTTTTTGGAACAGAGAATCAATATGAACTAACTCAACTGAAACTGTTGAGGAATTACAACTACTATAAGATAAATGATTTTTATAGTAATGTCATGCTGCATAATAAGGATGAGATTCAATAATGTACTGGTTACCAGATACCATAGCTTTTCTGGCATCAACATAACACTGTATTGGATAAAGAAGTAGTCAGAAACTCTGCAACACACCCATATCATCTTTGAAAACTTAATATTGACTTATTTGGTGGAACCAAAAGGAATAATGTCAAAGATCTACAGTATATGTTATTATTGCAAATTGAAAGAGGGGATCTCCCTATTGGTTTAAAGCAGGGCTTCCCAACCTGGGGTGCCTGCACCCCCAGGGGTGCAAGATGGAATTTCACGGGGTGCAACAATTGTACTGTATGCTCTGAGTTAAAAGCTTACTTTTTAAAGTTCAATTTGTTCACCCGCATTAGAAATTAGACTTTTTCAATCTTCAAATGTGATATTACTTTTGTAGGGGGTGCGAACATTAATCAAATATTTCCTAGGGGTGTGGGGCATAGAAAAGGTTGGGAACCACTGGTTTAAAGGAAGCTTGGGATATTAAGTCAACCCAATCACTGAATCAAAATGTCAATCCTGGCAAATCTTTCCTTTCTGCTCCTATCCAAGAGCTGCAGGTAGTATTTAATTCCAGCTAGATTAGCATATAGATGACACAATCATTCTCCAAAGTGTTGGAGGAGGTACGTACTAAAGTGATCATTTTACCAAATGTGGTGGTCACGTCAGAACATCTTTAGCAAAATTAGTATTATTATGAAACACAGAGTCAAAAAACACACAAATAAGGACAGATGCTTCTGTGGATGAGCGAGTTCGGTACCTCTTGACTACGAGGAACAAGTCACCCACAATATACAATTCATCCTTGAGCACAAGGCTAGAAAGCCACTTCTGAAGTGTTATGTCCTTCACTTTATTTAGCATTTTCTTTTGCGGTACAAAGTACTTCTGAAAGCATAGAGTAAATGGATGAAGACCTTACGTTCCTTTTCTCTCTATCTGTTCTTCTCTGAGAACCAGTTCAAGCAACTGAGGAAGATACAAGCGAAGATGTGCAAGCGTCAAGGAAAGGAAAAACTCAACTATTTCAAAAGGAGTCTGCAAAATAGCCTCACTTTGGAAGAAAGGAAGGTCCATGTGTTTCCAGTCACACACAGCCAAATGTTGTTGAGTATGTAATAAACCAGGTGGAAAAAAATCATTCAGGTTTTTCTCTTTCTTTCTTTTTTCCTTCCTTTCTTTTATAACAGTGTAAGAAACAAATATGCATTTCTTCTTGCACAAAGAACAAAATCAAGAAGTAGAAAATGACGGGCTTGTCCATCCAGGCAGAGGGCTTTAGATGCTTCCTTAAAACATCCGAGTTTGAATTCAGCTGAGTTTCTGGGGCCAATTTGGACTTGGCATTTTTTCCCTAAGAAGGTCCTTTTTTCCACACTTACATAGCAGCCAGTTGACTGTAATCCTCTGAATGCCGGGAAATGCTATTCTTATTGGCTAGAATTGTGAGTGGTTGGGGAAGCTGAGAAGGTAATGTAAAAGAGAGGAGATATAAACAGTCAAGAGAGAGAAAGCCCGTACAACTTATCTCATAAACAGCTACTCAGCCCAGGGGCTAAAAAACTGAGAAGAAGTGTTTCAAATCATTGAAAATGCCTCTGCCATAATAAACGTGCTATACACGGGGATGGGAATTTCATCTTACACTTTCCAAGCATCTGTATTTATCCCAGACTTGCGTTAAAGATGCCTTAATGAAATCTATGTACTTCCTGCTTCCTTGACCTTGCCTGGTTGCATGGACTAATGCAGGAACCAATGAAGTGATCATTTTAAAACCTTTCATTCATTTTTTTTGTTTGTTTGTTTCAACTCCCTTGGAGCAATGTGTAACGACAGTGCTACATCGGTTAGCATCAGTTATGAAGGCTGGGCAAAGCGTTACTGTAAAAGAGCGTGTTTATCGTTTTGAGGAGGCTTCACGCGAAGATGTCTTTCAAAGGTCTTCCACAAAGCAAGGGGCCCCTGTGTCAGAACCTGCATCACCCAACTGTTGTTGTTTTCCATTATATTGCATTCATTGGGAGTTGGGGTGATTTGTTTCTGCCACTTGTAAATAAGGGGGGGGTGGCTGTTAATGGTTGTAATGGGAGCTGGGAAGCAGCTTAACCATATATGGGCAATTTAGACTGGCTTGATTGCCGGCAAGGCAGCTGGGGCCCAAAGAGCCAGGAAGGGGCTCCGGTAGGAAGGGGAGGAAGGAAAGAGGTCACCACCAGATGGAGAAGATTCATGATGCCAGGCAATAAGGGGGGGGGGATAAATAGAGGGAAGTTTACCCAAGGCTTTAGTTTTAGCAATGTTCTGTTTACAAGCTACATGTACCACATAATAAAGGAGTATTTTTCTGAACCAAGCCTGGTTGCGTGAGAATGCTTCAGAACTGGGAGTTGGACATTGTGGACTTGACACCCTGCTTTTAAAAAAAGAAGTTGCCATGTTTCCTTATGTTTTTCCAACAGCCTCCTTGTAAGTGAATTTGGAGATGACTTTGGGGATACAGAAGGAATGAGTGAGCCATCAAGAGGACATTTGCAGAGAAATCTGAGAAAGAGGGAATCATGAAAGAGAAACTCAAAATGACTGTATTTTGAGTGTGTTTTGTATAATGTAGAATAGAGAGGAACTCAGATTTTCAACATTCTTGCTACAATAAAGTCCATTCCAGGAATCCCTGCTGGGCCTGGTTCTTGATCTGGCCTATCTCAGAGGGCTAACACTGTTCCAATGCTTTCAACAGTTGGAAACAGCTTCTGCACATCCACTATGCATGCACAGAAGCTTCTTGGGGCACTTTCAGTAGCTCAGTGGACCACAAAGCTCTACTCACAGTTACTCATGCACTGATCACCTCCAGAATGGATTACTGTAATGCGCTCTACATGGGGCTGCCCTTGAAGAGCATCCAGAAACTTCAACTGGTGCAGAGTGCAGCTGCGCAGACAGTTATGTGCACCCATAAGATGGCACACGTTACGCCTTTGTTCTACAAACTCCATTGGCTACTAGTTTGCTGCTGGGTACAATTCAAGGGGCTGGTTTTGACCTTTAAAGCCCTACATGGCATGGGACCAGGTTATCTGAGGAGCCCCCTCTTGCCAATGACATGTACCCAACCCATCAGGTCCAGCAGGAGGGTATACTGTGGGTCCTGTCTGCTAAGGAGTTCATCTGGCGGGACCCAGAAGGTGTGCCTTTTCTGCTGTGGCTCCTGCCTTCTGGAACATCATTCCCCCTTATGGCCCCATCTCTGCTTGCCTTCTGGAAAGACCTTATCAGATGGTTTTTCCATCAACCTTGGAGATCCCATGGTGAGCCTGCAAGGCGGTTGCATGATGTCAGGTGACTGTTGTTCTCCTGCAATCTTGGGGTTTTTTAATATATTTTCTTTTTATTTATGTTTGAGTGTGTTGGGGTTTTCATTGTTATTATGTTTGTATGCCAGCCAGAGTCAAGTTTCGTGAGATAGGCAGCTATGTAAATCTGCTAAATAAAATTAATTGCATTACTGCTGCAACTTAAGTGGGGGCAATAGAGTTGCCATCACAAGGCACTGAGCTTCACTACATTAAATTATGGACCCACACACACAGGCCTACTTGTTTTTAATTCATACAATCTTAAGAGAAATAGATATTTTTAATTCATGTCAAGCTTTTATTTAAGATGCTGAAGTTTTCATTTAAACCAAGAGTCAGAAACCTTTCTCTAGCTAAGAAAAGTACAGCATTTGGGAAGTGACATGGTGAGAAGAATTATAAGGCAAGGTGGACAGGATCATGTCAGATGTGGATATGTGGGAATTTCCAAGTTGTGGTTGTTAGTTGTATCTTTTGGGGACTATGCCACAATTTCCATAGACAAAATCTATCTCTGTGATTGCTAAGCGTAAAAAACAAATTGATGGCACATAATCGTTCAATCAATCAATCGTGCTACAATTTTCATGTGTCTCTCACCTCAGTGTGGAAAGAAACAAAGTCACCAATATTTGCACTACCACTGTTTGGCTACATAATCCAGTAGGAACTTACAAGCTGTAAAAATTAAAATAAAATGATCTGAGCGACATGTAAGATCCTGAGGGGCAGGTTTTCCATTTCTGTTTTAAAGTTTTTAAATGCCATTAAATAAGTCCAAATTATCAGAGAGTTGGGTTGTCGCTTACAAATAAAGTTAATATCAACCCTTTCTGTTCTTTCGTTAAGATTGGTAGTAACCTTTCACATGTTCAACAATCATATTTAGACCAATCATTTTTATTCTGAGAGTCTTTTTATGAATAAAGTTCTACCCACTTATATGTTTTAATTTGACATATTTGGAATTGTTACTCTTTGAACGGAAATTCTGGATTTATTTTGTGAGCTGTCTTGAGACCTTTATTATTTTCAAAAGCATGAGTATAAATAAGGAATATCAGTGAATCATACATTTGTGCAACATATACTCCCATGGGCTGGCATTACTGAGAGAGAGAGGGATTTTCTTCTGGGATTTTTCTTCCTGTTATTTCTTACTAGGAATGGCTACCCTACTCATAACATGTGAGCTGAAAATGATACAAGTATGTGAAAATGCATTTCAGTGACCTAAGTAACAGCACTTCACTTTTTTCAATGGCTTATTTTATTGTCTCATTAGCATCAACAAGGATCAGGATGACCTCATGGTATTCTTGACTTTCTGCCACTCTCATTTTTCAAATTGTTCCTTGGAATCATAAGAAGTACAACTAAGAAAAAAATATGTGAATGAGGAAGAGAGATCACAAGAGCCTTTGCGCATAATTCATTATACCACCACTGCTTTTAATTCATTACACTCCTCATTGTCTGTAGCTGCACAAATTCTCTCCACCCACACAAGGTAATTTGACTCTTTGCATTTCATGTGCTGACGTGTCATTACAATGCAAAACTTTCAGCAGGTATCTACAGCAAATAGTTCTATAAAAAACTATTCTGCTGCGGCTTTTAAAGGCAGTTTTTCCTAGACCAGATCCCTAATCTGACACAGAATTTCTTCAAATGAGGCCAAGGTTGCTTCCATTATTTCTTCCTGGGTTTTAATGTTCTCAATGAACTACTCTTTTGCTCAATTGGAACAAAATGTATTAGGAATTTCCCACTGTTCCATTTATGATTTCTGAATTTTTCCCAGAATTACCTGCAGTCTTCCAATATCTTCCATTATTTATTTTAGTCTGTGCCTTAGCACATTCAGTGATAAAAAATAGGCAAATAAGATGGACATATGATTGATATTAATATTCCTATTGATATGTATATTTGTGTGCATTGATAATATGGCAAAAAAAAGCAGGGTTGTTACAGTATATCAGGGTTCTATTTCTGTGATGTCTGAGCAACAAATAGGAGAGCTTTGCATCTCAATAAAATATTGCATAAAACAAATCTTCGTGTAACTGGATGAATGCATTGTTTCATTTTTGCAGCGTTTTATCTATGTGTGGCTCAGTGCTTCAGGAATATAGGAGGTGTATAGAAAAAGCAAATGGGTTGAAAACTCTATGTGCTTCATTCTAGAAATCATGTTAGATGTTCTCCTAAGGAAGTCAAAATCTAAGAAAAATCAAGGGCCTAGCAGGGTGAACTCATAACACAATACTAGAAAAGATCTTGTTATTTTTTTCTGGTATCAGTGGTGAACATGGCATGATGATTAGGGCATGCCAAGAAACTGAGAGAGTTTGGGACAGGTGCAGCTGATTTGTTCTTGTTATACGCCGTAAACCTGTTCACACACACACACCCCAACCATGCATTCTCAAAACGAGACTTGCTGTAAAAAACAGATTAGTCATCCAAAATTCATCTTAAAATATATGCAATCCAGTAGATTCTTAGTCCATTGAACTATAAACTACTGCGGGGAAGGAAAATGTTCTTCTGCATGCTAGGATGCAGGCTAGTTGGCAGTGTGCTACAAGACTTCAAACCTGATGAGTTGGAACTGTTCACTTTGCACATGCTGAAAAGTATACTTCTAGTGAACTGTGAGTGTGTACAACCCCTGATTTCAGATATGTGAATCTAATAGAAGCATTTTATTAGCAGCCTTTCTGGTTTAGTGTGGTGTCATGCATATCAAGGCTGTAATGCTGGGAAAGGTGGAAGGAAAGAGAAGAAGAGGATGACCCGCAGCAAGGTGGAGGGACTCAGTTACAGTGGTGATGGGGGCACCATTGGAAGTCCTGAAAGACCAGGTTAGGACAGATCGTCATGGAGAAAATCCATCTATGTGGTCACTAAGAGTTGACACTGTCTTGATAGTACATCATCATCATCATCATCATCATCATCATCATCATCATCATGCACATCAGTTGAACTCCAGCTTCTTCCAAGGCTCTTTGTACAGGTATCAGGCCAGCAAAAAAAAAAAAAAAAAAAAGTAGTACAATGCACTCCAAGGCTGCCTGTATTTCTATAGCATAAAGAAATGAATCAGAATTTTTGGGGGAGGTGATACCTGATCTTGTAATAAAACATGGCAAGGCAGGAAAAAACAGACGGTGGTATGTTTCAGTAACTGTTGCTCATTCTCACTGTCACTGGACCCAAAGGAATATGTATTTGATGGTACTTGGTACTTTCTTTTTGATTAGCCATCTCAAGCAGGAGCAGTTTTTAGAGACTCCCTCCAAAAAGTAATTGATAGGACCGTAGCAAAAACTAAAATTGATTTTATTTGATTAAACTTAATTAAAATTAAATAGAGTTAATAAGATCACTCTCCAGTCATGTGTAGTTATTTTTCCATTCTGTCACATTAAGGCATACAATTTAGTGACAACTTTAGGAGATCCCTGTGGGATGCAGACAGTTTCTCAAGCTACAGGCAGTCTTGGGGGCTCAGGTCATCCACAGCTGCCATAAATTATGGTTAAATGGATATTTGATTTAGTGAGCTGGTGGGGAAAAAAAAAACAACCAAGGTGATCTCTTATCCAAAGACTATGTACATGTGTGTCTGTGTGTGTGTACCTTCATGTCAATTTTTCACTCCTGGTGACTGCCTGGCAAGTCCCTGCAGTTTTCTTCGCAAGATTTTTTGGAAGTGGTTTGCCATTGCCTCCTTCCTAGGGCTGAGAGAGGGACTGGCCCAAGGTCACCCAGCTGGCTTTGTGCCTAAGGCAGGACTAGAACTCATGATCTCCCAGTTTCTAGCCTGATGCCTTAACCACTCTATAGCCAGGTTGGCGTAGTGGTTAAGGCACCAGGCTAGAAATTGGAAGACCATGAATTCTAGTCCTGCCTTAGGCACAAAGCCAGCTGGATGACCTTGGGCTGATCACTCTCTTTTAGCCCTAGGAAAGAGACAACCATTATGATATAGATATAGAAATAGATATAGATATAGATATAGATATAGATATAGATATAGATATAGATATAGATATAGATATAGATATAGATATAGATATAGATATAGATATAGATATATAATGTACATATGGCTTGGAGATTAACTTGTTTATTTCTTTTACCATGCAAATTAGAATTTGGGCTGTAAAAGATCCAATTTTTTGGTAATTGTGTTTCTCAGATAACTAATATTCTAAGGCTTTGTGACTTTCATATATTCAATCTGATTTCTTTGAGGGCACCGAAAAAGTATTCCATTTCATTGTTAGTTTCACCGTAGCTTCACCTATGCTGGTAATTAGGTTTGGGGAGGAAAGGGCTGACATTTTGCCAACCAGTTTCACTGCCACTTCATTTTCTCATCCTCTAAATTAATAAATGACATTAAGCTAAGAACTGCAGTTAAAAGGAAAGAAGAGACAAGTACTTCTCAGTGGAGAAAAGGCACCACATTCGTTCCATGACTTGCTGGATCATCCTCAAAATCCAGAGACACCAGCGTGCCTCTTTGCAAATGAATGTGTCATGGCTTTGTACATAAATAGTAAAGAATTCCTTATTGGAGTTTGCCTTACTACACTTTGGTATCTTGCTTTGATACAGATAGATGATGATGATGATGATGGTTTCTATTCAACTTTGTGCAGATAAACAATATTTTAGCAGCCATTATGCATTATTTCAGAGAGCCAGTCTGGTGTAGTGGTTAAGGCAGCAGACTAGAAACCAGGAGACCATAAGTTCTAGACCCACCTTAGGCACGAATTTCTGAAAAACCTTGCCAAGAAAACTGCAGAAACTTGTCCAAGCAATCGCCAAGAGTCAACACTGACTTGGAGTCACCAAAAAAACAAAAAACAAAACAAAATGTATTATTTCAGCAAGAAAGGAAAAAAGGATAAAACTTTGAAGTCTAAAGAGCAAACTAAGCTGGAAGATTGGGGATCTGGTGACAACACTTATCACGTTTTAAACTAATAAATGTTTAATAATCTAACCCTTCCTCTAGCACCAGCAAAATAGGTTGGCGACTGTTAAAATCACCCAGTGAACTCCTTCCTCAAATGGGAACTAGAATCTGGATCTCTTCGGTCCCATTCTCAAAACCTAATCCCTACATCAGGCTGGTTGTACAGTCTTGGTGAATTCTCAGGAGAAATAGAGAAAGAAGATACTTACTGCTGGAGAGAAGAACAGGGCCCAGATACGTATGTAAACTCTATTTAGAGAAAAGGGTCATTTTAGACATTCTGAAGATTGATAAATTCCACCCATGAGTATTTGAAAGAAGGAGGCCTGTGGGTCCAGGACTGAATCCATGGTAGCCTCCATAAAATCAGGAAACTTGATAATAGAAAGCATGTTTTGCTTCCCTTACTCAATGTGGTGCTGGACCTCAGGACAGTCCCACTGGGTAGGTTTGCAAATCATACTAGCCCAAACCAAACAAAACACATTAGTATTTAATGGAATATATGAATCCAGCCAAGAATGACCTAACATTATCCCAGTGAGGTGGGGAATTGCACCTGAATTTTCCCAGTCATATTCCAATAGTCAACATAGCACTGTTTCCGTTTATATGGAACAAATTCTATTGCAGAATCAGGCATTCCAACTTGGGCCCCTCTTTTCTTAGTACGTTGGGGGTGAAAAATAGCTGTTTACTTTGTTTCTCAAAATGTTCTGTGAACCCAACCAGTGTGGTTAGTGGTGGGGATGATGATTTGGAAGTATATAGGCTACTTAGGTAGGCTTGTAGACTGTTAAAGGTTTCATATCCTGGCCGTTGCTCAGATCGATTCCAAAAATGACTTTCAGATCAGTGAAAAGATACTGTTTTTTCTCTCCAGCTCACACTTTAAAAAATACACAACCAAAAGACACATGACCAAAAGAAGGAGGCCTGCGGTAGAAAAGAAAAGCATGAATATTCTGTTACTTGAACACAGTAAAGGAATATTACTTAATGTTATATAGAACTTAATGTTATACAGAACTTACAATGATCAACTCTCGCTCAGATGCAAAAAATATAATGGTCATAACACAAGCAATTGTTATTGTTTCTATTTTATTCTGAAACAGGCTATTGAGCCATAAAGCAATCAATTCACATTGGCAAAGATCAAGGAGTGACTCTTCTCAGCTCTGCTATATTAACTTGACAGCCACAGAGTCACATCTTAAGGGCACAGTGTGTTAACTGACAGCTCCTCACCCTATTAATCTTACAACTTGAATTTTGTATGAAAAGCCTATTATTCACGTTGGATGCCTTCTTCTTCTCAAAAGACAAAATACAAAACTTAGTATACGAGTCATGTATAAAATCCTGAAATTCATAACTAAAGCCGTATTTTGTTTGCTTGTGGGGGTTTCTTTTGTTTTTTGGTTTTTGCCATTCTTGGTTCTTCTTGGTTTTTTTTTTCCTCTGAGCGGATAACTTCTCTTTTTTTATTTTATTTTATTTTATTTTGTTTTTTCTTTTTCTTTTCTTTTACTTTTTCTTGCTCACTTGGCTTCTCTGGGCCAATCAGGTGACAGTGATGAGTCAGCACTGGTTGTTCCAATGATTCAGATCAGGAACTGATTGTACAGTGATGCGAGCGATGCATTTCCCTGGTCACATACTTTCACTTTGCATATTAAGAGCTGTCGAATGATGCAGCTTGTTCTAAGAATTTTTGTTACAGTGTGTTCCCTTTCTCAAGGCAGATGAAATGTGTACAGAGAAACTGTACTGTTTCTTTATAAATCTATCTTCTTCCTGTAAATCATAGTTTATGAACTGTAAACTTGAGTTAGTAATTCTGCCCTGAAGAGCTGGTGTAGGGTAGTAGTAAGGGGAGGGCAGAATTAGAAATAAGGCTGGATGAATCTGTCTATTTCTAGACCACATTAGGTCTGCATTTCATTCATAAGTCTCTCCTGACTTGGATTTCAAAAACCAAAGTTCACAATGAAACACATATTTTTGAAGGAAGTGTTTGTTTTTTCCCCTTCAGACAAAAAAGGAGGAGGAGGAGGAGGAAATGAATTTTCATAATGTTCTTTGACCAAAGTGACAGGAAAAGGAGCAATATTATTGATTTTCTTTTCTGGGGAGAAAGAGGTAGAAAAAATCACAGGAAATATGTTCAGATTTCCCCTTGAGCTGAACTAAATTTCTTCAGTGTTTGAGGTACTGAAGTAGAGAAAAATCTGATCTCAGCTTCCTCCTTCTGAGGTCAAAAGTCTATTTCTGAATTTGAAGGGAGGAATCAGATACATCTTGGTTATCATCCCAGTTCCCCTGGCATTTTATTTGAAATGTATTCTGGCTTAAAATACCCAGGTTTGTAGATACTTTGCAAGGTTTTCCACATCATAAAAGATATCATAACATTTGAAGAAATGCTAGTTTGAGGATTGTTCACACATTAGTTTGGGAATGAAGATCAGATAGGTTTAAGGATTGAATGAAATCCCTGAATATCCCTAATTCAGGGCTCCGACTGGGGAATGCATTACTTCCATTTTGGTCCTGCTTTCACTTTGATAAACGGGTCATCATGGGGTTACTGGCAAGTTTAAATACTTCTAAGAGTCATGGGGCCTCAGTTTGATTTAGAAATATAGAAGGAGGAGGAGGAGGAGGAGGAGGAGGAGGAGGAGGAGGAGGAGGAGGAGGAGGAAACTGCTGCTCTAGAGATCTGGAAAGTCAACAAGTACAGGGTACATATTCTGCAAATCAATAATAACTCCTCTCTTAGTTAAAGTCTGAAATGATCAAATGGCACAAAGAAACAGAGCAGGTGTGCCAGACCTCACAGATTTTTATAAGTAATTGATTTAGGCATACAAAGAAGATCTCTTTATTCTGCAGACATACATTCATTTGTTTGAGCAGTATCTTGTTAAATTCAGGAGTCTTATTTTTACGTATACATGTAAACAATTAAATAGCATCAATGACCTATTTGGCCAATATTCCTAATTCCAGTGTCAGATATTTCTTCTTTTTTCCTATATCATAGCACTGATTTTCCAGTTAAGGATGGCCTACTTTATAAACACTTTTAAAAGTATTCCTGGGAGAATGTTATTTATTAATTATATTATTGATTTATTTTATGTCAAGTGCTCTCACACCGCTTCAATCAACATAATACAATCAGCATATAAAATCATCATCAATGCTATCAACATACAATATGTCTTGAATCATACAAATTAAATCTACTATAGCAAGTCAAATTGATAGTGCCATCATTCACCCCACATAATCCATACCACGTTTGCAATCCCAAATGCTCTTTGAAAAAGCCAAGTTTTTAACAACTTCCAAAATGTTGGGAGTGAGGGCACAGATTTCTTGTGGAAAAGAATTCCAAGAAAGGGGAGCTCCAGCAGAAAAAGCTTACCTTTAGGTGGCTTCCCACCTGTAATGATTCATCACCAAATTGATAAAGATTTGGGAGATGATCGAGTAAACGGCCAGCAGCAAGGTCTTCTGTTGTCAGTGAAAATATCTGCTTCCCTGCCAGATTAATGGAAGGCTGTTAGAAAGAAGCTTAAGTATCCACTTGAATGTTTGAAATTGGCTCTAAATAGGAAATAAAATGTCACTGCTGGAATTCTTGTAACTCGGACTGGGTGACAATTGTGTTTGGAAAGTATCCAAAAAGCCTGACATTGCTGAACCTCAGTGGAAACTCTGTAGACGTGCTTTTGGTGGGCAGGTTCTAATTAGAGTAATGAATTAGAGCTAGAAAAAAAAAACTAATTAGAACTAATGCTAAAGCCAGGCTTAAATATGCCATATTTAATGCCCTTGTATCAGTCATTACTCTGCAGGTTAATCTACATCACAAGGTTATTGCTGGGAGGATCATTGTTGCAGAAAGAGCTATTCCCTGATTTGAGTTCCCCAAATGAAAGCTATAAATATATATACACATATACAATAGTAGAAATTTTAAGAAAGAGAAATAAAACATAGGGAACTCCCAGTTAGATTTTTTTTTTCTTTTATCTCTTCAGTGTTGCTACAACTAGCAACAACTTCATAGTTTTACCTATGAAGAATATGTACACTATAAAGACAAGCACAGATTTCCATGATACCTTGTAAATTGAGGGACCACTTCTCCACACTTGCATCTACCTGTCTCACCAGGTCCAGCTGACCCAGGAGATGAGCTTTCTCTGCCATGGGACCTGCCGTGTGGAACATCATTCCCCTCCCCCAAGGTTAGATTGGCCTCGACCCTACTCATTTTCCAGAAATCCCTTAAAACTTGATTTTGTCAGCAGGCTTGGGAATCCCATGGAAATAGGGACCCCATGAAATAGTTATCTTTGCATGTAAAACCTTGAAAGGACTCTCTTGTGCTTTTAGTTATATGTATGCTTTAATTGTTTAACCAATTGTTTAATTGGTTTTTAAATTTTTATTTTTAATTGTTCTGTTTTTTTACTGTATGCCACCTAGAGTCACATTTGTAAGATGGGCAGCTATATACATTTGATAAATGAATGAATGAATGAATGAATGAATGAATGAATGAATGAATGAATGTTCCCATTCAAATTTATCAAAGGCTTTTTTGCCATTTTAAAGGGAAGTGTGACTAACAGACTTAATAGAGGATTTGTGCAGGAAGGGAAGCAACATTAAAAGAACAGAACAGAACAGAATAGAATAATAAATGATAGAATAATAAATTTAATTATAATCTCAATGTCTGATTGGACATGCCAGAAAGGTGCCACCAAGCATCATCTCCAAAATGTATTTGGAGCTTGGCGAAACAGTTTTTTATTTATTTCTTAGAAATATTTATACTTAAAAATATGAACATTATATACTTCTTTAATTAAAAATCCTATCATTATTTATAAAGTTGGTCAGTGTGCTAAGAACTGTAAATACAGTTGCTCTGAGCACTACTTACTATGATTATATATTTATTAATTATATATACACATTGTAGTATTGTCCAAAAGGATTCCTTTAAAAACTCCAGATTGATTAAAGAATGGGATTTTTTAAAACAGAACTGGGGTTGGTGGCAAAGAAATGATTTTGTGTGTGTGCCTTTGAGTTAGTTTTGATTCCTGGCAACTATCTGGATAAGCCTGTGCTGTTTTCTTGGCAAACATTTTTGGAAGTGGTTTTCCATTCTCTTCTTCCTAGGGCTGGGAGAGAAGGACTACCCCAAAGTCACCCAGCTGGCTTTGTAACTAATGTGGGACTAGAACTCATGGTCTCCTGGTGTCAGCCTTACTTGCTAGACCAGACAGAAACACAACTAGATGATTTAATTCTGCTTCATTGTAAAGCTACATTAACAGAATTTTGCAAGTATGAAAGTATGTCTCTGTGATGGAATGGACTTATGAAGGCCAGGCTCAGGGAGATAAGCATGTTCTTAGCCCCCAACAGGAGCATGGGAAGTTCAAGAAGATGAGGCTGGCACCTCCCTAAGGAATTCACGGTGTTGTGGCTGGCTGGCTTGGGAACTTGGGTTCAGTCTGGTGAGATTCTGTCTTGAGGTGGAAGCTAATAAACACAACAGAACTGTATTTGCATTGTCTCATGGAGTTCTTTGGGCTGAACCTGACAATCTCTCCCTCCATCCCTTTTACAGCCCCAAAACAAGGGAGGGTCTCTTCTGAGCCTCTTGCCCCACCCATATTCCTGCTGTGGGCTCAGCTGCCTTTTATCTCACTATTCCTTTGGCTGCATCTCTTTACCCTCTCTCCCAAGGTCATTCTCACATACCATTACACTTGGTTTGTACACTAAACTATATAACTGTACTTTAACCAGTACACTAAACTGGCTTGCACAGAAAAGGTTACTCACTGCTAAAGTGTTCTGAAGAAAACTTCATTATGGGCCCGAAGTTAGGTTGTGAGTCTAGGCTGGTCTATGAGTGTAATAAAGATTTGATTTGATTTGATTTGATTTGATTTGATTTGATTGATAGGTATAAAACAAGTGTATAAACAAGGTGTCTTACTGAAAGAGAGTTCTGATGTCAGTGAAGTTGACTCACTCATAGCTATGGCTGACACAAGTAGTCTGCTTACCACAATCGATATGGAGGGAATGTTCCCTGCTTTGTTTCAATTCATGTTTAAGAGCTTTTCTTCTTAGCATTTGTCCCACTTAGCTGCAGTTTCTGCTTGTTTTTCACTAGGTCTTACAGCAAAGCTCATCATGGCAGGTTCTGATGAGGGGTTTTGGTTTTCAGCCAACTTGTCACAGAGTCTTATGCTGATTAAGACTGAGAGGGAGAGAATGGCCCCAAATCACCCAGCTGGTTTCCATGCCTAATGGAGGATTAGAACCTCTCTCTACTTCTAGTCTAGCACCTTAACCACTACACTGCATTGGATTGCTGTTGCTTCATAGTTATACTACAGAAAGAACTGTCATCTTAAAGAAGATGGATGTGCTCTTCAGCATTCCTAATAGTGATCACCTAAGCAGTGGGAAGAGAGGAGTTGTAATAAAAGGGTGATAATGGGTCACAGAGGAACATGTAATAGTTGATTTCCAGATTGATAAAAATTCAGAAGACAGCTATGTAAATAGCCAGCTGCAAGCTTCCTCATTATCAATGAAAAGACCTGCCACCTTGCCAGATCACAGGAAGACTGTTAGAAAGAAAATAAAAAGGTTTCCACTCTAATGTACATGGAAATATATTGGTCCACATGGGAAAATACTTCAATTGCTAGAATTCCTTCAATCCCATCCCATTCTTCTCAAAAAACCTTGCTAAAGAGAACTCTGTGAAAAATATGGTCTGGATAAAAAATTGCATTTGGTTTGAAGCAGATGCCAAAGAACCTGACAGAAACATTGATGAACCACTCATGGTTGATAGCTGTACTTATAAGAACTTCAGAATTCTTTTTAAAAATGATGTAAGAAACAAGAAAAATAATTTAAGTCCACAAAAGCATAAATCTCTTAAGTCCTAAACAAAACTAATTTTACACATGTATTCATGTCATATTATACAATTAAACAATTAAGTGCCTTTATTTAACAATAGGAAAAAATGGAAAATTAAGCATACACAGTCCAGTTTTCTAAAGAGACCCTCAGTCAGGACTGTTGGTGGTAAAATACTTCTTAAAATTCAGAAAGCGGGGTGTACAGGTAGTTCCCAGTTTAAGAATGAGTTCCATTCTCAAGGTCTGTCCTTAAGTGAAATTGGTATGTAAGCTGGAACAGTATTATTGTATAATACTGTATAAGTAGTATTATGCAATGAACTTGAACCATTGTGTATTTAACTTGAATGATTGTGTGTTTAACTCAAATTTTGCTACAGTAGGCTCTGTTCTTAACTATGGGTCATCCGTAAACTGGCCGTTCCTAATCCAGGGACTACCTGTATCTGTAATAGTATATGGGAATGATCTTGGGAGACAGGGCAGGAGGGCACCTTGGGGATAACAAGAGACCAAAGAGGGGGCAGGGAAAGTGACCCAGCTCCTTCCACATCAGGCATAC
The DNA here is from genome assembly GCF_059951505.1 of Python bivittatus. Classification (NCBI taxonomy): domain Eukaryota; kingdom Metazoa; phylum Chordata; class Lepidosauria; order Squamata; family Pythonidae; genus Python; species Python bivittatus. The sequence continues at coordinate 5,662,667 of NW_028277042.1, read as the reverse complement.
AGGGCATGGTGGGGGGCAATGGCAAGACGATGTCAGCCTTATGGGATAGACCAGAAAGGAAACACAACCAGATGAGCTAATTCTACTTTATTGTAAGGTTACATTAACAGAATCTTGCAAGTCTGAAAGTACATCTCTACCCCCCACCCCTGGTCTCCTTTACAGGCCAAGAAACTAGGGAGGGTATCTTCTGAGCCTCTTGCTCCATCTACTTTCCTGCTGCAGGCTCAGCTGCCTTTTATCTGACCATTCCCTTGGCTGCATCTCTTTGACCTATCTCCCAAAGTCATTCCCACATACCATCACAGAACCATTGTATAACATATGAAGAATCCAGCTTTGTAATATTAGGGTTAGGGTATCCATTTCTATTGTTTTTCTGTTAGATTCCATTGATCTATAATTTAAAAACTGGGCTTCCAAAAAAACAAGGAGTCTTCAGGATAAAATTAGCATGTAAAATAATGTATCTGTTACTTGAAAGGGAATCACTATAGCACAGGGTTACATTCTAAGCACTACATAACTATCACTTAAGTGAACCCACCCATTTCCTCCTAACAATATGTGTAGATGTCCCATGAGTACAAAAAAAAAAAATACTACTGAATTCATCATAATTTTAAATATATAGAAATGTGACAATAGATGCCAAAATGTAGTATCTTGCAAAACGATCTGGAAGCCCAAATCAAATCAATTTGCTTGGATGATGCAATTCAGATATCCAAAATGCAGACTAATTTACTGAATTAGATCTCCAGGTCAAATCAGATTTGCTTATCCCCCTTAGGCTATAGGGTAGTGCAGAAGTCCCTTCTTTCTGCTGTGTGCAAATCTCTATCATCTCTATTATCATCTGGAAGCACTGGTGCATCTAAGGCAGAACAACTAGGCACGAAACTTAGGTCTTGCAGCCTACAAGTTGCATTGGCCTGGCTTGGATCAACCCTGATCCATACACCACTAAAAACAGTAAGCCTACGCCAGGCTTGAAACAACGGTGACTACTTGCAATCTCTATATTTAAAATATTTAAATTATGCAATACTTTCTGGTCACTGCTGCTAAGAGGGTTGAGAGGGCCCTGTAGTTAATGATCTGAGCAGTTCTTTGAACATAGTTCCTAGGAGTTCTTCCTAATTTTCTCTTTTCTAGCAAGCTCTCCTCTCCCTTTTCAGAGGATCTCAAGGGGAGAAAAGATGGGAATGAAAAAAGGTCAGGAGAGCACTGCTGATTTTTTTTAAGAAGAAAAATCACGGTAGGGTCCTAGACCTGTGCCCAACAGTGCTACCTTAGAGACACTAAAGTTTCTGGTGACATGTTGACAAAGAGAATTGAGGTTTCCACATAGCAAGGAGGAAGATTTGCATCATCCTATAATCTGGGATAGGCAACCTGTGGGCCTCTGGAAGTTGCTGAAGTACTACATCTCTGGGAAGCACACCCAATGATGAGGAAAGCTGAAAGTTTAGATCAGCATCTACAAGGCCACAGTTATCCACCCTATCACTCCTGTTGTTCCTAGAACATGCTGTTGTCAATCCTAAAATTGCACCCATGGCCTGTATTAAGATTTCGATCAGTACAATCCCTCTTTCGTGGTGTTTGATTTTCCCTCGCAAAATATTGGTTTCATGCTGTATATTGTCCTGAAACCTTTAAGATGAAGAGCAGTTATTTTTTAAAACAGAAATAAAGACATGGCAGAAAAGGGAATTTTTCTCTGCATTTTCACAGTCACCAGTTTTATGGCTGAGCATCGCAGGAATCATCAGTTCTTCAGCTTTGGAAGGGATTAAGGAATCTGAACTCCCTGCATGAATGCTCTTGAGAACTCACCAACACAAACACCAAGGATAGCATAATGTTTCTTGAGCTTTCTTTTCTTGTGTAATTTAAAGTATAAAAATAACACGAATGGGCAGAGGAGGGGCAGAAAGTTACTGAATTAAATTTTCTGGAGACTTAATGATATATACATGCTCAAATACTGTACATCTTAAGACCTTCAAAAATGTCTGCCCTCCGAGGTGTCCTGGATTAATTTACTAGATCACAGCTCCAGCAAGAGGAAAGGCACAATAGCTATTAAGCCATAGTTTTATGATTAATAAATAAAAGGTGTAATACAGCTGAGAAGAGAACAACAGGAATTAAAGGTGTGTTTGCTCAGCTTTTAGCAATAAAATAATTCTAATCATTTTGCAGTGTTCAATTGCCTATGCAGGATGCTTCGTAAAATCTGTTCTTCCATTAAGTACCACAATCTGGGGATGTGGGCAAGCTTTAAAAAAAAGTGGCATCATTCTCTGGATGCTATATTATATACAACACTACTGTTTTTAGGAAATTATTTGCAAAATCATACCATGCATTCAGAATCAGTGTGGGGTAGTTGTCGGAAGGCAGACTAAATCAGAAATGACCCTGGTTTAAATTCCCTCTTACCCATGAATCATCTTGAATAACTTTAGGTCACTTGCTTTCTTAATCAACCGACAACCCTCACAAGACCGTTGTGAGTAGGGACATGTGAAGGTTTCAAATCTGAGACATTTCGAGTGTGAAACACTCAAGGCTGAGTTCAAAACAGTTGTTTCCAATTTTGAAACAGACCATTCCATCCATTTCAGGAGCGTTTCAAGATCAACATGGTCCTGCTTCAAGCTCAAAATATCTCTTTCAAGCTCAAAACACTTCTAGAATGGTCAGGACAAGCTGTTTCAAACTCAAAACCAGTATTTCAAGCCTGAAATATTTCAAATATAAAATGTTTTGCATGCCACTAATTGTGGGGATAAAATGAATAGAGCTCTCTGTATTACCCTCTGCATCTGGATGAAAGGTGGGAGGTGAATGTAATGAATAGATACGTCATACACAATATTTGCTATGAATATGAATGCTAAGGCTGGGCCTGTAGAGGGAAAATCAACAGGAAGTGAGGTAGATATGAGAAAAAGGAGAAAGGAGACATTTTCTAAAATCTTATGATGATTATTACAACTCTACAGTTGGAAGTCTTGACAATCTTATTACAATATAATATACTCTGGTGGTGATCCTATGCCCGTTTATCAGAAGCAAATCCTGCTTATTTTTATTAGAATTACACCCCAACTTTCCTCTAAATATGGATAAGATTCAATTGCACAGTATTATTTTAACTCCACAGCAGCTACTATGAACACCAAATTGCTTAGGAAAACACTTTGACCAGTACGGGTGCTACCCTATGTGAACCAGAAATAAAAGAATACAGGCATTTCATGTGTATATTTTTACTTTATTTAAATTTGCACGTCCATGTTTATATTTTTAATTAGCCTTTCTGGACAGAGTGTTGTGATGATGATGAGGATGATGAGGATGATGATGATGATGGCCCACAAAATGGAGATGGAATATCAATATATTCTTTTCAGATTACAAAAATTAAGAAAGCAGTAGCATTTTAAAATATGTGTAATAGCCATAATAAAATTATTATTGCAAACTCAAGCAATAAAGCAACTACTTAGACCAATAAAACTTACATCATTAAAAGCCACTTGGCTTCATTCCTTTTGGTCCCTGTCACTAAAATATGAACATCGCCAAGGCTGAAAAAAGTCACCGAGCATCCACGCTCATTCATAAACCAAAGCTGGGGGGGGGGCACTCTCTTGGTCTCCAAAACCATGTGTGTAATGTACAGTGGATTGGGGCTCTGCATGTAAATGCAAATCCATGTGTACTTTGTAGCATTTATACCCCCCCCCTTTCAGTTTAAAAGTTTCTAAAATGAGCTTCAAGAGTAATGTCAACCAATCCCTGCTCTGAAGCTTCTAATTTAAAAAGGGAAGGAAGGAAAGAGAGAAGGGAAAGGAAAATGAGACAGCCCGATCACCAGATCTTAACAGCTGATGGCTGCTATGATCCTCAGCTATGATGAAAACAGCTTGCTCAAGACAGTCCAAGGACACCATCACTTCCAGAACAGCTGGTCCTATAGAGTTGTGGTCTCAATAGTGTTTGAGAAGAAAGCCCAGCTCAACTGGTTGCAGCAGCAAAGGAAGTCTATGATGTTTTGCTATCTATCTCCTCTTTACAGTGCGATTCAAGATGCTGGTTGTGACTACAAAGAGTTTCCTGGGCCAGGTTATTTGCCGGACCACCTGTCTCTGATTACTTCTGCCTGTCTGGTAAGATCAGACAGGATGGGCATGTTTCAGGTCCCATCTCATAAGCAGTGTCATCTGATGGGACCTAGAAGATATGCCTTCTCTGATGCCATACATGCCCTATGGTTAGCATTTCCCCTGAGATTCAGATGATCCCAACCCTATCTGCCTTTCATAAGACTCTGCTTTTCCCCCTGGCACTGACTCAGGAGGCTTTATGTCCATCCTGATTGATTTTGGTTGGACGAAGTTGCCTTGGGTCCACTATGTTTGTTTTTAAAGTTTTCTCGAGTTGTTATGCATTATTTGTGTACCCTGCCCTGAGTTGCATATCAGTTGGGCAACCATATAAATTGATTTAATCAGTAAATGAATAATAAAATAGACGAATACTGCTACTACCAACATCTGTCTTTGTAAGCCACAGTGAGTCCATTGGGTCCAGCAGCATGTACGCTGAATACATTTAAAATAAATAAATAAGTTGGGACTACTTTTTGAGTTTAGACTCCGTTTTCAGTCTGCTGGGTGTGTTACTTATTTGTGGAACTGCAATGTTTGTGCTCCATATTCAAGATTCTCACCTCTTGATACTATCCTTTCTCTTAGCTTTCTCTATTAGCAGATATTTACCTTTCTAGAACTACTGTACCATGGTGTTGGGGGGGGGGGCATTTCCCTTCAATTGAAGCACTTTCTTCTAATACATTTTCTTTCCTTTGCAGACCTCAGGGTTCTCTCCAAACTCCTGATATGTCTTGCTAATTTGTGGATTTGTGGGCTTTGAACCCACATTTTTAATTTCCCTTTAAACATTTTGATAGGTTTAATGTCTGTTTTACATTGGGGGGGAGGTATTTATGGTATAATTATTTTAATATAGTTTGCAATTATGTTATTCACTTAGACCCTGGATATTATAGATAATCCTCAGAAGTGGCCTGGATGTACACTTGCCAAGAAAACTGCAGGGACTTGTCCAGGCAGTCTCCAAGCATCAGACATGATTGAATGGATTTTAAAAACATGTTACTGCTATAATTCAGTTTAATGAAAGAGATTTTGCTTTTGAATATTTGTTCAAAGGAGAAGAGAATTTCAGTGAAATTGTGGGCTGGTGCTGTAGGGTGCTTTTGAATATATTTGGTTATGAGATGCAAAGAGTATATGTGAAAACCCTGTCTTTCACTCTAAATGGTCTCCCTAGGAGTCTGTAGTCTCCCTGGCTGGCCATCTTCCATTAAATCCCAAGAGCTTCTCTTCTCCCATGAAACTTCTTCAGATTGAGAAGTAGGAGCCTCTAGTGAGGGTTCAGAGTGATGGAAAGTTGTGGGACAGTGGCAAACATCGTGAAGAACAGGAGCATACCTTTACCACCTCTAACAGGAAATTGAAAATCACCATCAAGAGACATTCAAAAGAAAATCTGGACTGCTCTGTGAACTAAGTAGAAACTTGGAAGCCTTTTTCACAGAGGCAGAAAACTTTTGAGAAATGTCAGAGCAGATGTCAGTACAGCATTACCGATATTCAAGCGTAAAGACATAAAGTTGTCCACCAATCACCAATACAAAACGATTCTTAATTGATGTTGAAATATTATTTAGTTTAAGTCCAATCACAGCCCAAAATATTGTTAAAATACAAAACAGTGCAAAAGTTTCATGCACAGCAGAAACTAAAAATACTCAGGTTATGTTCAAATAATATGAACAATAATAATAGAAATGTTAATAAATTAAATACAATCCCAGTTTTACTGATGGAATCTAAAGAACTGGAGAAGGAGGAAAACTCACTGGAATTTTAGAGGATCCGATCCTTTCAGGCAAAGTAGTTCTTTGATGTTGTTTCTCCATTCTTTGTTTCAGCAGTGAGATGGGAAGGATTCCAGAATATTTTTAGTATAATCCAAATAAGAGGTGGAATCAACTTTTTTATGAAATTTGAAGGAATTTGGGTGCAGGAGAGGCAACAATACTTCAACCGACTCCATGGCTTGATTTAATAAGCTAGGGATTGCTATTCACTTGGCATATAGATTTACTACACTGATTTAAGACATCCTTTTCTTGGCGTTTTGATCATTTCTATTGGTTGGATTTATGGTGCACAAAATCATCATGTGACAGATAAAAATATGCTTTTCTTTTTGGTTAGTGAAACATTTCAGGAACTTGGCAGAATATGTGTGTGTGAGAGTGAAGAAGTTGAGTTTAAGGGAGCAAAGGCAACCATCTACATCTATGTCCAGATGGGGAAAAAGTTTTAGCCCAAGGCTGAAGCACACACCTTGTCTGGAAGAAGTTCCAAGATCAATTGATCAAACTGACATTAGAAAGTTTGAGAGAAACTGCTGCTGGTTACAAAGATCATCAGTGAGGGTGGTCACCAGGTTAGAAACTAACAGCTATGACGGAGTTGAGTATGTTCACTCTTCAAAAGACACTAGAGGTGGGGATAAGATAGCACTCTCCAAATATCTGAAGGGATGTCACCCAGAAGGCCAGAATGTAGAAAAAAGGTGGTCCAGATCTAGAAAAATTGGCTTCAAAAGTATAGAATCTGGCTGAACATTGAGAGCTTCCTAGTAATTTCTCAGAGAGATTAAGATTCCTCTTTCTGTTTTCAAGCACAAATTAGATTAGATTCCTGCACTAAGCAGAGGTGAACTCTGTCTAGATATACACTTCCCCTCTGTGAGTCCAGGCAACACTAGGAAAGGCTATTACCTGAACTTCTGAAGAGCCACTACTGGCTAATTCGGACAAAACTAAGTGAGACAATCCAACAGGTTGCTCTGGCCTACAACATCTTCTGTTCCTAGTTTCAAGAGGGTTCTTTGTGCCATTTCCCACCAGGCAGAACCTGAATGCTTGTGAAACCTTGAAAAGGCACTAGCTTGAACCTGGGCGATGCAGGTTCTGGAATTGCAAGGATCCCCACCTTCACCTCCTGCATATCTTCTGCACCATAAGAGGTGGTCTCGGGGAGGGGACTGAAAGCATTTACCCACACCACTGGCACTGCGGGTTGAGGGTGGATGATTACGTGTGGCTCATCTCTTGAAACCCTCCCCAAGACTGCAGCACACCGCTCCTCCTCCTCCTCCTCCTCCTCCTCCTCGCAGGTGTGGAGAGGTTTCTTACTGCAAGCAAGCTGAGTTTTGGGGCAAAAGCATCCGGAAAGAGGTCCTCAGCAGACTCCGTAGACTTTCAACATCCCCCTCCCCGAAACAAGCAACCAACCAACCAGTCCCCCAAACCAACCTCCGTCTGGCAACTCAGGATCACCGGGGTGGGTGTCCGAAGTGGCCCCAGGTGCGGGGGACTTTGCCCGGCGGAGATGCGGTACAGGGGAATTGGCATCCCTTTTTATCCAGCCCCCCCCCCCACCCGCTTGTGTTGCTTGGATGGGGGGGAGGTTCCTGAAGGCAGAGTCTCACCCGCGCGCAGAGACGCGCGCGGGCGCGCGCCTTATACCCTCCCTGGCTCACACACAGCGCCGGAGCGCTGCTCTCTGCTTCCCCGCCGCCGCTACTGGTTACGCCAGCCTGCCTGCCTCTCGCCCTCTTCCTTCGCCTCCGATTCTGCGCACAGGAGCCCCAAAGCCTGTCATTCTGCACAGCAGAGTTTTTTTTTTTTCCGCTCGGGTCGGCGAGCGAGTGGGGGAAAAACACACACAGAGACACACACACAAGCACACGCACAGCCGGAGAGCCAGCCAGCCAGCCAGCCAGCCGCGGCGAGGAGAGCGGCGCGCAGGAGCCCAAGTCCCCCAGCCCAGCATGGCTTCAGGGGACCTTTACGAGGTACGCCGCCGGAGCTTGGCCGGGCTTTTCCCGAGGGCAGCCGGCGACGGGAGGCGGGCAAGGAGGGAGGGAGGCAGGGCGGGCAGGGGGACGCCCCGGCCGAGGCTGCTGCGGGGACCGGGCGCTGCCGGGGCGTCTTTTCCGCGGGGTCTCTCCCCGCCGTCCCTCTTCGGAGTTCCTGGAGAAAGCAGCGCGGGTTGGGGAGGCGAAGGCGGGGAGGCGAAGCCCGAGCCAGGCGCCGCCGCCGCGGCTTGACCGGAGGGAGGGAGCGATGGAGCCCTCCCCTCTCTCTGCTCGCTCCTTCCACTTTCCATCGGGGGGTCGGAGCTCCGCCAGGCCTTGGGAGGGCGAGGAGGGGAGAGGTGGGCGCCCGAGAGAAGCCGGGGACTCCCCGGACCGGGCGCCCCCGCGGCGGAAAAGTCCAGGTAAAGTGACTCAAGGGGAAGAGGAGCCTGGCCGAAGTCTTGCCCAGCGGCAAACTCTGCCTCGCCTCCCCTTCTCGGGGGCTGCCCAGCCCGGCGAGGAAGGGGCTGTTGCAAGTCAAGGAGAGTGGGAGGGGTTGAATGGGTGGGAGGAGCTACAGTGGTACAGATGCATGCTGGATGTTCTGATTTTTCCCTTGGGGATGGCCACTCAAGGGGGCTGGGGTTGCGGGGGAGTGTCCCATGTTGGCAATAGCCGGTGGGGTCGCAGGGAAGGGAGGGATTCTGGCATTGGATAGCCTTTGGTTGCAGAAGACCAGGAAGGGTATGGCTTTGATTGACTCTCTGGTGCGGAAAGCTAGCGGGGGGCCTGTCTCCATGCGCCTCCAGTGTAAGAGCATGCAAAGGCAGGAAACATCCTCTCTCCAGTCCTACAAAAGATACTATATCACATGGGTAGGCTGGGACAGAATTTTTCATGCAAGTTCTGTGTGGACTCAAGCCTTGGTAGACCTGATGCTTGCCATGCCTTCCTTTTGGATCAGCCTTGGACATCACCCTGGTTGCCACCTGATTTGCTGTAGGTACATCCCCAGCCCAACCAAGACGTCATGTCAACATGTCTGGAGCCACTTCCAGAGCAGACTTGGGGCTACATTTTTCTCTCGAAGTTCCATCACGTTTGCCCTTCTAAGCTCTTCTTATGGCCTAGTTTACTTCACCAAGGGAAATTTCAGAGAAGTGGCAACAGATGTTCCATAAGATAAAATTGTTATGTTAAATTCTATAAAATCATTTAGCATAGTCTTGCCCTAACTTTCCAAAATGAAAGAGGGACTTATTGGGAGAAGAATGATTTAAAAGCTTTTTTCTCGTCCCCCCTCCCCCCCCCCCCCATGGCCATTCCTACCATTTTTCAGACATTTTTATTTGTAGCCAATTATTTGATCAATTACCTGTTAATGTTTTACTCGTGTTTAACCCCAGTTGGAAGTTTAGGTCATATTTTCTATACAACCCATGAGAAATGACTAATGTGTTTATAATTATATGGATAAATAGCTTATTTGATGATGACAACTACTTTTTGGTCAAATAAAAACAGAATTATTCTTTCTTAAAGAAGTAATCCATAACAAAGGTGACAACTGATTATTAAACATGACTACAAAGCAGATCACAGTCTCAGTCAAAGTCATCAATATATAATTATCACGCGTGTATCTATCCATATCCATCACCCTATCCCTTTCATAGTAAGCAACAATATGCAGAGTACAGAAAAAGAAGGAAATATAACTACCTTAATTTACACCAGCATCATTTACTGTAATTCTCCATATCTTCCTTCTGTTGCAACCCATTCTCGATTCCACCATGTCCACACACTGATTTATCCACTGCATTTTGTTCCTTAAAATCCTCAGCTCTCATCAGCTTCATCCAACCACTGCTTTCTCAGTTTTTCTCTTCATCAGTTCACTTTCCCTTCATATATTTGATCTCTGCTGCAAATCATTCAGGTTCTCATCCAACAACATGGCATCGTCTACCTACAAAAGTAGACATGCATATATGGTCCAACCAAAAAACTCTTAAGTCATCATAATCATGCTGTATATTTATCCAAAAATACATTAAACAGCCAAGAGGACATCGCACATGATTCTCTTACAACATTGAACCAGTTATTAGGTATTCTGTTTATTCCCACACATGTTTATTTACATCATATACCTCTTGTATCATATTCACCAACCAATTTCCAACTCCAGGCAAACCATTCCGTAATTCAAGCCTATTCACTTTATCATATGCTTTTTTTAAATCAACCAATGCATACTAAACTTTCTCAAATGCATCTATTTCTCAGTGACCTCCCAAAGAGTAAAAATCTGTTCCGCACACCACCCGCCTAGCATAAAACTACATCGTACTTCCCAAATTTTGCTCATTCTCATCTGTTCTATCCCTTGGATCAGAATTCTGCCAAACAGCTTCCCACACAGACCTAACACATTTATTTTCCTGTAGTTTTTCATTTACACTCGTAACACCCTTGGCATTAAGGAACAATAATGGCATATTTCCAATTAGATATAAAAGCAGTCTTCATGTACATGTTAAACAAGTTATAGAAACACTCCAGAAGATAACATCCATATTTTAACATTTCTCCAGTTATATCATCTATACTTACAGTCTTATCATTTCTCAACAGCATTTATTATCTCGATTCCATCATTTTTTTCTTGAACTTTGATAGTGGTAACATACATTACGATTCCATTCTTCATCATATCTCTATAATTCCCATACAAATCTTTAAAATACTTCTTCCAGCATTCCCTCATTTCAGTTTTGTCTCAACTCATTTAATCACTTCTATGTTTAATTAGAATTAATTTATTTAATTAATCACTCGGCTAAAGGCTCCTTGTTTAGCCCTCTTTGCTCACTTATATTTTTTTAAATGTTCATGAAAATTGATCTGCATTTTCTCTACCTCTTTTAGTCTTATCTGCTTCTTGCTCTCCTTGACAATATTATTTGCAACTATCTTTTTTCTCTATATTCATTATACATTATCTTTCTCTCATCATATTTTCCAGTAATCATTCTCTTATATGTATTTTTTTCTCATCCACAGCCTCTTTCACTTCATCACCATATCAAGTATCCTCTTTCATACTTCCTATTTCCATTTTTATGGTGCTATATAATTTGATTCTGCTCCAAGCAGCTTCCAGATCTTTTTTCCCTATGTCCACCTCCTATTCATTCTGTTAGGATATTCATCGGTTTTTGAATATTTTTTCATACAGGACTCATACTTCTCTTCCGGCAGCTGCTCTACTTTCATTCTAGTTTCTTTCATTTCTTTTTTTATCTTCCAAGTCCATTTTCCCAAGATCCATTCTTGATCCTATCAAAGTAGGGACTGTGCCACATTCAGAATCTACAGTACTTTACTTCATTCTCTCAGTCTTTATCATAAACAATCAAATCAATCATTAGTCTGTTTTCACATATATATGTGATTAGACATATGTTTACACCATGCTGGCTGAGGAATACTGGGAGTTGAAATCCATGGGTCTTAGAGTTGCCAAGGTGGAGAAACACTGCCCTAGCTGACAACAAGAGGTTCCTTACTGTAATCCCATAAATATTGTACAAATAAAGAAATAGGTATTGATAATAAAGAAATGTGCATTGATTATTAACAATTCTGCCATAAGCATTTCTCATCTTCCACAAGAAACAGTGCTGATTCAAATACAGTTTGAATCCCAGATTTTAAAGCAATGAAAACTGAGCCAGAGTTCTTTGTATAAATAAAGCAAAACACTTGGTTTTTAATGACCTTATATTGAATTTTAGCTGCTTTTTTCCTGAATCATAGCCATCTATCCTAATCCCAATGGTGCCAAAATGACAAAATGTGTATTTGTGACATCAAAATGCAAGCTCCATGCTTTTGTACATGTGTTGCAATGTTGCATGCAAATACATCAAAAGCAGGGTTTCGATTGTGATGACATGATGGATGTTTCATCACTTCCTCCACACGTACACATTGTCACCTATGCATGGATTCTTTATCTTGAACTAGTTTGGAGTTTAAGCTTGTAAGGATGCTTAGTAGAAGATAGCTCTAACTGGAAGCAGATATATCAATTTAATTACGTGTCTTCTATAGCCTAGATTTGTTTCTCAAATGGAAGAAGTATAGCCAAGAGTTGCTGTTCCTTTTGATCATTATTTCAGGTTTCTACAAAGAGTAAATGGCAAAGAAGGCAAGATACAGTATTAAATGAATATTTAGGGTATAGGTTTATCATTTTGGCGTTTATTGCTGTTTCTTTGGCCAAAATTCACGCTGGGACCAATCGGTGTTACTGTTGATTTCCTCTGGAGCAAACCGAAGCTCTCAAAGTGGCATCTGTTGAGCTGAAAAGTGACTATTCTCCAGTGTCATTATTGTCAAAGAGGTTCTCTAACCTGACCTTCAGTTTTCAGTGTTTGTTTCTTTACTAACTTTGTTAACTCTCTAGTCATTCCCTAGAGTAATGAACTTGGTTTGGTTTATCCAAAGAAAGATGTTTGTGTCATATTATGCAAATGTTTTTTGCAAATGTTTATATTATTTTGCAATCTGGAGGTATTTCAGCATAGATGTATCACCCATTTCTAAAATAAAGCATATTTCCTCCACGGAGTTGGCATGACATTCATGTCCTCACCACCAACATTCCAGTTTTGCTTTACAAATATTGACAAATATTGTGTTTAAGAAAAGAAGAGGATTGATGGTCGATCTTATATTCCATGTGGAACATCTATGAGTATCAAATGGAATTTCTATTTGTATGCACCAGTACTGATAAGCTAATTTGGCTATCACCAAAACTAGCAAAATCTTGAGTCAACAACTAGGAATATTAATAGATTTTCATTTTGGGATTATTATTTTTTATATTATTTTTTATTCATAACGGCTGCTTTCAGTTGAAATAATGTGCATGTTGGAAATCCACAAGGTAGGTAAAAAATCTCTCTCTCTCCCTATCACATGATAATAACAATAACTAAAACTATAGCTACAACAACTGCCCAGAGTTGCTGGGAGTCAGGTGGCATATAAATTTAAATAATAATAATTATTATTATTTTTAAAAATCCCCTCTAATCCATAACATGAAGATCAGTTGATAGAGTGCTTACTGAAGCTTCAAACGAGTAACCCTCAAACCTATAAGTTCTTCTTTTTAAAAAAGCCTTTCACACTGAGTGTACAATATGACTACATTTTATAAGTATCAGGCTATGATTAAACAACCAATTAAACCAAATAATCAACCATACAAAAATGTCATCAACATTTCCTGGAATGATAAGCTTCAAAGTTGTTTCCACCCAAACTTACGGTCTTAGTTGGCTGTGTCATGTTTTACTCTCTTTACGCTTCAGATACTGAACATGCTTTGAAGACGTTGGCTTTAAAATTATTAGCAGAATATTTATAAATTTACCATGAAGTGTGGCTTTGCAGTTCTTTCTGGCTGGTGTTCTGTGTCCTTTAAGGTACTCTATTTAATATCATATATTGTGTTTACAAGCTTCTACTACATTTACTAAATTATTTTATGATCTATAATTATGGTCACTGTGATCAAATAGTTATTCATGCCTTTTCCTTTGATCCTGCAAAGCACTCTGCCCAAATTCTCTAAAAGTATACATCATTTTTTCTTTTTTTCTTTTTAAAGTTTATTGGTGAGATGTAACAAAAGACATGATGATTATGTAATATTAAAAAAAACTATATAAATAAACAAGCAAGAGAAACATAAAAAAGGGATAAAAGAATAAAATGCAAATGAAGATGCAAGGGATTTACAAATATCATGGAGATTTCAGTTTTCCAACATATCTTCACTTAATTTTGAGTAACTGAATAAATGTTATCATTTTCAAAAACTAAAAGTTGCTATTAAGCTCTAAACAAAGCTTGAATACCAATAACCATGATCAAAACAATGTAAATCACCAAGTGAGATTATAAACTACAATACATTCTATCCATATTACTAAAAATCTGTTCTGATTTGAAAACCTGTAAAATTGAAGTATAGACATTAAATGTAGAGAAACCGAAATCTGGGATGTGATACAAATCCATGTGTTCAGCTGTAGTCTAGGGTTAGGGTTCCAATTACGTTTCCAATTAAATTCTATATAAAATTTACTTTTAATATGCAAAGTTATTCAAATCATCAAAACATACTTCCCCAGCTTGGTTAGCAATGTTGGGATCAAACAACCTTTCCAATAAGAAACATATATTATTCTCACACGATAGCATGTGCAAAACTAATTCGGTATATTTTGAGGGAATGTATGGTTTAGTCAAATTTAATAAAAGTATCTCAGGTTGAAATGGAAATTCAGCCTTTAAAATTTGTCCCATTCTGGTATGAATCATGAATTGTTGTACTTTACAACATTGTTACCAGATAGGGAAGGGATAACTCAATGATGAACCTATCATACTCATTCTATGGCCATGTATAGAGAGATCAAAGTTCATACTATGATTGCCTTAGACAACTATAGAATGATAGTATCTCTCTCTCATTATTAGAAATGGATCTTGTGGAACCAGTTTAATTTAGAACATGTACAAGTTCTAGATGTGATTCAGCCGAATGATTCTTGTACGTTTCAGTAGGAGGCTTAACTTTCCTACTGAAATAAAAGAGACTCAACAGTGCTGAGGATTGCCTAGATTGTACCAATGTTTGTAATTTTTCCTGATTTTGTAGTGCAGTGCTTATGGTCTGTGAGTTATGCAGGCAACCCAAAAAGATTGTGCTGGTATACACAGATAAAATGACACTCAAATGAGTCATAGTGTTTTATATTTCCTGATGTGTGTAAAAATGTCTCTTGGTAGTAGACTTGGAGAAAGTTCTGCTGTACTTCTTGAATGGTTAAGAATATTTTCCAGTTATACTTCAACTTGGGTGTTGCTTAAGAAAATATTGAAGAATTAGAAATGTAGTTAGGTTTTTCCTTCTTAGAAATTCAGATTGATGGAAAACTGCAGAAAGTGTATCAAGTACCTTGCTTACAGTTGCAGAATTAAGTCATCGTTATTAATTTGAGAGTCACTTTCAGGGCTGAATCAAAAGATATGACAGGCTTGTTCTTGATAGATTTGTTTTTCAGAAGTATTTTTGGCATGTTGGAAAGTATTCCCTTTTCCCAATCATTTTGACAATATCTTTGATATTTTCTACCTGTTCATTTGCATCGCTGTCTCTAGTCAATCGTACTGATTATGCTATGCTATGCTATGTCAAATTCATGATTGTGCAATTCATGATTGGTTGGCTTACCCATGGGATTGATGTAAGAAGCATTGCTCTTACTCTTAGTTGACTTCATGTGCCTTCTTAACTTTACTAGGTAACTATATCAGATCCAGGTACATACCATCATGAGAAAGCAATAATGGATGTAGTTTTCTTTGTTTCCTTCCTTCCTTGTTTGTTTAAGTACCTTCTGACTCAGAAAGGGCTTGGAGAAAGTTATTTCTAAGCTTTCTATGGAATATGTTTGGCCCACAAACCCTATATTCTGGGTTTCAGCATTGTCTGTGCGTGTGTGTGCGCCTTCAAGTCAGTTTTGACCCCTGGCGAATGCCTGGACTAATCCCTGCAGTTTTCCTGACAAGGTGTTTCAGAAGTGGTTTTCCATTGCCACTTTCCTAGGGCTGAGAAAGAGTGACTGGTCCAAGGTCACCCAGCTAGTTTTGAGTGTAAGCAGGGCTACAACTCAGTGTCTCCTGGTTTCTAGGCCAACACCTTAACCACTACAGGCAGTCCTTGGCTTACATCCATTTGTTCAGCAACTGTTCAAAGTTACGGCGGTGCTGAAAAAGTGATCTTATGACAGGTCCTTGAAGTTCTGGCCATTGGAGCACTCGTCCAGTCACGTGATTGCAATCCAGGCGCTCAGGTGCCCAGCTTACAATTACTACACTCACAGCAAGCTGTGGTTTTCTAGGCAATCTTCAGGATTTGAGCTTCATTCCTGCAGACTGCCGAGGCAGTTTCCCCTCCCCTCTGTGCACAGAGGGGAAATCCTTCGACAGGCTGCAGGAATGGAATTCAAATCCTGAAGATTTGAGCTCTGTTCCTGTAGCCCAGAGAAAAATTTCAGTTCCTCTCCATCCCCTCTGCTTGCAACCTTCCCTGCCAGCTTCTCAACTGACTTTCAAGGGAAGCTGGCAGAGAAGACTGCAAATGGTAATCACATGATCACACGGTGTTGGCAACCAGTCGTAAATGTGAGCCAGTTGCCAAGCGCCCGAAATGCAGCCATGTGGGGTGGTGGTGCAACATTTTACGACGGCCAGAAGTGCTTTATGGGCTGTAAAACACACTTTCTGAGGCCATCGTACTTTCGAACCGTAGTTAGCAAATGGTCACTAAGCGAGGACTACCTGTATATTGAACTATGGGTAGACAGAGCAAGGAATATGTGTTTCAAAATTGGAAAGTTCCCTCCACCATCTGTTTAACTCAGCAGTCTGGTTTTCGCCACACATAAACTTTCAACTAAAGCCTAGTTTTATTTTTCAGGGGTTTGTTTAGATCAAAATGCTGATACTGTGTTTTTCTAGGAATATGAGAAGCTGTTTCTGCAGTGGCTGCAAATGGCTGTCAAGGAACAACAGACTTGTTCAAAACGATATATTTCTTGTCTACATAAGCAGTCTGTGTCTTTTCCTATTATAAATTTATATGAACGGATGAAATATCCAGTGATAAATATGGCTGGTCCCAGCTCCAGGATATCAACTGCTGGCCAGAGTACAGGAATCATGGAAGATGTTTCCCAGTCCAGGGATATGCCTCTCCTTTATCTACAGAAGTATGGACTTGTGAAAAATAAAGGTGGCTTGCACGATCAAAAAAGGAAATAGCAAACAGGCCCATAAGCTTTCAACTTGGATCCAGAGATCAGCTTCAAGATGACTTTGATATCAGAAGAAGCAGTATATGAGCTGAATAAATTAATAAATTATGAATAATAAGTTAAGATCACAGCAAAACAGCAAACCCCCAGTGGAAAGAGAAAATGCATTAGTGCTCTTCTATGAACACAAATTGTACCAGGAGTACAATGAGATAGCAAATCAGGATCATATCACATCACATAGAGTAGAAGAAGCCCATGCAACGTCTTAGATAAGAACACACATGAGCAGGGCCAGGAGTTGCTAGACCTTTGTGCGCTGTCCATGTGGTAAACATAAAACTTTCAATAGTAGTGAAGAACCTTGAAAGGATTTCCATTGGATGCTTCTGGGCTTCTTATTCTGCTTGATCTTTGGTTGAACAAGAAGGAATTCCTAAGGTCTGTTGTGTTCCTACATTCTTGGTTATTTTTTGACTCCAACTTGGATTTGCTCCTTAACTCTTCCTCCAAATGTTTGCTTTGGACTTAGTCTCTGGCTTGTTACTTGATCCTGAGTCTTCACCTTTGGCTTAGTCCTGATCTTTGGTTTAGTCCCTGAGTTTGTCTTATAGCCAGCAAAACTAGTGGCCATTGGTAGCTTTATCTTTCATGAATTTGTCTGGTCCTTATTAAAGCTAATTCAGGTGTGTGGTACCAAATTCTATTATTTCAACAGTGCTGTGTGGGAAAGTAGTTTTATCTGTCCTAAATCTCTTCCCACTTAGCTTCATTGGTTTATCCCTCCATTCTAGTAATATATGAGGAGAGAATGCCTGTCTACTTTCTCCATGCCAAGGATCAGTCCATATACCAATCCTCTTTATTTGCCACTGAAGAGCCCTAGACTTTGTAACTTTTTTCCTATAGAGTAATTTTCACAATTGCATCATCTTTGTTGCCCTTTTCTGCCACTTTTCCAAACTCATACATAGTATACCATGCCCAAAAGTGCTATAGATATTTATGGGTAGTTCCTGATCATCCTTAATGTGGAATTTGCCATTCTTTACAGCAGTTGAGTCAACATTTTCATCAGATTATCCGCCACAATCCATAGACTTCTTTCTTGATCAGTCACGATCAGCTTTAGACCTGACCAGAATATGTTCCAGTATATATCACTTTTCATTTCCCTACAAGAAACCACAAAAGCAAAAAAACTTTGTACATGGGGAACAAAATATTAAGATTTTTTTTATAATGCACCTAGACATTCAGACCAATCACATAGCTAAGTATTAAGCATGTGATAGTGTATAGCAGTGTTGTCCAAACTTGGCCACTTTAAGATGAGTGGACTTCAACTCCCAGAATTCCCCAGCCAGCATGGCTAGCTGGGGAATTCTGGGAGTTGAAGTCCACTCATCTTAAAGTGGCCAAGTTTGGACAACACTGGTGTATAGGAAGCTTTTATTCCTAGTCTCTTGGGGTGGGGAGGACTTGTGCATTCATCTTAACTTCTGCCCCGCATAAGGAAGTAGAAAGCCTACAAGGAGTTGCTGATGTACATTTTTGGAAGCTAAGGGAGTGGGTGTATGCTTGGTGAACTTTGGAAACCCTATAAACAATTCTGGGCTTTCTGAAGTTAGAACTAATTATGATAGATTAATCAACAAATGATGAAATATTCCTACATTTAAAGGATGCACCTTTATAATGCAATGTGGTTGTGTATTGATGCTAACCAATACAACTTAACCAATATGCTTTTTAAAATAATTTTATTAAAAGTTTTAAGAAGAAGATAAAAAGTAATACAAACTAATATAAAGTAAGAAAGAAAAAAGAAAAAGAAATCAAAGAGAAAGCTAAAAGTATAAGAAAGGAAAAAAGGAAAAGGAAAATAGAAAAGAAAGAAAAAAGATACAAAGAAGTGGCTTCCGATCTTCTTTACAGGAGTTATAAGTACAATTATACATTTACCTCTTTCTCTAACGTTACAACATTTCTCTCTTCTTTCTATAATCTATCCTGTCTAATCATCAAAACCATAAATCATAAGTTCATTTTTTTCTGTTTTACGCAAAAAGTCCTTAAGGGGTTTCCACTCAGCAATAAATGTAGATATTGTCTCTTCTTTGATGAAAGAAATCAGTTTGGCTATTTCAGCGAGTTCTACCATCTTCACCAACCAATCCTTCATTGTAGGTATTGCTGAATCTTTCCATCTTTGGGCATACAATAATCTTCCTGCAGTTTTCATATACAAAAACTAAGTTCCATGACTTTTTTCTAACTGTCCATCAGTCCCAAAAGAAAGACCTCTGGTCTCAATTGTATATTAATCTTTAAAATCCTCTGAATATGTATGTATTTGAATCCAAAAATTTCTAGCTTTTTTACGCATCGACCAAGCAGGATAAAATGTCCCTTCTTGTTCTTCACATTTCCAACATGTATTTGAAGTGCCTTTATACATTCTAGACAATTTCTCTGGTGACATATACCAAGGGTACATCATTTTATAAAAATTCTATTTAAGATTATAACGTAGTATAAATTTCAATCCTTTCAACCACATATTTTCCCATTGTTCCATCTGTATATTATAACCAAACTTTTTAGCCCACTTTATCATACATTCTTTCACTTCTTCTTCTTCTGTTTCCAATTTCAATAGAAGTTTATACATTTTAGCAATTACACGTTCATCATTTGTACAGAATTCCATTTCAAACTCAACCTAACCAATATGTTGATGCAGAAGTTTTCTAAGATGTTAACGATAAACAGAATTAGTAATTTAGTCATAAATGATAGATTTCAGGTTTGTTTATTGATGCTCATTCAAGCTCTTGTTGAGTTGGAAAATCTTTACGCAGCCTCCATACTGCCTTCTGCTCTGGCATGTGAAGAATAATGAACGACTCAACCTTAAAGGTATTTCATCAACAAAATCCCTATTGGTGCTAGATACAGCAATTGTGATTACAGGTGTTTGAAGATCTAACTGGCAAGCTTCAAATGAGGCTTAAAAATAAAAGCATTCTACTGGAATATCAACATTAGGGTTACAGGCTTTGCCTGCAGGATTAACAATCCTGGTTTCATATCTTGACAAGCAGGCTTTAATGAAAAAGCCATCTCTATTTAGATTTTTGCAGTTTTACAGCCATGCATCAATTTGTTCAGGGTATTATTAATTCACCTGTTTAAATAAATGCTGGGATTTAGGAGGGGGCCAGGCATGCTTGCTTCTAAATCTGATAGTTTTGGAATAGTTATGAGCATTTTTGCAGCCGAACTGAGAAGTGGTAAAACAAAATCTGCCCTTTTCTTTTCTTTTCTTGCTCTTTTCTTTTATTCTTAAAGAATCATTTTGAGAAATGAAGGCAGCTGATCTATTGTGCTGCTCACACTCTGAACAGATTAACTTGCCCAGTAACATCATGCTTTAGAAAGTAGCATTGCTTACAATGGAATAGAGAACCCAAATTTGGTGGTGGTGGTGGTGGTTGAGATTAATGTATATCTCAAGAATATATCTTTCCTATGATATAAGAATTTAGTTTCAGGTATCATTGTGAATAAGTTACACCCACATTTTTTTCACTCCAGTGCTGTTTACAGGCTGATACTTAGAAGAATAGAACCGTTTATTCTGCATTCTTCCATTCTTTAAGAAGTGTAAAGAGTCTTCTTTCTTCCTGAATCTCTTACAGTATAATAAGGCTGACATTTGCGGCTGGAGGAGGGCACACATGATGATGATGATGGTGGTGGTGGTGGTGGTAGCAGCAGCTGGGGGAGAGCAA
This sequence comes from Python bivittatus, assembly GCF_059951505.1. Lineage (NCBI taxonomy): Eukaryota > Metazoa > Chordata > Lepidosauria > Squamata > Pythonidae > Python > Python bivittatus. The sequence goes on along the minus strand of NW_028277042.1, from coordinate 5,641,981 downwards.
CCAGAGTACATAGGCTGGAACGTTTGGTCTGACTTTTCCCTCTTTGTTTTGATTTTACTTATTGTTCTCCCCAACATCCGTGGAAAATCACACCACTGTTATTTGGTGGCTTGTCCCCAAAGTTTGGCACTATGATCTTGGAAATTCTGGGTGCTGCAAACAGGAGCTTAGGGATATATGTGGTCTGCAGGCCATTGTTGGCCATCTCTGACTTTTGACAAACTTACAAGATAGGTCAGGCTGAGATAGCAGTTGACTTAAGTCATCCTCATCTTTTGCCTCCCCAAAATATTATATCTAGGAAAAGACCCAGCTGGATCCATCCATCAGCTAAAGAAAAAAATGATGGCAAGAGGGTGGCTGGCTGGTTTCCTCCCTCTTTCCTGACTCTGCAGAAGGACATTAGGGATACTTTAGATAAGGCTTTTGTTGTGAATTCGCTATGCTCCATTTGTAACATTTTATGGAGGATGACATCTGTCTCCTGTGTTTTCCCAACACTTCTTCCATCTTTTGGCTTTGAAAATAAATCCATTAATGGAAGGAGAGAGCAGGCACACAAAGCTAGGAGCTGTTCTTCTGGAAACAGTCACTACTAGTTGTCCTGAGACTACAGAGCCAAGGGGAAACATATTCAGGTTCTTTGCATCAGTGAATGGATTCAGGACCACCAGATTGTACATATGGGTAAAAATTTTTCTCTGTGGCAGCACAGATGTCATGGAATTCCCTGTTCTCCAAAATCCAATTAGCTCTTATCTTGTGAGGCTTCCGGAAATTCTTAAAAACATAATTGTTTAAGAGGCCTTTTGTTTTATAGATGTTTCCATCTACTTTTACTGCTTTTTGGTAGTTATTTTATGATTTTTATTTGGTTTAATTTTGCCCATTGCATACTCTGATGTCATTGTAATTGTACCACGGAGGTTTTATAGTTATGATTGTAACCCACCAAGAGTCTCTTCCTTACAATGGAGAAGAAATCAATCAATCAATCAATCAGTCAATAATCAAATAAATAAATAAATAAAGAGGCTATGTGATTGAAAGGGAAGTAATATATTAAGTACAATAAAATCAGTATAATCAACATAATAAATCTTCAGTCCAAATTCAGCTAAACTTGATGCTCGTTTAATCCTTGTAGAATAGTGACATTGCTAAAAAGCAAATGAAAAATTAGTTAAACTAAGGATTAGCTGCTTTTTCAGATTTGTGGTGATCTTTCAAGATAGAGTTGGCACCCTCCCCCCCAAAAAAAGATATAAAAACAATACTTTGAAAAATAACAAAAATCACACAAATCTGTGGGATTTCATGAGGTTTGCAATCTTGCCCTAAAACTTCATGAGATTTCTCCATGAAATTGGGAGCAATATTTTAATGAATGTATGTTCTATGAGATTCGGTTTGGGAGTTTGTATAGACACAACCATGGGAGTTTTACAGCTGCAGATACCCTTTTGACCAGCCACTGGTTAAATCAAGAACGTAAAGAGCACTGTATGTTTTAAAAGTGGGATGAAAAGCTAGTCAGGCTAGTTCTTCTGAGAGCTGTTGCCTTTCTTTTTAAAATGCACCAATTTATACTTGAGAGAACCTGTTATCTGTCTTCGAGACCTTGAAAAAACACTTTTAAGGTTCGACTGTTTGTAAATTTAATCAGCAAATGAAGTTATAAATCAAGCAGTTCATAATGTTTTCAAAAGATCTTTATTTCACTGCCAGTGCTAGTTAAAAACATAAGCACAATTACAGAGATGACTGTCCTAACGTCAGTTAGGAGTTTTTAGGAACCTGTGATGAACATCTAATGCAGCCTATCCAAATCTGGTGCTTTCCCAGATGTGTTGGACCAGAGACATTGGCTTGCAGGCTCAGGTTACAGCAAGTATAGCTCTGTAACAACTGAAGGATGCTCCAGTGGGAAAAGCTGTGATAGGCAAACAATAAGAAAGCACTGTAGATTTGCAGTACACTGCAGTGGGAACCTAGGGTGATGTCAACCAGGGGCAAAACCTGAACCTCACTCCAGGGAGTGTGTACCTATGGAGTCTTTGGTGCTCTCTGAGCTTGGTTGTTTGCTTGCAGATGTTTCATTACCCAACTAGGTAACAGTGCTACCTACATCTAGCTACCTACATCTAGCATCATCAGTGCTACCTACATCTAGCACTGATGATGTTACCTAGTTGGGTAATGAAACGTCTGCAAGCATCAACCAAGCTCAGAGAGCACCAAGGACTCAACAGCTCAACCCTAGAGAATATACATATATTCTGTATTTAAATTGTATCTAAATTGCAACCGCAGTGGGGAGGGGCACCCTATCTCCATGCTTGATTTTTAGTGGCTTGCCTACCTTTGGCGGACATCCTACTTGATGTAGGCAAAGAAACATTTCACAGACGTGCACAGATGAGGCCCTGTAAGAACTAAATTATTTCACCCTTCACAGAGGTCAGTAGCATCCAAAATCAAGGGCATTTGGCCAGTTGCATTATAAATAGCAGAGTTCTCCAAATTGCACCCACTTTTCTGACTTTGCTACAACTCGGTAACCTGCTCTAATCTGATGAGCAGCAATCTGCGTCTTTCAAGAAATTTAGCATATCTGAACTGGAATCATTTAATGGTTGGGCACCACCATTTTGTTTACAAAGTCACCATCAGTTGTATCAATGTCAGAAGTAAAGTCAGTGTTAGCTACTGGTTATTCTTCTGCTGGAGCCTTGAACAGTGAGTAAAATATATCCCAACTTGTGCTAACCAACCTTGCTTTATGCCAACTCATATGGTTTGGGTGACCAACAAATGAATCATACATATCTAGCACCCCCCTGAGAATAATTACGTTTTATGATGATTTGGCAATCTAAATCCCTGGGCCACACGTCGTTCTCTTCCTTCCTCATCAGGTGATTTCTGAAGTTGAATTTTTTTGCAGAACATCTGATCTGAGGCAAATACAAACATCTTTATTTAAGAAGAAGGAACCAAAGGGAGAAGCAGAAGAAGGAGAATATACCTATGCTGGGAATAGTATTTTTGAAACTGTTCCCAGACTTGGAGTTGATCTCAGGCTGAATATGAATCAATGACATTTTTATTTCAGTCATAGACCAGCATCAGGTAACATAAATTCAGAATTTCATTATTAACAAACAGATCTATGAGGTATATAATATGAATGGCACATAAAAGCTAGCATTCTAGCACAGTGCTGTAACTTTGTAATACTAAGATCTCTATATAGAAATTCTAATTAACATTAATGTTAAAAATATAAAAACTGAGGTAAAATACTATATAAGATATAAACTATAATTACTAAAATTAAAGAACAGTAATATGACTGCGTGAAAATATGAGCATGGTCCTCATGTGATCTATCGGCTCTTGCTATGGTCAATTCCTGATGGATTTTATACTCTGTGCACAAATCATTTAAATGTTAGAGAGGGATTATAATCCAAGAGGAATAAACAGGCATTGGCTTGACCTAAACCATCTAGCAACCTAGTAGGTATTGGGGAAATAAGAACACGTAAAAACCTTTATAAAATGGACACTGAGGAGCAAGTTTAATAAACTTAACTCATCCAGATTCATAAAGGCATAATTGTTCCACATACAGTCTCTTCTTGTATTTTCCCTCCAAAATAGCAGAACAAAGGACAAAAAACATTCCAGGGTAAAAGTCCATCTACATCATGCAATTCCAGTTGCATTAAATGCACCACAAATGATACTATATACCTACAATTGTCAGCAAAATGAAGACCTGGGGTCCTGCTGCCTTGATCCAACATTCACTGTCTGAGAACAGGTATAGCCAATTCATATTCCAAAGAAAATTAAGTAAGAGGGAGAAAGACGTACATTTTACCATTGGCGATGGTTTCCATACAAATTGTACTTCATCCTCCAAAGATGGAGGCAGATGTGCCCAAAGAGGGAATGCAAAGGATGAAATGAGCATCATGCTGTTGTAACACAAGCTCTGCCCTTTTGTATGTGTGCCATGGCATTGCATGCACATATGTGAAGGACAGAGCTTGTATCACAATGTTGCAATGCTTGTTTCTTCATTTTTATGAAATCACCAAATTCTGCAGATACCTCTGGCTGGAGAGGCCAAGCCCAAACAGAAATGTAACAATATCAACCAATAATTTAATATAGATATCCATACTTTAGCCTCTACCTTCACTACTGTAACTGCAGGATACAATTTCTGATGCAACCTGGGACCTGGAATGTTATTCTCAAAAATCTGAACTCGATGCTCTCTAAAGAGGCAGAGTTAGGAAAATGGCTCAACATATATCTTCATTGCCAGCACTTCTATTTCAAATAATTTGAAAGCAGCAGGAATATAACCTTTCTCTTTGAACACCAAAAAAATTTGAGAATGGTAGATACACTCCTCTGAGGGTTTGGGACTGAATAGGAGGCATGAGCCTACCTATTGCTAGAGGTGAGAAAAATTATTCCTAAAGCTGAATATGGGTCCATAATGTGCAAAACTAGCTGAAACAAAGTTAGAATGCATCAGTAGAACAGTTTTCAAATCATGAGAAGTAATAATTTCACCCTGTTTGACCTTGGCCAGTTTCTACATTGAGTACTGTGTCCTTTTCTGGGTACTATATTTTAAGAAAGATCCACAGAAGCTTGAACACATGCCATGAATGACAACAAGGATTATCCAGGAACTAGAAATGAAAGGCTATGAGGAGAGATTGAGGGAACCTGTTATGTTTCACCTTGGAAAGAAAAAATGAGGGGAGATGTGGGAGGACTCTTCAAGTACCTAAAGGTGTGTCACTCAGAAGAAGGTGCCTTCTCTTATCATCCCAGAATGTAGGACGTGGAATAATTGTCTTAACTTAGAGTTTCCAACAATGTTAGGAGAAACATGCTAAGTTGCAGCAGTTGGACAATGGAGCCAATTCTTATGACAGCTGTAGACTTTCCATTACTAGATAATTTCAAGCAAAGGCTAGACTGCCATCTGTTGGGGAGATTTAGTTTGGATCCCTGGATTGAGGTTGGACTAGATGGTTTCAATGGCCCCTTCTTACAGTTTGACAAAGCTTTGAACTGTTTGAAGGATTGTCTCCTTCCATGTGAATATCATGTCCTTTCAGGTCAGCTGCTGTACATCCCTTTTATGGAGCTTGATTTCAAAGATGTGTGGGTGCCAATATGTGCTCCCTTGTCCCCCTTCTTTAGAAGTCTCTGTCCCAAGTCAGTAATCTTCCTCTTTCATCTGCCAGCCAGCGAAGACATTTCTCTTTAGAAAGACAATTGACTCTGCTCATGCTTGATTTCTTGACTTAGTTTGGGTTCTTTGCACTTCTCTTTCTGCTGCTGCTTTTAATTAGTGAACAGTTTGGTGGCATGATTGGTTAGTTTCTTTGTGCTATTTATAGTTTGTAAAGCCAGTTGGAGTGACTTCTTTTTCAGATGGGAAAAGTGGGATGAAAAAAAAATCTTAACTGAACAAAGGACTTCAAAGTAGGAAAGACTCAGAAGTTAGTTCGATTCCAGATTAGAAAGTTGGGATGTTCATGAAGGTCTTTCTTAGCGTCCTGATTTGGTTCCGTGCTGCACCATCAAAACCATAGGAGATCTTAGCAAATAACTCCTTTCTCACCTAATGTATCAGTGATGGCTTCCAAGTTCATGGAGCAATCACACTGAAGGTTTTCCATTGCTGAACTGAACAGTATCTGATAGAGCAGGAAGAAGTTGGAGCTATCTTCACTGAAAAACATTTTTGTAACTGACGTGGGGTGATAGAAATACTCATTTCAGCCTTAATCTACATTGTTCCATATGAGTTATCAGTCGACCCCATTGTTAACAAGTATTCAAAAGTCTATGAAAATTTGGCCTGGGGCTTTCTTTGGAACATAGATTGCAAATTCAAAAAGGAAGCAACTTTTCATTTAAGGCAAGGATCAGGGAACCCATATGGAGGGGTTTTCCCCCTTTTTTCAGAGTTTCAGAAATATTTTTAACTGTAAGACAGTTTTATTAACATTTCTCACAATATTTTTGCTTCTGTTGGAAAACCACAGAAATTTTGTTCCTTTGCGCTTTCATTCTTCTTTGGGCCCACAGATTGCTAATGTGTTTTATATATATATATATATCCATAAATATGAAATGATGACTTGTGGTGGGACATGAGTATGGAATTAATTAATGCTGAGACACGTCCTACTTCTAACAATTATAAAATTCAAATGTGATCAAAATTAGGCCTTTTTTCTAATCAAAGGGGTGATTGTGATAAAGAACAGCTATGGAAAAATTCTTTTGTCCATTCATTAGCTTTTTAACAGCATAGCATATTCATGGCTTGCAATAATTTTCTCTCTCTTTCTCTTGTTATTCACTTTACTGGGGGAAAGTCAATATTATATCTATTTTATAACATAAGAATCTGGTAGTGTCAACCTTTTTTTAATAAAAGATGAATTGCTCTTTATTTTGAAGAGCACAAGAATAATCAGAAGTTAACACCCAATTATTTCAATAAATGAAAACAAAAGCATGTATGGACCCATGGATATATTTACTTTATACAGATTAAAATAGAGCTTTGTAATTGAAAGAACTTGGGATTTAGGAATAAATATTAACCAGTGATTAGTATACTGTCACATTTTCCTGGTCTACCAGAAAACTTAGCAGTGTAGAGTATTTCCATTCAGGATATCCATTCTTTTCAAAATTTGCTCTTCAACTTCCCACCACAATTTTGTGTCCTCTGTGCATACTCATTCATCAGTCTTCTTACGGATTTCCCCCCATTTTACTAAATTTTATTTTATATTTCCACTAATACTTGGGTTCCCTTCTTTCCCACCTGTGCATGGATGCTGCCATGTTTCTTAAAGCTCAGCACTTGGAAAAATTCTTGTTAGCATATTTAAATAGACCCTGCAGCTAGCTAACTACTGCAGTATAGTATGATTTTAGAGGTACCAGCTAACGAGGTCCTCTTCTAGGATAAAAAGTAAAGTATTTTTAGAGTCAAGGTCAACTCCTGTTGATTTCATAGACAAATCCATGTGGTTTTCTTGGCAACAACAAAAATGGAAATTATTTGCCATAGTCTTCTATTTTTTTTCCAACTTCCCAGTCTGGTCTACAGCCACAATAGTCTCCTAGATAAAACCTAACCAAGCCTGACTCTGTTTAGATTTTCAAGATTGGCCAAAGTTGGCTAAGTACATTCCATTCCATTTATCTTCCTAGGCACTTTTGTGCCGTCCAAGAGATGCTCAGCATTTTGTGGCACCAAGCATGCTCAGTTCCCAGAGGGTATCTGACTTTTCTGCGCACCTTGAGCTTCTCTGAATCCTCTATAACTCCTTTCTTGTTTGCAGATCATATTGTTTTGGTTGCTTATGAATAAGTACTCACTTTATAACCCTAAAATAACCCAGCATTCTTCACCATTGGCCATGCTGGATAGAGTTGCTAAGAGTTGTAAGGCGACATCTAGAAGACCATAGGTTCCCCATCCTTAAAATAGCTAGTGTCAGATTCATTTTTCAGCCCATGCAGTGAATTATGAGTGGCGATATATTGTTCATTGTTCCACTATCTTCTTGTTATATATATATATGTGCCTATATGTGTGTGTGTGTATGTGTGTTCATGCGTATGCATGTGTACACACGAATCTATTTATCTGCATATACAGGTGCCAAGTAGAGAAAATCTCTTGCATTTTTCATTTCTAGTTCTCATTCATTTTGATGAAAGATAATTTGCTGCAGAACATTTTTCAGAAACGTAGAACATTTCTGAGAAATTCTCAGGGACAGAGTATGGAGTTTTTGCACACAGTTCAATATGACACTTAAAGTACCTGTATGAATGTCCCATCTTTCATTGTATAATTGAAGTTTGTAGTCTCCCCAGCTTCCTACGCTTCCATTAAAATCCAAGAGAAGACATCAGAGAGATGTCTCAGGGGGATTTCTCAGTAGTGCAGCCTACCCTTGAGGTCCTGTTTGGAGAATTCTCCTGCTCTTAGAGAGATTTGGAGAAATTGTCCACCCAGTTCCTCTGGCCACATGTTTGGGAGAGAAGTTTGAAAAGCCATTTGTTCCCAGTTGTAATGTTAATTGTTCATGGCCAGCACTGGAGTGAAAGAGTCACTCCAAAGTTCTCTGACCTAAGATGATGCATCATGTAAAATAAAATGTGCTTATTGTTTAAGGGTCATTGTTTTCTTCTATAGAATTTCATGCAAACAGAGCTCATCAGTTAATTTGTTAAAGCTCATAACTCATTAGGATGACCGTAAAGATGATTTAATGCTATCAGAATGCTTTGTCCTCCAGAATAATAATTAATAAGATAGATTAACTGCCCTGATAGATTTACCTGTTTCAGTGTTGTCAGGATATGGAGGAAAAGGATGAAAACAAGGTAAGCAAGCAAGAAAGAAACTCGGTCGTAAGGCTTCAAGAAAGCTCTTTATCCAGAATAAGATTATTTGGGAGGAATTCTTTCCTGCCTCCTCCCATCCCAAATAGGGTCAAGGAACCCGGATATTACCAGAAAGAAGATATGAATAGCACTGAATACTTCATGCTGATAATAATACAAGAAAAAAGAGGAAGCACAATCAGATTTACATTAGTAATGGGGAGTCACTTCATAAACTGGCAACTAACTTTATTAACTTATCGTCAGATTTACTAAAAGGACTCCAAATTCTGTTGCCTAAAGAGGATCTTTTCTTTTCAGTAAGGAAGTCACAGCAGTGAACCCCACTGTGTGGAGCGAGATGTATTTTCAGGTATATAATTGCCTAAGGCTCAACTTTATAGCAGATGCTTTCAACACACTAGTTACTGATTAAGCCCTTAAATTCAAATGAGACTGTTTGCATTGGAAGAGCCATTGTGGTTCACAGAGTCCAATCTCCTGATCAGTGCAGGAATACAATTTAAAGCATCTCCAGTAAATGTTCATCTGGCCTCTGCTACAACACATCCACCAAAGAGGAGCTCATTGCTAGCTTGAGTCACTGTTTTCATTGTCTGTTCTTATGACTAGGAGGCTCCCCTAACATTCAATCAGAATCTGTCATCCTATAACTTAAGACAGTTATTCTGGGTCTCAGGTGATAGGACCACAAGAGTCTTTCCTAATCCTTTCCCGTAAATGCTAGGGGTTGAATTGGGACTGTTCATATGTTGTTGATCTGTGGTTGTTCACCTTGCCTTGTTGTGCCTTCATATTATCACTTACACTCCTTATTCATACTTCTGCTACTCGCTATGTCTAACCAGCCCACACTGGAGCCAGAAAAGGCCTTCTGAATAATTGGAAAAATTGTACATCATACAACTGTTTGCTGTGTAATCTGGACCTTATAGGTAGATTGGTTTGGGAGCAGGCATTCCCTCAAATCTCCTAGGAGTTTGTTTTGAACATTCTGAGCATCTCCACCTGTCCTTGGGAATGGCACAGAGGCCAATAAATGTCTTCCAATATTGATGTCCTCAACAATGGTTTCAGTTAACAGCATGCCTACCTCGAAGGCTGTGATTCCCAGATTCATGTAGTTGGTTCTGGCAAATTAATAAAGGCTATCATAATTTTTTTTACTGAAAAAAAAAATTAAAGCACCTTCTAGAAATCTTTAAGCATTACTGTGAGATGAGATCATATTGCTTGTTGAAATCAACAGAGCATTGCAGATGTACAGAAATACAGAAGGCACTTAATTAAAAAAAGCTTTTTTCGAAATATTGTCATAATTGTGAGGGCTGAATGCTGGTGTGCCTATAAAAAGGGCACTCTTTTATATCACAAACTGGGGACAGAAATTATCATTTTTAGAGGTCACCAATGATGCTGAAGAAGTACATCCAAAATTGGGCTGAAGGTTTCTTCAAAGATCTCTCCAAAGTCAGTATCTGAATGGTGAAAGAAAAACCAGTGTTGATTTTTGGACTACAGCATTGTTGTTCTTGACACGCCCGCATAAATATGCCCTCATAATCTCTGAATTGAATGACACTGTTGGAAATGATTTTGTGGTCATGGCAAAAATGCATGATTCAGAAAGCACACAGCCCATGCATTCTTTTCATCTTACTCTTCTCTCATACTCTTTATATTCACCACTGCTGGCCAGAGAGTGACCTTCTAACATGCAGGGTGTCATCACACGTTCTATTCAGTAAAGCTTTTAAATGATGCATCAGATAGTGGTATCATACTGATGCTGCTTGACATCTAGCAAGAAGCTTTCCATGGTGTTCAGCACCAATTATTTAAGGAAGTTCTGACTGTAAGATCATAGTTTATATCAGCTGTCCATTTAAAGTCCAGGAGGAAAGGATATAGATTCTGTTTGATTCATGGAAGCAAGGGAAGGCATTTGTTGGTTTACCATAGACCATTTTAGGAAGCAAGATGTTGGACCTTTCATTCTGTGGAAGTTTCATTTGATCCCTCATCTTAATTTTAGAGTTGGGAAGGACCATTCAAGCTATCAACTTTCTGTGCAGAAATTCAAAGTAGTGCAAACCCTAACGCATTGCACCCCAACTTCTGCTCAAGTGAAGAGGATGCCATCAGTTCACTAGACAGTTCCATTATTGAATTATTCTTATGTGTTGGACAAGACAATCTGAAAACATTACTGCAAATTATTTATTGCTCTCCCAGAAATTCTTAAATTACTTTATGTGCCCACCCATGATATACTGTAGCAGGTCATGAGAGAGATCAGCTAGCCAAGAGCTACTGACTTTCATGGACAGTTAATTTAATCCAATAAAGGCAGATTCATGTATTCCTTTTTTGTTGTGGCCCCCACACTTAGGAAATTTCTACTCTCAGAAATCTACACAGGCCCCTCCATCATGACACTTTGAAATGTAGCCAAAATGGCCCTAATTTACCAAGCTTTTAATCTAAATTGGTTGCTGGAGGTATCCATCTTGTGGAAGTTCAGGTACTGATTTGTATTTGACTCTGTTGTAATCTTCCCAGAGGGAGCCAGTTGGTGTCGTGTTAAGGTACCAGGCTAGAAACCAGAAGACCGTAAACTGTAGTCCCTCCTTTGGCGCAAATCCAACTGGGTGACTTGGGCCAGTCCCTCTCTCTCAGCCCTAGGTGGAAGAAGGCAACGGCAAACCACTTCTGAAATGTTGCCAAGAAAACTGCAGGGACCTGTCCAGGCAGTCACCAGCCCCTTCAACATGGACTCAAAGGGACCAAAAAAAAAACCCAACCCTTCCGAGATTGGGACGGGCTATAAAAACTGTACAGAAATTAGTACATTCATTATATTCTATCTCTCCAAGGCTATAACATTTCAGTGAAGTTAGTGATGTAGAGAAATGCGTGTAAACCTAACCCACCGCATTAGTTACGGAGACACGATCATCAGATTCACTGTCTCAGTTCTTAGATGTTTTACGTCTGTGTGAGGAAGTATGTTCTGCTTTCATGATCATGTAGCCAAAATGGCCTTGCTTCTGTGGTATTGAGCAGTCCTCTGCAACCAGGTATCTTCCAAGTAGTCGACAAGGTATCTCTTTCCTAATTCCTAGCCAGCATGGAAGGCAACAGGTTGAGGAGGAGTAGCATAAAATCACCAGGTATGTTTTTCTTCTCTGAAAGTTTTGTCAAGATCCCAGTTGGGTAGGATTTAGACACTTTCACTGAGTTTGCAGCTGATTCTTTGCAGGAAATGGTTAGCTTACATGCTTTTCTTACACCTGCAGTAAGAATGCAATAAAAATTGGGGGGGGATCCCCCCATTTCTTTCTATATTTTATTCATCCTTCCCTGACCCACTTTCTTTTTTGTTGAAAAATGGCATGCTGACCATACGTTCCATGCAAAATTGCAGATTCATCTAAACCTAGAGCACCTTTTGTCTCCTTAAAGGAAAATTTCCATTTCATTTGTCACTTTGCTTACCTTGGGGAAGGAGGGGGTCATTGTGTTTGTTTTAAGTTTGTTTTGCATCAGTTTGCACACTTAAAAAATCTGCATAAACATTCAGGCAAATGAACACATTTCTTTTTATACATGTGTTGTCATAAGTACTTTTCCTAGTATTAGGCATTTCTGCATACCTATTTCCCAAGGTATACATTGTGATCCATTTCCCCTAATGTAATGTTATTGTCATTTGTGGACTTTGTACATTTTCCCCTGATCTATGTATCTTTGTCCACTTAATATAAATGATTTTGTACATACTTTCTGATTGTATTACTCTGTCCAAAATTAAGAAAACCACTAACTTCAAATTACAAGTATGTCTCCAAACTTAGAAGTTTCATATAGCCATAATGACTAATCCCCAATAGTAGAATTTCCTCCTTCATAATATATGCTGAGCTGGTGATAATCACATCTTGTGGCTGCAAATCCCACAGATTAATTACTGTTGAAAATTATTGCTGTACTTTGCCTTGAGTTTCCTCATCAAGAAGGATGGAATACACACACACACACACGCACATTCATTCATTCATTCATCCACTGAAGCTTCCAAAATCAATGCAGCACAATAAAAGCGAACTACAGCCAATTATAGTCAACTAAAGCTATACAAAACAGAGAGAATCACTCAACTGACAGACTGAAGTTCTGCCTAAGGGACCTGGTTGAGTATTGTTATTTATTATGATTTAACATATTTTAAAATAACAATCATACATGCATTGACAGGAGGTATACTTTGCATAATATAAAGTATATAAATTTAAAAGACTAAAATATGTTAAATTGTGTCAGTAAACTTATAAACCACTGGTACAGTATCATAGTGAAGTATCAGAAGGCAAGGAGAATAACATTCACCTTGGACCTACAGCTACTACTAGGCCCAAAAATTTGAAATTATTTTGGAAGAATGAACCCATTAAAATTAACTCTGATAGTCTCATAATTCTTCCTCTGGACCAGGAAGACAATAGGTGAAACCTCTGAAGAGACCACCACAAGTGAGCAGGTGGCTTGGCAAGGGATGGGCAACTTTTCCACAAGGGCCACATTTTCCTTGAGGAAAATGGTATGTAGGAACTGGTCAAAACTGAATTTGATTTGCCATTCAGTTAAAAGTAAATAGATGTATCATGATTACCTTTCAGTCATTGTACAGAATACCTTCCTGTTAATATATTCCCATTACAAATTGCAATACGATTTTTAAAGTGGAGGTCTTGAGGGGAAGCCTCTAAGACTTTCATGGCCACACCCAGCCCTGGGTTCCAGGTTGTGCACCTCTGAAGGAAACCTTTGGGTGATATGGAGGATCCTGTAGTGTCCTTGTTTGACACTTTTAGACTGTCTTCTCAGGAAGAGGCTAAGTTTTCCAACAGAAATTAAAGGTCAAAGCCCTCTGCTCAGGCAGAACAAGGAAGGAAGGAGGCTTCAGAACAACTTTTGAGGAAATTCCTTGCAAGAACATCCTCCTCCGAAGGCTGATTGAAAGATATCCACTGGGAGGATCATCCTGCATCATTTCTTCAGGGAAAAGAGGAAGAGTCAACTTCTTAGCTATTTCAGCAGGGACATGGAGTTAGGAAATCATACAGCATAATTATTTTGAGCCTGGGGGCCACACCCAGACTTTGACTGATAAATCAGAGGATATACTCCATCAGGCAGACAGGGGCAAACCAAATATATTTCTTTGTTTTGCAAAATGTTTATACCACCCACTAGAACAACTTTTAAAGTTAAAATCAATTAAAATCAATTAAAGTCCCAATGAATTAAATCAAATTAATTACAGTGAAATAATTTGATTATGACCCAGGTATCACACTTTCTCCTTTCCTGTGTATATATTTGTATGTGAGAATGTTGTTAAAAACAACTCAGTTCATTAGGAAACTTTCTTACCCAAAAGTGAAAGAAACTACACAAGAGATAACATTAATTACATTCAATGAAGATTGTGTTTGTTCATTTTAGTTTCCAGTGTTCTTGAGTGATAGTCTTTTCTTTCTCCTGTGTATATATGATTTATCACATTTATACCCTAGCTTTCCTCTAGAATCTCAAGACAACTTAAATAATATGTCTCTCTTTGTTTTATCTCCTCAACAAACCTGTGAAGTGGGTTGAGTTTGAGTGATAAGGACTGGCCCAACGTCACCTGATGTAATGGTATGTGAAGAAGACCTTGAGAGATGGGGCAAAGAGATGCTGCCTAGGGAATGGTCAGATAAGAGAGGGCATAGCCCACAGCTGCTTAATGGGCAGAGCTAGAGGGTCAGAAGAAACCCTCCCTAGTTTCTCAAGCTGTAAAGTAGATGGTGGGAGGAGATTTGTACTTTCAGACTTGCAAGTTTCTGCCAATGTAGCCTTACAATAAAGTAGAATTAGCTCATCTGCTTGTGTTTCCTGCCTGGTCTACCTGGGAAGGCTGACATCAATTTTTCTTTATAGCCTGAGAAGCTAGGGAGGGTCTGGGTTACATTAGTAGTACTCAACTATCCCCCCCCCAAAAAAGAGCAAACAGTGCTTGCTCATCAGCATGTGTTGACCTCAATTTGTAGCATCATAAATAAGTGTCAGGTGTGCCCTTTTGCTAGTTGCAATTGGATGTATTTTCTCAGTGCAATACTCATAACTAGTGGTGTGATCCTTTCTTCATTATATAATTGGTTGGTTGGTTAGTTGGTTTTAGGTAATTCCAGCAGTATGTTCCAGGCCCATAGTACTTAAAATATTGCATTCTTTAAAGCCTATATATAAAAAAGGCAGGACTTGATGGTGTCACATATACGTTCAATTCTCAGAGGGAGCACTGGAGTTTTCCAACTAAAGTAAATCTTAGACTTTACAGAGCCCTACTTAATGGACTTTGGATGCAACAGGCAAAAGTTGAGTTCAGGCTTACCAAGCAGTTGACGTAATTTACTTAATTTGCACCAGTTAGCATCATTGACATAATACATAATTGACATCATTTATGCTATTGTAAGAGTCACATGAGTAGGCAGCATACAAATTTGGGCAAAGAGATGTAAATTGACCCATATTATATAAATTACATCAGTTACATTTAACAGACATTCAGATTTTTCAACACGCCTTCCGTCCAAATGGTCCATCGAATTGAGTTTGGACTGTACTTGGATAATGATTACATGTAACATCAGAAATGGAAAACCTGATGTCTTAAGCTATAAGAAAGCAGATTCTGATCAAATGTTAGAAAGAAAAACTTCCCAACAGTAAATTCACGTGGAAGCTTCCATTTATTTATTTATTTATTTATTTTTGTTTATAGTATCATATTCATAAGCCTCCCCAATCAACTAGGAATCTGGGTGGCAAGCAACACAATGGGTATACACAATTAAAACTATGATATGAAGCCCAAACTATTTAAAACTAAAACTAAATATACAAGTAGCACCAGAATGAACAAGGGGCCAAATGCCCATTGGACTAACATGGTCTTAACTTGCCTCCTAAATGCAAGGAGAGAGAAGGCCATCTTTACTTCAGGGATAAGGTGTTCCAAAGAGTAAGGGGCACCACTGAGATATATTCAAGCAAAGAGGGGACAGCCATCTGTCAGGGATGGTTTAATTTGGATTCTTGCATTAAGCAAGATATTAGACTCATGACCTTCCTGTGCTAGGATTCTGTGGTTGGCTGGATGTATCTCACACACTCCAGAACCACATCCAAAAGTTGTTCCCTGGTTGTCATTTTTAATCTGACCAAAAGGGAAGTATTAAATACATAGGGAATAATCATCTAGCTGTATTTCACTGTTAACTAAATTTAAATGAAATTAGATCAAATGAAGTTTTGGCCAGACTAGTCCAGACCTTGGCTTGCCATCTGTGGCCCAATGGGGCCCTCAATCCCCTTCCAAATTGCCCATCTCTTACGAATCAGACCAGAGTTTGGTAGCCGAGAAAGAAGTTGGTGGAATTTTCTGTAAGAGGGGTAAAAAAACATGATTCTCTGCAGCAAGCTGACAATTTCCTTTTTTAAAAAGCTTTATGGTTTTTTATTTTATGTTTTATTGTTTGCAGCATATACACGTGCAGCAGCCTGCTTTTCCCAGAATTTTCCACAAATAGATAAACCAAATAAGAAAGACTTCAAGTCTAGCAGAAGTGGTTTTAGGAGATTGTGGGCCTGTTCTGACAGATCACCAGTGTACCGAGGGCTAGACTACATGAGATACTAACACCATGATTGCAATTAACATACTTAGGTTTTAAGAGGCCCCACTGGAATAAACCCAAATGATATGAGGTTTGCACTTTCTCCTTACACCATCCTTTGGTAAGAATCTCCCACACTACCACCATCAGAGGCTGCTATACCTTCTCAAGATGAACAGAAAGGTAGAATACAAATAAAATAAAACAATAAATAACAGTAAGAGCAGTGGCTTTGGATACGGAGATGATTCCAGGTATATGGTATGGGGAAAGAAATTAACCCATGCCCACCTACTCGCATTATATTCCCTAAAAGGTTCTCATTATATTTTAAACAATTGCCACAATAATTGAATTTATATATAATTAATGTCTTGTTTTGACAGGAAAAGTTAGTTGGCAAAAATTTAAATCAGTGACTTGTTCTGCTCCTTTAATGCACAATTTTATGCAGGATGATCCAGCCAACCCTTTTTCTGAAAAATTAATGAAAGCCCACAAACTTGCTGAAATTTTGTGGGAGAGCACCAAAAGGGTATGAGATTTGCCTTGGAGCCAGGAAGCGTAAGATGGTCTCCTACCTATCTGTATATAGTGTATAATTTTAGGAGGAGTGTGTTTTTAAGATGTTTACCAATGTAATGGTAAAACATGTAAAAACTGAAGTCCATTCTTTGTATTCTTGCCCAAATGATCCATTTCCATCGTTGCTACTGAATACAGCAGATAAACAACCACAGTCAGCACATGGTCTCTGCTTTAAGGCAGGAAAAGAATGCGGTCCATTAAAAGCACTTACACAATCTCTCTTTCTCTCAGATATTTAATAGTAGAAACGTCCATTGGGTTAAATGACAAAGTTCCTTTTGCTTTAGGAATTCTCTTTGAATTCTGTAGGGTGCTTGAGTTGTCTCTTTGTGATGTATTGCCTAGGGAGATCCCACTCTAGGGTAGTCAATATTAGGGTGTTGTACTGGGCCAACTGAATTGTAATTGTACTGAAATTGTTTTCACAGGCAAAAATAAAGCCTCATAAGAAGTACTGTGGTCACCATACAGAAGTGGCCTTCTCTTTTCTGTAAGCAAGTGTAGGAGAGCAATAATTTCACTCACAAAATTCTAACGATGGTATAAGAGCTAATGGGAGTTCCAAACCATATGTATCTTCAGCAACAGTATTGTGGAACACTTTAGGTGGTAGAATGGTAGATGAGATCAGATATCATACAAAAGATCTGTGAGATTGCAGGAAATTTTAAGAAATAAAGGCAAAGAGAAGACACATTCTGTATCTGCTGGATCACTGGAAACGAGAGATATTTTAGATTGTAGTGACTGGAAAAATAAATAGGACTCTTAGAATCCTGTCACTCCAATTCAGGGGTGTAAAAACTGGAGACCTCAGGTTGCTCATAATTCCCCTAAGTCTTGGATATGACCCTGGCAACTGATCATTAGAAATACCACACGTAGAGTCATCTGTTCAAGTTGTTTTCATTGGGGGAAAGAATAATATCCATAATTTGATCAGCCAACAGATTTCATTTGTGCTTCTTCAGGATAAATGGTTGGTCTCCGGGCAATTTTTAGCTATTAAACATTTTCCAGTTGCCTTTGGCTAAAAAGTATTTTACACTTTGTCCTGCTAAGTTTATTCTGACTGTTTAGTTTGGGGATGTCATAAGTGTTGGTAATTATTCTCCTTTTTTGGTTTTGAACTTCACTTTGGAAAAATGTCGTTTCAGGAAGCCATTCAAAAATAGGGATTACAGGGAAAAAAGGATCCAGAAACCTTTGTTTTCCAATAGAACAATATATTCCACATAACTTATCAAGATTTTCACTTTGTCGAGTTGGAATCCAGCTTTTCTGCAGGACATGGTTGCCATTAGATCTCCTTGAAATTCTTTCTCTCATACATGTCTTCCCTAATTCAACATTCATTCAGTATGTGTTGAGAGCCATCTGTATAGCCAGCGGTGGAATATTCTCAAGAGATGCTTGAAATCTGTTTGAAATTTGAGATCTGCTGAAACAGATGTTTCCTTGCCTCACTAGTTTGCATAGAAGTGTAAATTTTCTGGAAATTTTTATGCAATGGGGGAAGGGGGTTTTTCCCACATGGATTTGGGGGAAATATATATATAAATATATATATATATATATATATATATATATATATATATATATATAACTTGTAGCACACTTTTCAAAGTCGTGTTGTAGCTTTGATGTAAAAGCCAATTGCACGCACACACACACACATACATTCATATGAATAATAAATTGAATGGGTGACAAAGCATGCTTCATATATAAAAGTGAAAAGTGTGGTTGATTCAGACAGTAATTGTACAGTTTGTTGAACATTTTAACCATTACTACAAATGGCGTTATAAATTGCTGAATTCTAAGGAAAGCCATGCACCTCACTTTTAGCATGTTTAGGAGAAGAAGACAGAAAGTTTGTACACTGAAAACATGTATTCTGGTCTTTGTCCTCCACTGTATCAAAAACATACAAAAGGCACTCATTTTCATAAAAGAGCTGAAAGGGGAGGAACAGGGCTTAGAATACAAGCTTTGCAATATAAAATCCCTAATCAGTCCCATTTTTTGAATCTCAAATATTATCCCTTATGAACAGTTTCAGCTTCTTCTGACTGGTTGTATTACTTTATCATTTTCATTAACTTTTGGACCATTGCAAGCTTCTTTGCCTGCCTTTTACATGTTAGTTTACTTTTTGATTTGGTGTATTTCCAGATGGAGTCCAAAAATATCAAACATATTTCCAAAACATCAATGTTTCCAAAATTTCAGGAAAAGAATAGCGATTGTGCTTCAGGAGAGCCATTAAAACAAGATTTTTGAGAAAGTTCTGGGAGGGTACCTTGTCTAATTTAGAACCCCTAATCTGGGTTGCATTTGGAAATTTCTGTTCTGAGTGACCTTAGTTTCTTTCTTAGTGGCTTTTATTATTATTTATCCCTGTTGTGTGTGTGTTATTCTCTTGTACTGTTTTTATATTTTAATCCTTTTACTGTAAGGAGGAAATGTCAGCTACTCAAGCTGCTGGACTGCAGTGACATATAAACCCCTGTAAAGAAGCACATAAACAAATATAAGTTTTAAATACACATTATATGTTTAAATTCATGTTTAAGCATGCCAAGTTCCATACTTTTAATTGAGAGTGCACAATATTATGCTTAAGCACTCTGCTAAGCTTCACTGAATGGCATTAATTTTTAATCATTTGTAACATTCTTAGAAGCTACCACAAAACACTGTGGGGGATTCTCACAGTTGGATCACATGTTGCCAGAAAAGCTGGAACAGTAAATGTTACCACCACTACCCAAAAATAGCTATGATGAACAAGTAAAGTTCTAAGTTGAAAGTATATGAAGCAATCAGGTTCATAAAGAATTTTTGTAAATTTGTGGGATATGTATTGACTTCTGTACCATTTGTGATGATAGAAAGGAAAGGTCCATTCTCCCGCGATCTCATTTATATCTGTGTTTTACACTTTTTAAAATTGTTTTATTTTTAATTGTTGTATTATATTGTTGTTTTATCATTGTTTACTTGATTGTGTTATTGTATGCCACCCAGAATCACGTACGTGAGATGGGCAGCTGTATAAATTTAATAAATAAAATAAAAAGGAAAGTGTTCCAAATTTCACAGTAAAGCATCTGTAGACATGAAGAGGTTTTGTACAACACACCTTGGTTACTTGAATTAACCCATTTTCTAGGTTTACACAATATAGTACATTAAATCAAAAACTAAACAAATAGATTAGTTTTTGTGCACCAAGCTACTAAGTCCCCTTCCCAAATCTAATATTAGCATGAATGTTAATTAACATTAACGTGAGAGCCAGCATGGTGTGGTGAGTAAGATTCTGGACTCAGAGCAAGGAGAGAGTCAGCCTGTAGTCTCCCCTCAACCACAGATTGTCCCTGGGGGACTCTGGGCCAGTCCCATTCTCCCACTCCAAGGACCAGTGTAGTTCACTGGTGAGGTTGCTGGACTAGGAATGGGGAAACCCAAGTCTTCTCTTAGGCCCAGAAGCTGGCTAAGTAACCTTGGGCAAGTCACTCTAGGTCCATCTTAAATAGGATTGTGCTCTGCAACAACTGGCTGAATAGCAACACCCGTCACACCATGCATTGATAGCTTTGCCACATGAACTGGGCAACTGCAGTGCAAACAAGCAGACCTGCAACCAAGTGGTAGAAACATTAAGAAAAAGTGAATTAACTTGAACATCAGTTTAGTATTATTATCATGAGCCAGTCTCTAGATCTTTAACTGCCTGGTTGAGCATGTTGAACAAACGCAGCTTATATATAACTATTTTAAGCAACAATTAATCGCTTTTGTGCTTCAATTTTTACTTACCCCACTGATTGCAATATTGATAGAACTGATTTCCAACTCATAAGAATAAAAACACTGACTAAATTCAGAGGGGCGGGGGTTACACTAGTTAGCAATTCACACTGCATCGTAGTTAAGTTGACCTGGAATATGAGCTTGCAGAAAACTAACATAAGCATTTTATTATTTCTTTGTACACCTTTGGGATGTAATTTGTATGCCTTTGGGATTAACGTGAGCTAGCATTAGACAGTTAAAAGAGGCATTCCTTCTGGTGCTGAGAATGAACTGGGAATGCATCTTCTAAGATGACTATGCATATTTTAAAAGTAAAGAAAACAGATTTTTTATCTATTTACAACTACAGTACTGATGGATCCATGTTTAGCATGGTTAATATATCTCCCAGTTAGATTAATGAGACAGGTTATCCATGACTGAATGAACTTCCAGTGATAAGAGTGAGAACAGAATTCACTCTGGATGTAACCCATTGTTTCTTCTCATGTGCAAATTAATGCAGATCAATTAATCAACTGAAATGCATAGAAGGCATTGATTTAGGCTTGTACATGCAAAGGTTGAAAATGTGCCTTGGGGCAAGGACATGAATGGAAGTCCTACCTCCAAGGATGTCTCTCAGTACAAGGATGCTTGTTCAGAATTTTTCAGGTTGAATGCTAAAGTCTAAACAGGGTTTCCGTCCACAGCTGATTAAGCTTGCTTTAAAAAGAAACCCTGCAGATCTCAGCCATCCACAGAAAATTGCAGAAGCACTCAGGAACAGACATCTGCAGAGGAACAAGGGGGAGGAAAGTAGCAAAATATGCTGTGATGCAAACGGTGTCCCTTATGTACTTGCCTGTAACATTGCAATGCAATACAGAAGGACAGAGTTTGCCTCTTAATGTCATGATGAACATTTTGTCACTTGGTTTTCATCAGGGGTAGGAACGGATCACCATGCACCCAGGTGTCCAGGAATGTTGCAAGGGCAACTCATGTACATACCCTTCTCCTTCCCAGATTTTAAATCCTTACCTGGACAATTTCTTTGGAGGATTTTTTTTCATTCTTTAAGTAGACAGTGGCTTTGCTGATCAACTGAGTTGTTCCACTATTAGAGCCTTCTCTAGAGAGCTGGGTCTTCGCATTATCCATCAGTATTCACATGCATATTTACTCAGAAATAATCCCCACTGATGTCACTTAAATTCCCAAGTAAGCATGCCTGGGATTACCCACTGTTATTATTTTCCTCATAGCCGATTACAGTTTTTCTTCTTCTCTGTTTTCCTATTAGGTTGAAAGGAT
This sequence comes from Python bivittatus, assembly GCF_059951505.1. Lineage (NCBI taxonomy): Eukaryota > Metazoa > Chordata > Lepidosauria > Squamata > Pythonidae > Python > Python bivittatus. Next base: position 5,620,064 of record NW_028277042.1, on the reverse strand, counting down.
TGTAGACAAAAGAAAGAATAAAAAGGGCAAATGGGAATATCTCATACGGTGGAAAGGGTATGGAAGCAATGAAGATACATGGGAACCAGAACATCACTTATTGCACTGTGAGGAATTTATCGATGAATTCAACGGGCTGCACGTCACAAGAGAAAAGCGAGCTAAACATGGAAAACAAGCCAGTGTGCCCAAATTTTTACGAGAAAGCAGGGGGTCGTCCCTTGACAAAATAACGCACAGACCCTCAGACTCTGGGAAAAGCAAAGGGCTGTCTCATAAAAGGAAGCGTATGGCCCCAACATTTCAAAAGCCAAAAAAGAGCTATGCAGCAAAACCTGCATCTTCAAACGACAGAGCTGCCAAAACGGTATCGTACCGGACTACCCCCAGCGGCTTGCAGATCATGCCTCTGAAAAAGCCGCACAATGGCTTGCAGAATGGAGACGCCACTTTCGAGAAGGATTCTGCTCATTTGGGGAACGGCTCTCAAAAGGCAAACGAAGATTTAAATGAAGCTGAAGGAGAACCCAATTTGCCTGGAGTACTGGAGGTTAATAACGAGTCACCCGTCATGAATGGCGTCGGTATGTGGATTGTCTTTCTTTTAAGCGGCTATTATTTTCATCTCAGAATAGTACTGCAGTAATGGTGCAATAGTGCAATTGATTGATGGACTGCGTGCCATCAAGTTGTTGTTGATTCTTAGCGACCACAGAGATAGATTTTCTCCAGGATGATCTGTCCATAGCCTGATCTTTCAGGTCTTCCAATGGTGCACTCATCACCACTGTAACCGAGTCCATCCATCTTGCTGCTGATTGTCCTCTTCTTCTTTTTCCTTCTACCTTTCCCACTATTAGAGCCTTCTCTAGGGAATTGGATCTTTGTGTTAGGGGTCTTTGCAATATCAGATAGATAGATAGATAGATAGATAGATAGATAGATAGATAGATAGATAGATAGATAGATAGATAGATAGATAGATAGATGATGGATGAATGGATCAACCATTAATTGGAGACTGAATGGATAGACTTTTTTCATGATGATCTGTCCCCAGCCTGGTCCTTCAGGTCTTCCAATGATGCATTCATCTCTATTGTAACTGAGTCCATCCACCCTGCTACTAGTCGTCCTCTTCCTCTCTTTCCTTCCAATAATGTCATATTGTATGATAATATAATTATTACTGCAATATTAACTGAATAGCTTAAATGCAACAGACATTCATATACTAATACACTGTTTAAAATGTCATCCTATCCATGTTTGCTCAGAATTAAATCCCACTCCATCCAAAGAAACTTGGATTAAATGTCTGCAGCCTAAAAAATATTGCACAAATGCAGTAGGAGCAAATACACTATATTTTTCTAATCCTGCCCTTCTACTGGAAAGCCTGTGATAAAATGATCAGAGTTTCCCACAGCCCTATACTATTTTCTCTGTCAATTGAAAGTAGTTTAAATAGTTATATACTACTTTACTACAAAGCTCAAAGTGGTTGATTACTCTTGCAAAACATAGTATGATGCATTATAAAGAAGAATCAGTTTGGTCACAAAACCAGCAAAAAAATAGTTGATGTACATATATCTTCTATCCTTTATGAAATGCTAGCAAGTTTTTTTTTTTTAATCTGCACTCAGTCGTTACCGACTCTGCAGTGACTGCTTTTTGGACGAGTCCTTTGCAGTTTTCAAGGCAAGGTGTTTCGGAAGTGGTTTGCCATTGCCTCCTTCCTAGAGCAGAGCCCAGCTGGCGAGCGCAGAAGGCGGGGTTTCCGTTGCTTCGCGCCTTTTTCGGGCGTGCGCGGCTTCCGTGTTACCGGCAACTGGTCCCGTCTCCCGTGCAAGCGCTGCCAGCATTTTTCCTCCCACCAGGGTGAGAGTCCCCATTTATCTACTCGCGTAAGTTTTCAAGCTGCTGGGTTGACAGGAGCTGGGGAGGAAGCAGGAGCTCACTCTGCTGCGCGAAGGCTGGGCTCGAACCGCTGAAGTGTCGACCATTTCTGGCCGGCAGCTTTCAGCGTCATTAAGCCGCTGTGCCACCACGTCCCCGCTAGCACATTTAGCAATTATTATTTCTTATTTTAATAACAGAGTTATCCTTTTGCTTCTACCAAAGAGCAGGCATCTGTTTCTTAATGAGAGAAATGCACATTATTTTAGAATGTATCAGAACTAAGATCTGAAATAACTCCAAAACTCAGTTTAACTGCCACAAGGAGGGTTTTTTCACATTCTCCTCTAGAAAATAGATGCTCCTCGCAATATAAATTCACCAGCAGAACTTAACCCAGTCAAGCTAAGCATTCCAAACCTGAAGGGCTACAGAGGGAAAGACTTTACTCTTTGTTACATGTTCTTCCTATTTCATAAGAAGAAGGAAGAACAAGCAAGATTTTTCCTCATAATGGGCTTAGTAGGATACAAATTCTTAGTTGGATACAGACCCTATTCCTACAATATGCTTATATGGATCAATGATAGAAGAGGCTAATATGCAGTGTGAATATCTGAAAGCATAAGTTAACCCAGGCAGCTAACCCTGGAGCTTAGATTTAACCCCAAATAGAGTCTGCCTTGCCCAGGGTTCCACCAAATCTACCTCATCAAGTAATAACCCCTACCTATGTTGTGCGAATTATATACCAGACAGTTAGCATCTAACATCTGCAGTTGAGACAGTCCTTGAGAGGCCTCAAGGCACTCCATCACTGTGATGGTTTTGGTATTCACTGTCCAAGGCACACACAAGGGACAGAAATAGTTGATTGTAGATATAACCCCCAAATCTCACCAATGCACCACCATGGATTTTTTGCCAATGGAAAGAAAAAATATAAGGGTCTGAAGCTGAGGAGGGAAGTGGCCACCTCTGAACCTCCTTTGTAGTGGAGAAGGACTAATAAAAAGCTGCCAGATGATTCATCAATGCATCTGAGATTGCTGCTGGCATACAAAGGTGAGTCAAATGACTAGGAGGGGGTATGGATGGCACAAAGTCACTGGAAGACGTGATGCTTTGGATTTACATAGGATTTTTTTATCAATTAATGTAACAGTTGTGATTTCATTTATGAGCATATAATTTTGGAATAGCTCTGTGGGCTAGGGTTGAAGTGTTAACACTATTTCCTCTTCATGATTGACAGACTGTTCACAAAACAGGCTTAACCTGGTTATGAATTAACCCATTTTCTAGGTCACACAATACACTGAATCAAAATTAATCAAATAAATTCATATAACACGGCTGAGCCACAAAAATAATCTAACTAAAGTTAACACAAACCAAAATTAGCACATTGTGACAAATGTATCTATGAGGTTTTTACCTGAACTGGTTAAGTATGCTATGTGAACACAGCTGTGCTGGGTCAGTTGCCACCATAGAATCTGGGGTTCAGAATTCCAGCCTGTGAAAGCTATTCCAGCAAATTTAGGGAATAATACACCAAATATTTGCCTGTCCCTAAGTAAATTTCAGAACATATTAACAATTCATAGAAAAAAGGCAGTCATGCATAATATCAAGCATAGCCTGGGAAAACCAGGCTGACTTCGCTTCCATATATGGTCACAAACATATGTGACCTTATTTGTCAACTGTGGCTCAAATTCATAGGCTAACACTGATTCAATATCTAAAGAAACTGGATTTACTTAGCATCAGCAAAATTTACTGCATTCTGTACCATCAAACCACCCAATGAGATCTATACATTTCCCTTGTCAAAGTTTGGTACAAACATAGAATTAAAATTGAAATTAATTTAAAAATCATTTCTGGGACACCACCTGGAGAATTATTTCTATGGAAACAATGAACCAAACAACAAATGCAAAGGTGTGAAGGAAAGGATCAGTCCAGCTAAGAGATCCTGACACATTGGCTACAAGTTACCAATAAAATAGTTAAGGCTGTTCCTGATCTGGTTGGGCAAAATTTATTTAAGGTTCCCAGCCAAACAGAAGTTTGGATTGATAAGGTCCTGAAAATCCTAGAAAAGCCACAAAAAGATAGAAAAGTTCTAAAGAAAGTATCAGCAACTCATGCTTCCTTAGCCAAGCGCAATCGGCCTCTTTACAGTTAGTCTTCTGAAGTTGGTCTTCAGTTTAGCAGCAAAAGGAAGGGTGGGCTTGCGATTTTCTATTTCATACTCAAAATTATCAGAATTGAAAAATGGATGTCTCAGAAGATATCCTGTTTGCACTTTTCCAAGGCTGGCAACAGGCCTGTGAATTCTAAATTGATGCACTCTTCATCGTGGTTTTTTTTTTGTTGTTGTTGTTTTGTGAATACAGCCAGTTAATATATTGTCGAAGGCTTTCACAGCCGGAATACGATGGCCGATGTGGGTCTTCTGGGCTGTGTGGCCGTGTTCTGGAAGTTTTGGTTCCTAACGTTTCGCCAGCATCTGTGACCGGCATCTTCAGAGGACAGGAACACAGATATCAGCGGTTCTCTCTGTGCCCAGGATGATGTGACCCTTTGTGGGTATTTATAGAGCCCCCCCGCCACAGGCACCCTCGCTGATCTCTATAAATACCCACAAAGAGTCACATCATCCTGGGCACAGAGAGAACCGCTCCTGTCTGTGCTCCTGTCCTCTAAAGATGCCGGTCACAGGTGCTGGCGAAACGTTAGGAACCAAAACTTCCAGAACACGGCCACACACCCCGGAAGACCCACACCAGCCACAGCCAGTTAATATTGTAAAAAGTGAACATCTCACTAGGGTGAAATCTGTTGCATCCTCCAACATGCAGATCAAAAAGCTTAAGGAACATCAGCCTTAATCCTGTTTTCATGATGAAAATTGTACTGAATATGTACACAAAATGATGTTCTATATTAGCGTTGCATGTTCTTTGCAGTTCTGTTTCTGCCTCTTTGTTCTTGTAGTGTATGTACCTTCCGATTCCATTTATCTTCTCTCTAGAACAAGCACTGCCAATATTTCCATTTTTTAAAATCAAAATTACCTTCAATCTTTTACCGAGTCCTTCTTTTTGTATGATTCCCTTTCAGAGAATTAGAATTACATCTATTGTTCCAACAAGGAAATTATAGCAATATATTAGGTTCAATACTTGTTTAGTATTCCTAAGTATATATGTTCTTCTTCCTTCTATGTATTTAGAAAACAACTAAACAGTTACTGAACCTAACAGATTTTAGAATGTTCTGAACTCCTTTCTGCTGCAGAAGAAGACAACTTTGCGGCTGGGGTAGGAAAGAAGTTTGTTTTTTAGCTCTAGTTTTGACCGCTGAGAGCCACAGTGGTCCAGGGCAGTTACAATGTCATGCAAATGAATGGGTCTCCATTTTCAGTGGGTTCCTAGAGGTATTTTGCTGATTTAAGCAAGGTACTGGTCTTCCTTGCACCTTATTGCTTTAATGTCCTGCTAGAAATTAATAGGAAAATAGACTGCTGGTTTTGGATAATTTACCAGAGAATTTCAGTAGCATTAATCTAGGTTTCCTCTTGCATTTGGGATGCATATAGAACTCAAAGGCATGAATTTCTGTTTCTGTTCTATTGTTTCATTTTAAGACTGAGCAGTTTTCTCCTTCATGGGTCTCATAGATTCATCTCAGCTTTTAAAAGTCAGGAATTGGCTAAACCTGAAACAGGTCAGGAAAAATGGCTGTTCCCCACTTCAGGGAGTAAGGTGGACAGAAACCAGAAGATGTTGCTTCTCAATGGTAGCATCAACCCTTTGAAACAATCTTCCAGGTGAACTCAGACTGGTCCCCTCCCTGATTGCGTTTAGGAAAATGCTAAAATTGAGCTCTTTTGTAAAGTGTCTTGTTCAGAATTGGCATCTGTTTTTATTCAAATAATGTGTTCGATTCCTTTATGATGTTTTTAATTAGAAGTACTATAGATGGTGTAGTTCTGTTTTTTCAATATCTTGTAAACTGTTGAGAACCATTCTTGATTGCAGGAGAATATGCATGCAATTAATTAATTAAAACTCTAAGAACCATTAGTTGAAGTACCCTTTTTTCTCATATTACCCAATATCCAAGTCTTTTTTGTTTGGGTTTTTTTGTTTTTTTTACTCACTTGGCCTATACTCTTTGCCAATCCATTTTTAAAATTCAGAATATTATTTTTGTATCTTTTTAACCAACCTTAAATTAACAAAAAATAAGATGGGAAAGAGAAAGTAGATGAAGGGATAAGAAGGGATCAGCAGTCTAATGTCCAGTGATGGCAGAATCCCAACACAGATGAATTATTGTTTCTAAGTGAGCATAACGCTCTGTGAAATGTGACCAAATGGGTTTATGCATGTCTGTATATTGGCGTAAATTGTCAGTTCATTGAGTGACAAGGAAAGAAGCGCTTCAATTCCCTGCGGTATCAGCAGCATGGATTTTTCTTTCGAGTGTTGTAAAATGAGCCACTAGGATGTGTTAAAAAGACATTCATCTCTGGTGGCTAAATAAGCAGGTTGCAGATTGCAAAAATGAGGCCCATTTAACAAAACAAGCATATGAAGGAAGAGTGAATGGGTCAAGAGGAAGGGGAAGACTAAGAACTTCATGGGTGGGTTGAGCTGATAAGATCCTCAAAAAGAAAGAGATGAGAAGATTAGATAATAAAAGGCAGTATATGAAAGAGCATATGGACATAAAACAGAACAGTTTGCAAGGACAGAAAGGGGTAGTGAATTATATTGATACAAACTTGTTTTAGCAATTATTTTCCTTATCTCATACCTTTAATTTCTTCAGCTTGCTATTCTTTCTTACTCCTTTTCTGCACTCTACATAATGTTTCTTACCCTGAAACGAAATATATGTATGAGTTAATATAGAGGTATGCATATAGATCTTCAGGACCATCTTTAGCATGACAAATAACTGTTCCCCAACATTAGCAAGATATTAGCACTCTTGCCTTAAGTTTATGAACCTGCTTCTATGATGTCCCAATTAACTCCTCTTCTTCCACCCAACAAAGTAGCTTTATGTCCAGTACTTATTTGGTCAGTCTGAAATTCATCTGTTAATGTACTTCATTTGTCTTGGAGCATGGCGGGGTCAAATGATGTAATTTTGCATACTTGCATCAGGCATAAGTCATGATGGCATTTGCATGATGACATCACTACATACATGTTTTTGCATTTTGCTCTGTATACAACCTTTGGCATAAGGTTGCCCAGGGCTATATCCAATCTACCTTGGATCACAAAACCGATGTTTTGTTATCTACTGTCTCAGTCTCATCTCTGTGGGTGAGGATGTAAGAAGATGTGGAATGAGGTACTTTTAATTCAGAAAGTATATCCAAGTCTCTCTCTTTTCTTCTCTTTCTCTTTCCCTTCTCTCTACTTCATTTCTAATGGTTCTGCCCATTTCATCTCTTGAGGAAGAGGTTGTGAACTGGTGAGCTAAATGTTTGAGGAAATCCCTACAGGTAGGACCCAGAGATGTAACCAGATGAAAGTGTGGTACACATTTTAAAATGTAAAACTGTGCTTCCTAGATCACTATGGAAAATTTTTGACAACTGTGTCTAGACAAGATGTGATAAAATCTCTCCTGAAGGAGGCAGAGTTGCATTACTGAAGACTTCCTTAAGGAAGATCTCCTGTTTTCAACTTACCACCAAGTTCTAGTCTGTATAAGGCCTTCAGTTTCCCTCATCTCAGCCATCATGGTTAATGAAAAAGGAATGAAGAAATCATAGTCACGCATATCAGGAAATTGCCCTATTGCTTATCTGTGATCCGATTCTCACTCAGAATGTGTGAACAATGTTGCATGGGACATTCTTTTTTGTACTAAATGCACAGATGGTGTTGAAGCTTGAAGTCATATAGTTAAGAGAAAGTGTTGCTTCAAGATGAGCTGACTTCATATCTGGCACATAATTAGGATCACTGTCTGCATTCAAGTTAAATAGTTTTACTTCAGTCTTAGTCTGCAGCAACAAGAAGTCCTTGAATAGACCTTCAGAGTCAATATGTGTTAGATGACCAGTTGGAATGGAGTTGTTGCTCTCTTAATTTAATAATGGCAATTCCAGAAACATCTGGTTGATCACTTTGAATGCTAGACAGGATGACCTTTGGGGGGATCCACTTGGGCTCTTTCAGAAGGGTCAATGCAGTGCAGATGTTCAGTGGTCAAATGCAGATTGGTCTAAACCAGAAGATTAGGTTAGAGAAAAGGCAGTGACCTGAAGCCCATAAGGGGCCAACTGTGCTAAGCATATTATTATTATCTATTTTGAGGAGCATCTAGGAAGATCAGATGGTCTCCTGCAGTGGAGTAAGAAGAGAGGTAAATGAGTAAGGATGCAGTGGAAAATCAAATGAACTGTGATTTGTATATTTCTCACCATTAAGAGGGAGTTCATGAGCCCCACAAATTCCGCCACAACACTATTGACACTGAGGCTTAGATCTTTTCCAGCTATCATATCTATGATTGTCTTTGGGCCAGTTGCTTGATTTTCAATTTTATTCACTCATTCATTCATTCATTCATTCATTCATTCATTCATTCATTCATATATCAAAATTGTCATCGCCCATGTCATTAAAAAAGATAAATATTAATTAAAATACAATATAACAATTTAATAATTTATCCTAAATAAATATTAAGTATCTTCCAAGATAATTGATAGTAACTAAAAATTATAAGAATTATAATATATTGTACTATCATCTCGATATTATGTTATACCCATCCCATGATGAGTTAGTATATAATTCCAGTAAGTACCTTGTCTTATTTAGTTTATGCAATGATGACTATGATGTTGTTGTGAATGGATTGAATCCACATTTAATCATACTTAGCAGGGACTTATTGAAACCATTCCTAATTATGATGAATAAGTCCTATTGATTTCAATGGGTCTACTCTAACCATCCATGATCATTTTCGTTGCCAACAGTCTAAGTAAAGCTACTGGTTCTCCTTTCATTTACCAGATGTTGGGCACTATGTAGCTTGAAACATCAAGGTAGTTTGATATTTTTAGGTGGCTTTTGAGCATGCGAACCGAGAAAAGCTTTCCAGCATGTATTGAGATGAAATGTACTCTCTTCTTCCCACTCCCACTCCATTCTGTTCTTACAAAGCTTTGTGCTTTGCTGTTCTCATTCAACTCAGTTCACTCCTGCTGGTAGCCACAAAAGGAATCTGGATTCTTTTATTATCATTTCTATCCCAACTTCTCTGAGACAGACTTTTTCCTCATGAGGTAGGAACCCAGCCCGCATAGCTGGCTTTAGCCAACCATGCCGTCTCAAGTCCAAGAGCACAGCCAAAAGGAGAAAGATGAGTCAGCAAAATATAGCAGAGGAAGGAGAGCAAAATCACCAGACCCCCACTAGAAATAAGGGAGGGGAGAATGAATGTAATGCTACAGTGCTAAGTTTTTAACTGATTTTTTAAAAAAACAGGCAACTCAAGGGCTGGGGTGAATAGTGAATCAACTAAAACTTTGTGAAATTAATACAGTAACTTGAGGAGAAATGTTTTATAAATGGCCTTCCCACAAACCCCTGATTACTTTCTGATTTCCTCCCACATCCCTTAAAAACAAAAACAGAGAATGTCTTTTTCACCTTTTGGTCTGATTTCAAGGGGAAATTTTTGCAAGACGTTTCTTATTTAAACAAAGGAACCTATACAAAAATATTTACCCTGGCAGTTCAGGTGTAAAAATAGCATTGGATGGGCACACTGTGGCTTTATATTTTTAACACACTTGTTTTTAACTCATTGGTTCTTTCATTGGAAGAATATTTAAGACAGTACCTTCTGAATAAAATAAAATGCTGGAAGAATGACCAGCCCAACAAAAATCACTCCAGAGGCACCCTCCTGACATTTTTCTCACTATCCCATTTGTTCCTAAAATCCACTTACCCCTGCAGCTAGTTATAAAAAATTAAAATTTCACGTATACAACAATGTCCTTGTGTCCTGTCAAGGATTTTACTCATCCTTCACATCCCCAAGCTAATTTTTCCAAGTTCCTCCTGCTGCCTGCTCTGCAGCTATTTACTATAATTGGTGGCCTTTGGTGGGGATTCAATGAATGAGCTATTTGTCATGGCAGCAGCCATTTTGAATTTCTGAAGAATCCAGAAGTATCTCTGAACCAGATTCCCTGGGAGGGAACCACCACTTTGATGTTCCCAAATGAATATCACATCCTTCCTGAAACAAAACAGCTGCTTTCAGCAGCCAAAAAATGTCTTTGTCTATTCAAAGTATGTACAGCTAAATAATAATGATAGTCCCTGGTCTACTCAATCTACTGTGATGTGTTTCTCCTTCTAAATGTTGTTTATTACTTTAGGAAATCTTGATGTTTCTCCACATCTCTTGATGGACCCTTTTGGGCCCACATGTTGCTGTCTTGGCAACATCAGAATCCACCTTAGTTCCAACTTTCAGAAACAGAAAGAAGGATAAAGGATTTTGCTTGCAGTAAAAGACATTGTGGAGGAGTGGAGGAAGAGGTAGAAGAGCAGAGGGGAGTATGATTGTCACACTTTGCAGGCCAAGGTCTTTACACTTTAAAATTCAGTCACACCAGAATCACAAAGTGCAGTTCACACTGCAAATGATCTCAACTTGCAGATATCAGGAATTTTCCAGCTGTCTCCCAGCCCATGCTGGCCCAGAGTTTGATAACGTCCAGGGCATCTGCTGTGGTTTCTTTGACTCCTAACTGTTTTCTGTCATCTTCTACTAGCATGCACTGCCTTCCACTATCGTCTTCTTTCAGGAAATATAAGTAAGAGTGATCATTTTCTTAAGTTCTTAGATATTGGGTTTTTTTTTAAATCCTCACTCTCTCCATAGATTTAATTCTCCCCACCATTTGCAAACAAATACTTGTTATATGTCACATAAAAAAATGTAAGCAGCCGAGCTGACCATGTGGAAAAAAGTCCTAATTGAACCAATTGAGGGTTTACAAAAGAATGTGCAGACTTCTGATTTTCCAACTTTCAAGCAACTAAATGCATTTAAAAATGGAAGAAATGTAAAAGGTAGTTAAGCTTTGTTTCCACGCACATTCAGATACACACAGGTACATTAGCTCTCTTTAAAGCTCTCTTTAAAACTTCAAATTAGATGGAGAATACAGGTAGTCCCCAAGTTAAGAATGCCCAGTTTACACATAACCCATGGATAAGAACAAAATCTATTGCAGCAAAATTCAAATTAATTACACAATGATTCGAGTCACATACCCAATGGTTTGAGTTAATTACAGAATTCCACTTATACAGTATTATAAATTAATACTGTTCCGGCTTACATACAAATTCAACTTAAGGACAGACCTTGGGAATGGAATTTGTTCTTAAACTGGGGACTACCTGTAGACAGGTAACTTGGTTCTTCCCCATTTTTCCTGGCCTCCATGTGTTCGGCTAGGGACATAGGCATCCAGGAGAAGACATGATGATGTCCCTCACATCATGTCATCATTACACAAAGGATGCAAATTATGTAGTTTGTGTCAGGCCACAGAACTGGCACAAATTACAAAATTCATCATTACATACATCGTGTAGTTTGCCTGATGATATCATGCCTCACATGACATCACTTCCCTTGCCCCCCTTCTCCATGGTTGCCCATAGTCAGGGTATCTGAAGAGGACCTGTACTGTTACATCAGCTTCAACACACATCCTAGACTCTTCACGTGAACCAAGAACTTGCTTTATTCAGCTTTCAAATCATTCCAACGGCTTCTGCTAGTAGTCAAGGCCCCCGTCGAATTTCTCAGCAGACCGAAGTATATAACTCCACTTTCTTCTCAGTTTGAACGGCTTCATAAGTGCAACTGTAGACGTGAACAATTCATTCTCTTTCTTCCTCTTGGATTCTGATTTGCCCATTATTCTCACTCACCCTTTCCAGAGATCACTTCTTAGCCACAGTTATTTGCTCTGCAGAAATGGTGAACATCATAAAGATGGTTGAAAGAAGGTGTTTCAATGCTGCCTCCCTGGTGTCAATGGGGCTACCTTCTGCTATTGGCTCAATTACTGTATATTATTATGCTTCTAAGTCTGCCAAATAGCTGAAATTCTTGGAGCAGATCGCAAAGTTATTTAAAACATTAGACGCTTCTAAAAATGTTTTTTGAAAATAAAAGAAAAACAGCGAAATGTGATAGAGAGATACACACATCTATATGTGCAGACTTGCAAACATACGTAGCAGGACATTTATAAAACATACAAATTCTATTCTGGCGTAGCATGGTGACTTAAAATCAAGCTGTTGCTTTAGACTGCTGGGAGATAAAAATGGAATAAAGAAAGAAATATTCCTCTTTCCTTCACCTGTGCATTGGGAAACAGCAGCACCTGTTAGATTCAGTATTATTCACTACATTATTAGTGTTGTTGTTATTAATTCAGTATTGTCATCTGTGTAGCTGTTCAAAGAAAGGAAAAAAGATGTTGCGCTTATGAGAAGATGCTCTCAATTGCCTTGGATTCTTTTCCTGGCACCAAAGACAGAAAATTGTCCTATTTTCTCTGTGCGTAACTTTGATCCATCTCCCATCACCACCGTCTGTTGTTTTAGGGAAGTTTGAGAAGACTGTGCAGTTTGTGTTGCTGTCCGCTTAGGTGTATTCAATGTTTATGCATAGGACAGCCAGGTACGTGCCACACCGTATGCCGGGACACACCACCCTGTGTTTGTAATCTCTGTTTTTCCACTTTGCATGACTAAGAGAAATGATCGCCTGCAGGTGAAATATCGCTTGAATGCCCATCAGCGGAGGGTGCTGGGGGACTGCTGTGAGGTTTTCTGCCTTTTCAGACCAGTTTGCTAGGTGTACACTTTCAGCAAATGAGGAATCAACAAATTATCATGATAAGCTGATGGATGAAAAGGCTTATGTTGTGTTACATTTCCCTCAAGGATTAAACCCCCTGTCCTCTTCTGTTACACTCCACGTTGCCAGCAGCTGTTGCTGCTTCTTCAAAAACAAGTTGATTCCCATCACAAGAAGCCTGCAAGTCTTTTTTCCCTCCCTTGCCCCGTTCATCTGTCATTGCTTTTTCCCTGAGCAATGCAGATTTTAGACAGTTAAATGAGTTTCAGTTTCATTATAGCTAACTCCACACTTACGGAACAGGCATGTCAGACACCAAATATTTTTTAATGAGAGCGGTTAGCGACCTGGTTAAGGAGATCTTATTCCAAAAACTGTGTGTTGTCATTCACTGAAGAAAAAGGGTCTTTTTTAAAAAAAAAATCTCTTGAATTTAAATGCTTGGTTCACAACTGGGATTGTCTTCAGTAAAGATTGTTCACTAATACGTAGAAATAACACTGCTTTTTACATGATGCTTATTAAACATCCTATGTTTGAAAAGTGTGTTTCACGGTTAATAAACTTTCCATCGATCAAGGGATCTATGTACAGTATTTCTCAAAGGAGGGGAAAGTTTTGACTTTAGCTGTTGAATTTTATATTTCCAGAAATGAGAGGCTAGGAATTATTGACACTTTTCTCCATCTCAGGAAATGTTGAAAGAGTTCTTGATGCAAATGAGCATCACTTCTATTACTACAGGTGCTCCAGTTCTTAATATTATTAATTATTATTATTTATTAATTAATGCTTAATACCATTTTTTTCTTTAAGCGATCTGCCTAATGAAGGGTTCTTGAAAACTTCAAAGCTGCAATTCTTTCATCAGCCTTCGTTTGGCCTAATAGAGATACTGCTACAAAACATATTTCAGATTTTTTTTTTCTGATGAATGTAACTGCACTTAGTTTTCACGCCCTGAATTAATAAGGGAGAATGTTTAATTGATTAACCTAACCCATCTTTTGATTGGATTAAACGTCCCCAACCTGACATGCTCCATTGTGATGACATGGACTACAACTCAATCATCACAATGGCTGCTGGATTCTAACATTTCTGGAGGATATCAGATTGCAGAAGCCTGAACTGGATCCAGACCATTATTTTTATTATATTTTATTATATGCCCTTTGTGAAACAAAGCCAGTCATTCAGAGAGAATGTGACCATGAATATCCCCCTCATCTGCAACAAAGAACAGAGACCTGCTTTGATACAAAGATTGCAGATATTCAGATGTGGTCAGAGAACATCTTTCATTCTCTTGGACCAAACATGAAGCAAAAATCATAGCCTAACAGGTAGGACAATGAAGGAGAGAAGACCTAACATGGATTTAATTGTAAAAAATTAAAGTCAGTTAATATATGTGCATCGCTAGTTTTAATAATGTCCCCCCTTCTTCAAAGATTTGAGTGTAGCCTTTCTGATGGAAGGAGGATGGCCCCTTCAATTTTTGACTTTGGGTTGAATGCTTACTAGCAAATATTCTTCTACAAAGAGAGGAGGGACAGCTTCTCACAATGGTGTCTATAGGAGGGTCAGAATTGACAAGATGGTGGACAGGGCATTGAGATGAAAGACTTGTCCCTTTTGAACATGCACAGCAAGCTCTTCAACAAGAGGTCGTAGTTCAGAAGGTACCAGGGAACTTCAGGTTGTTGTTCCCTCCTTTCATTCCCTTCTGCTCTTTCGCTGTTCCACTTGTTGCTCAGAACTGACTAGGACAGAGATAAAGCCTTATCTTGTGCTTGCAAATAGCAGTTTATATATGGGAGCTGAAACAAAATCTTGTAACATGGAATGTCCAATGTTCAACCACTAGAGATAGTACCCTCCAAAGTACGGCGTTCTTTTACCCCAGTTTCATTATATCCCCCCCAATGCTATTAATTTCTATGGATACACAGCATGATCAATCTTTGGGGAGAGGAAATTGGGAATCTTTTTAGTTTATTATTTCTATTAAGTATTTTTTTTTTTCTACTTGGGCAAACCCTGCATTTTCCCAAGTGGTCCAATTCCTTTCCGTTGTTTCTTAGCATGTTGTTTTATGCAGGCTTTTGCTAACCTTCGTCAAACTGAGTCAATTGTTAGAGGGCATATAATGATTATCTGAAGAGTCATCCAGTGTATTTTGAGACTGAAAAGGAATATTCCCAGAGTGAATTGTTTTAACAGGTTTACCGAAGTGAGTTCATAAAGGTTCTTGCCCCTGAGGGAGGTGGTTCTCAGACAACATCTCCCAAGTTTCAATAAATTGCTGTTTTCCAGCATCTGTCAGAGAATTTCGACTTTGGGGTGTTTTTTTCCCTCCTTTGCTTTCTGTACTCCTTATATAGTACGGTTCAGGGGTGATGCCAGATATCTTGTACTTCACACCAATGATAATTTTATTTTTTTACTTCTAAATGCTCCATAAAGGAAAAGATATTATTTTCTGTTTTTGTTTTTTGTTTTTTTCCATGCAGAGCTTTGTGTTTTCATGATGTTCTTGGAAGAATATAAGTAATTTCACGAGATGGGTGGTGACAAATTTGATAAATAAATAAAAGAAGGTCCATGGTCCCAAGGAGCACATTGGCATCAAAAGCATTGGAAGAAGCCCATCAAACAATGCCTTTCAAATTGCCATTTTTAACAACAGAAGAAGAAAATTGCTAAATACATAGGGATCAATTGCATGAACTGTATTAAATTACTGTAATTTAATTTTCACAAGATTTAAATTACATGAAACTTTGGTTTTGTCCTGCCTCACGCTCTGTGAGGTACTTAGATCCTGGCATATATATAAATGTCAGTTGTTTTCTTTCACCTCTTTTGTAAAGATTCCTTCATTAAAATGATGAAAGACAAAAAATAAAGAAGGGACATTTCATCTATTCTCATTTATCACTGTTCTAAGGCAAGGGTTTTCAAACGTTTTCAGGCCATGGAACGTGTTAGTTTTAAAAAAAAATCCCCAAACATCTGATCCAGTGGTAAAGCTCTAACGATAGTAAATTGGCTTTGGGTGTGTTCTGTTTTTTGTCATTGCAGTTGTTTTTCATTTATATTGCCCTTAGTCTCTCATGGAATCCCATCAAGTTCTCATAAGACCCTAAGATTCCATGGAGCACAGGTTGAAAACCACACTGTAAGGGAAAGAAGGATT
Organism: Python bivittatus; assembly: GCF_059951505.1. Lineage (NCBI taxonomy): Eukaryota > Metazoa > Chordata > Lepidosauria > Squamata > Pythonidae > Python > Python bivittatus. The sequence continues at coordinate 5,604,001 of NW_028277042.1, read as the reverse complement.
TTTAGCTCCTTGGACTCATATGGTTTGATCTTTACTATGTGATTTACCCCTGGGTTTTGTCATGGTTTAATCCAACCCCTTCCTTGTTAGATTTTCACATTAATGTTAGTTTGCAAACTGTGCTGTACATGAGCTTCAGAGTTCCTTTCTGGACAATGCAGTGCCCCAGTAAAAGCATCGAGACCTTAATTTAAAGCAGACTGAAAGTAGGTCCTGCCGACAGCTAAAAATTAGCATTTTCTCATGCCCAGTAAAACTTTTTCCAGCTGCCACAATGGCTGAAATTGCTGTGGTTACAATCCTAAACCAAGCACTCCAGACTATTGTGTTTCCATACAGTTAATGGAGAAAACACAGTCCTAGGAATGGTTGTCACCAGTCAAGGTTTAGGGAATTCCTTCTGTGGCCAACCCTTAAGAGATCAATCCATATATTCTAATTAGGTGGCATTAAAACTCCAGACAAAGGAACTCTGGAAGAGGAGATGCTGCAAGTGTACCAAGGACCATATTCTTATACCTATCCCTGACAAATACTTGGTTAGGGCTACCAGATGTGGGCTGCAAAAAAACTTTTGGAAACTATTCATTCTGTTAAGGAGGTATTACAAAGTATTGACTGAAAGGGTGTCCAGATTTCTGCACTTCCTATGGTCACTGTTTGCACACAAATGTGCATACATAAAAATGTTGTATGCATGTGTGTATACACACACACATGCATAGACATTTGCAAAAGGATGTCATTTAACTTTACACTCCGTAGAGGTTTTCGACTTCTGTTGACTTAAGGATTCATTAAAGCAATATAATTTGACCAGAGATTACAAACTGTACTTGACTATACGTCATCTTCAGTTTCCAGAGGAAAGACCCAATATAAATCCAACAAATACAAAAATAAAATTCAAAACAAACATTTTGAATCCACAATCTTGTGAGCTCAAAGGAGCTGTCCAATTCGAAAAGGGCTGTTTTGAAATTGCTGAAAGTATTCCAGCGCCGTTCTGATCATTCCAGATATGTTCCAATCTCAAGATAGCCCTTTTTTGAACCTGAAAAAGATCTGGAATGGTTGGAATGGGGTCAGAATGCTTCGGGCAAGTTCAGGACAACTGTTCTGGACTCAATACATGGTTTTTTGTACTTGAAACAGGAAATTTTAAGCTTGAAATATTCACATTCAAAGCTTATGCACACTTATGCACACATTAATGAATGTATCATCTGTGTCCTCTGCGGTGGTGGACAAAATTGTCAGCCGTGCTTCATATTCCAATATTTTAATGTCAGTTTCTTATGTTATTTTTTTAAAGAAATATGCAAATATTTATGACATCAACAAAACTCTCCATCTTTACTTTATTCTGACTTTGACTTTTAGTCAAACTACTTTAACCTTGTCTGCTTTGACCAGCAGAGACCCCTCAAAGTTTCAGTTCAGAGTCTTGCCCAGAAGTCCCAGGAGATGAAAGAAACAGAACCTGAATTCTTCTTCACATATTTCAATTGGCTAATAGCTCTCCCCTTGTTCTGCTTTATGACATAGTAGCTATATTTACACAGAACGCTTAACTCTGATACCAAGACACTAACCAAGCTTGACATTTTTTGACTGCAACTGCTGTTTCTTTAACTAATCTGATGGAACATGTTGGGCAAACACAACCATTGGATTTATGTGGGGACATAACTCATAGTACCCAATTGTAATTTGTAGACTACATCAATGATATTATATGCACCAATAAATCACATGTTAGTGTTCTTCCACTTAACACTTGTTGAAGGGAGGGGAAGAAGATAATGAAATCTCATTACTGTCTTCAAATGGACTCATACAAACTGAGGAACTAATTGAAGGGATTTTTCTCTATGATTAACAATCACCATCTGTAATCATTTCACAAAGTTACTCAAGTAGGACTCCATGAAATGTATTGCATATTTCACTCAGGAGAAAAATTAATTAAAGTCTGCTTGGAGGGAGGGAAGTAAGGATTTCTATAATAATAGAACAAAAATAGATGAAAGCTCGTCTACTACTGGATGTTTAAAATAATCTCAGAGCATTTTAATGAGCATGATAAGGGAAAAGGAATGGTACATTATATTAAGTTTGATGTGCAGTTAAAATGGACCCATTGAATCAAGTGTGTCGTGATTAATTCCATTTCTTTCAGTGGGTTTGTTCTAAGTATGGATTCAGTCCTTTTTTTGCTGGAGTGTAATACTTATAGAGATGTTAATGTGCCTTGGGATTAGCTATCCAATCACAAATTATACTGACATTTTTCTTTCAACAGCCTCAAAAACACTGTAGTCAGACCCCAGTTATGTTAAGTGAAAGACTTCTATTACCATTGGTTATTCCCAGAGAGACTAATTTACTTTGAATTTGCACAGCAATCCATCAGGGCTTTAACTAAGCAAAGATGAAGCCCGTCTACAAGATTCAAATTGAGATCCCAGGGGTATAACATTTGATTCTAACTAAAATTACAGGAGACCATTCATTCATTCCAGCTCAGAGTATAAAGTCAAGTGTCCTTCAGTTGAGTTTGATTCTTCATCAAACATCAAGATGCATCCATGTAATTTTCTTGGAAACAATACAGTAGTGTTGTTGATGCCCAGCTTCAGGAATATTTTTTTTTCAACTTCCCAGTCTATCCCTCCAGTGGTGTCTCATCTAAAGACTAAATAAGCCCAATTCACAAAAGTTCTCTGTGTCCAGACTAAAATAACCACTTCCTAAGATCTACTGACCAACAATTAAGCTCAGGTTGAATATAAATCCATTAAAATATGTGTTGCTTAATATATTTCTGTTCTGACTTTTAGGGCAAAACTATCATAATACAGTTTATAGAAATTAATAAGTACATCACAAAAAATAAAATGTTATAAACAAAGCCAAATTAGAATACCAGCACATAAATCATTAGAGGAATAGCAATGAAATAATAGTCAAATAAAGCCATAAATTAGGGGAAAAAACTTAATAGCTAACCTTATAAATCTCCCGGGGAACATAATTCTAAAGATATGAGCTGTCACTGAAAAAGCTTTGGATATTGATACGGGACAAATTATTCATTCATTATTCATTATTGTATTGTATTGTATTAAAATATTTTATCTTTTCTACTTTAAAAGCATTCAAAATGGCTTAGACATAAGGGGGGCCCACATTTTACATCAGCACCCCATCACTGCTTCATTTGGTGGACAGACAGAAAAATATCTATGTAATGCATGCTCAGACTAAATATTTTTAAATGAATGGGATTGCCAAAATCTGAAGCAGCATTATTTCCACGGATTATATTCCACTGATATATAGAATACAGATTGCCTCCGATGCATTAGTGAAGAATTCTGTCCTATTGGGTGGAGTCAGTCAAATGCACCCAAAGCAAGAAGATGTTCAGAGAAGCTGGAGTTCATTTAATTTGGCCTTCCCCAACCTGATGCCTTCAGAATGCTTGGGACAACAGATTATTTCAGTCCTAACCAACAGGCCAATGACGAGGGATGATGTGAATAGGAGACTAAATCCAGTAGAGACACCACCCAAGTTTATCTTTATTTTGGATTGACTGAGATAATGACATCTGACCCTACTTACTCTTTGCCTTTTGAAAGGTTCTTCTCTTGCAAATGGAGGCCTGAATCTTCATAGCACTGTGAAACGGAAGCTGGAGGGGGAAAAGGGTTACGTCTTTGATAAGAGACTCAGGTACAGCGTGCGTCAGAATGAAAGCAACTGTCGGTTTAGAGACATTGTTGTGCGCAAAGAAGATGGATTCACGCACATCCTCCTATCCAGTCAGACCTCAGATAACAATGCCCTGACTCCAGAGGTACGCAGGTGAACATCAAATAAAAGAGAAAACATCCTGAACAATGGGAGATGGTCAATAGCCATAAAAGTTTCCCACTAATGAAATAACTCCCTTGAATTTCATGTCTAATTTTACTTTTAACACTTACAAAATTTTGAAGGGAAAACTAGAACTGGGGCTGCAGGTTTGAAATACATTCACAATTTGTCAATGTATTTGTCCATGTTTACTTGTATTACTTTACTTTGCCCGTCACGTTCATATGTTGGTTTGAATCCATCTCCAGGTATCAAATTCTTAAGGTTTCCTATACCTTGGAATTTTTTGAGCTTCCATTCTTTTTCAAGGGTGGTTTGAGAGATTAGCTGGAAGACAGAGAAAAAGTCACCTCTTAGACAATTGCAAATTGGACTTACGGTGGTTGAAAGCATGGGTGTCCATGGGGGTATTATACAATTAATACAAATTATATAATTTGCATGATGATATCATAATGTGCATGACATCCCTGCGGCTTCAACTGGATGTCTCTGCTGCAAAAGAGGTAGTGTCAATCAAAATAAACAATATTGGCGTACATGATACAGTGTGTGAAATGAACTGATGGTCGTGTTTACGGAAAGCTCGGTCGATTGCTTCTCTGACCATCAAAACAGGCATATGTGACCAGAAGCTGAAGCATGTCAGAGGCATGTAAAAAAAAAAAAAAGGAAGGGGTATTCCGATATTTTCACTGGGACTACCAGCAAAGCAAAGCAGCTGTCCATACAGAGACAGAAAGATTTCCAAGCGCCCTCATCAGCCTTACAAAAGACACTTGGAAGGGAGGCTTTCTGTCTGGGCTAAGGCACATTGCTAAAAACCACTTTCAAACATTCGCCATGGCCCTCATTACGAAGATCAAAGCACCCTTGTGTCCTTAACTTTGCCTCCACCGGATTTGGGTTGCTATCGTTGTTACCTTTGATATTAGGAAACGTCTCAAAAGTGGATATTGAATATATATTTGAAATGCAGACAGTTTGGAGAAACTCTTGTAGGAAGCAAAGACTCTGAGATCGTGATCATGGGGGCCATTTTGAGCCAGATTTTTTTTTTTAAAAAGCCAAGGGAAATCTCCGTGAGTCATGTCAAAAAACTGGACTATCTTTGTTTCTCTGCAGATCATGAAGGAGGTCCGGAGAGCCTTGTGCAACGCAGCCACTGATGACAGTAAACTCCTTCTGCTCAGTGCTGTGGGTAGTGTCTTTTGTAGCGGCTTGGACTATTCCTACCTAATTGGAAGGTTATCCAGCGACCGAAGAAAAGAAAGCACCAGGATCGCTGAGGCTATAAGGTGAATTCTGTGTACTGTATTGTAATCGTCCAGTCAGAAAAATACAGCATGGGGAGATGGTTTTATTCTATTTTCATGTTTGAAGTGGGTTGGTTAGGCCAGACGAAAGGGGTATTGATGTTTTTTGTTGATTGGTGCGTGATGTAAACAGCATTTGCTCAGCATGCTTAGCTGGGTTGATGAAATGTCCCCTTTTCATGGCCTATGCCAGTGTTTCTCAACCTTGACAACGGTAAGAGGTGTGGACTTCAACTCCCAGAATTCCCCAGCCAGCTCCATGCTGGCTGGGGAATTCTGGGAGTTGAAGTCCCCACCTCTTAAAGTTGTCAAGGTTGAGAAACACTGGCCTACACAATTCTCTGAATGAAAACTTGATCAAACAAGCTGGGCTTGCATAGTGTGCTAACCAACCCCCACTCCCACCACTCTTTCACACACACAATCACACTATCCTAGATGAAAAGTAATCCACTGACAAGCTTGAGAAACACTGCTCTAAAGGCTGAAAACTTATTTTTAAAATGTGGGCCTGGGCTAGTCTTTCATTTTCTTTTTCTTTCTTTCTTTCTTTCTTTCTTTCTTTCTTTCTTTCTTTCTTTCTTTCTTTCTTTCTTTCTTTCTTTCTTTCTTTCTGCTTGCAATATCTTATAATTCTTTATTATATATTTTTAAAGAATACGAGAAATAAGTAACACAAAAAAAGAAAGTCAGGCACAGATGCCAGAGTACAGTTAGATGAACAACAGATCTGAAATATTGTAATATTATTATATTCCAATGCATCCTTAGAAAATTGTAATATTATGAGATAATTCATATCCATTTTCTAGTCACAATCTGCATGTCTCCATAGAGCTTTAAACTAAAAAAAAAACACTTGGATAAGGTTATTCACATCTCTAAGAGAAATGATAAGTAGTAGATAATGCATTCTACTAATACTATAAATTATACAAGTTAAAATAGGAGCGCTAGATACCAAATTTTGAATGCAGCACCGTTCCTTGTGTGAGATTGTGATCCAGGAAAGGGTTCCAATTCAAATTAAATTCTGCATCAGATTTACTTTTTAAAAGCAAAGGTTCTTTAAACATTGAGGGGTACTCCAATTTACTTAGCCATTCTTCCAAAGGAAGAATCAAAGATCTTTTCCAACAAGAAGTATACTGTATAAAGTCATTAAGATATGAAATGCCAGTTCAGTACACAGGATGGCCCAAAAGTCTTACTACCATTTTAAGCTTCAAAAGCTCAAAACTGCACGATGTCCTGTATTTTGGGATGTCCTGTATTTTGAAAGGATATATGATTTGGAAATATGAGATTGCTACTTTCAAAATTTGCTCCATTCTACAGTGAATCATTTTCCAGTCTTGTTGGGTTTTTCAGCAAGGATATCAGCATATATGAAAGAAGGAGAAACCTGTTCATTACATTTGCCACATGTTCAGGAAAAGTATTATTCACGTTAGCCATTGAGACTGGAGTAATTTACCAACAGGAAAATCTCTTATACCAATTCTTTCTGAGGATAACATTCAAAGCAAATTTAATATTCTTGTTCCATTGAAATTCCTACTGTTGCATATATACTGTATAGCTGTATTCATATTCTGCATCCATTTAATCATACAGTCTTTCACTTGTTTGGATTCTGACTCATATTTCACTAATAATTTATAAAACGTGCCTAGCCAACAATCAGTAGTATGTGTTATCAGATTTTCAGTATTCCTCCTCATTTCTGAAATTCTTTAGCTACCACACTGCTTATTTGAAGGTCTTGAAACCAACTGAATGCGGAAGAAATTTGAGAGAATAAGAATAAGAATAAGAATAAAAGAATAAGAATAAGAATAAAAGAATAAGAATAAGAATAAGAATAAGAATAAGAATAAGAATAAGAATAAGAATAAGAATAAGAAATTTGAGAGATTTTATCTTTATCCAATTATCAATAAGATTTTGTAATCTAAACAAATTATTATCTTGCCCCTGGGCAAATTTCTTGGAGCTGTCATCTTCTGAAAATAAACTTTCAGTAACAAAGCAAGGGGGAAGAGCCTGGACTTATTCTTTTCCTGTATTTATCCCAAACATTTAGTAGGTTACTTAATATTGCATAAGCACTTATAGGTTGCTCATTTCTATGTGTGTCAGTCCACATTTTTCTGTGCAGCCCCTCTAGAAGACCTGCTCCTTCCATGGAAGTGATAGAATCATAAGGAGAGATACTCCATTCTGAAATCCATGTTAGACAGCCTAGCATGATAATACACTCTGAGATTCAGAACTGCAATGCCATCTTATTTTTTGAGCTCTGCACATTTTTCATTTTAATCCTTGGCTTTTTGTTGGACCACATATAATTCATTAGGTGTCTATGCCAAACATTTAATATTTTACTTTCATAAATACTGGAATCATTTGAAAAAGAACGTTTAGTGTTGGTAGAATATTCATTTTGGCACTGAGATTCTGCTTAACCAAGACAGATTTAACTTTTTCCTTCTAGAAATGTTTCTTGATATATTTTTCCAACTTGGTGAATAATTATTCTTAAAAGAAAACTTTTTTGTCAAAAACTAATTCCTAAATAGTTTACCTACTTAGCAGAAATGTTAACGCCTGTTGCTCTATAGGCACTTTGCTTTTCAACCTGTCAAATTCCACACCAACATTTGAGTTTTTCCTTGATTAATGCAGTAGACCAAACTCTATATTCCATCAACAATACTAAAGATTCTCTGGGTTGAGTAATTGTGAGCACAATATCATCAGAAAATAATTACAGCTTATGTTCTTGTGTAGTTGATTTCACTCCTAAAATTCTATTTTCTTGATATATTCAAATTGCCAGTAGTTATAGTGCTAATCAGAATGAAGAAGGAGAAAGGAGACAACACTGTCTTGTTCCTTTCAGTTTAGTACATTGCTGCAAGGTAAGGCCATTCACTATTGACTTTTTGTTCTTTATAAATACTCTGTATTGATGTCAAAAAAAAAAAATAGAGCTATAGCCCTTTTTCTTCAGAACTGCAAACATGAAAGGTCATTCCAAATTGTCAAAGCCTTTTTCAGATCAATGAAAATCAAAGCCATTTTTTTTTTGTTCTACTGGTTTGTCTTGTCAATAACATTTAAGATATGTCTGATATTATTTCTCTTATCTTTCTTCAGAACAAAACCATCTGGTCAGAATGTATCATATCAATTATCCATTTAGTCTCTTTGCAAGTATTGCCATAAAAAGTTTGTAGTTCATATTCAATAAGGAGATAAGTCTGTAAGCTTCAGGATAAGTTGAATCCTTTTCTTCTTTATAAATCAAAGAAATAAAAGTTTCTTTCCATGCCAAAGGAAGTTCTTTATGTATCTGGATTTCATTCATTGCTTAGGTTAAAAGTCTGGTCAGAATTTCTTGGAAAGTTTTATAGTAAATTGCAGATACCATCAGGTCTTGGAGCTCTATACAATTTCATTGTTTGTTTCTTCAATTTCGTCTTCTGTTACACGTAGATAAGAACCTCTTTTTGTTGGTCTGTAAATTTTCTAAGTGGTGTTCCATTTAAATATTCTTTAATTTTTTTCTGAATCAGACTGGCTATCCATTTCTGGCATACACCCTTAATTCTTCAATTACTCTTTAGAAAACCTCTGTAGGCTGGACCTACAGAGATGAAACTCTGAGAAGTAGGGAGGAAGTAGAACCAGAGTTTAAACTCTCTGACCTCCAAACCCTGCAAACGCCACCCTATTGATTAAATGAAGATTGTCTGAATTCTCCTAGCTCTAGTTTGGTTATCCATCCTCACTTTGGATCCTACAGGGTTGCCTAACTACTATTTTAATAGTAAGTTGAGAGAGTCATGACTCCTGCTCCCCATTCTGGAATTATTTATCAGCCAGGAGCTAGTCTGTCCCAAGAAGATTTCTAACTAGTTCCATTGAGACCGGTAGCCCTGAGAACCCAGATGAAAGAAATTGCCTTTGCTGAGTAAAGGAGAATCACAGAACCTAAAGTTCCATAGCCTTAGCTCCTCTTTCTGATTCCACCCTAAAGCCGATCTCTGACCACCGTGCAAGAAGTTACATTATCAAAACTGTAGCATAACCGTTAAAATAAATTTAAGATAGTTTTCTTTAATCAAAACCCTCCCCCAATTCCTGCAAAATACCAAAACAAAAAAGAAGTCATGGTATGATCATGTCCACTGACCTTTCCTCTGCAGGACAAACAGTTACAAAAGAAATGAATGGGTCCACATAACACACCAATACCTAGGTATAAAAAAACATGGTATCTTTCACCAATGAGAAGTCCAAACCTGAAATCAGATTCAAAGTGATAGCTCGTGGATGCCACATATTTTTTTAAAAGCAGTTTTCCCTGGCCTGTTGCCTTCGAAATGTAGTTCAATACATTTGGAAGGTAGCAAGTCAAGGAAAATTAGGAATTACTAGAATTCCAAGCCAACATAGCTTTTGGCTCTGAGACTTATTACTTCCATATATCTAGAGAGCACCAGTTTGGAGAAAACCAAAGCAATCTTTCTCTTAACTCATGTTTTGAATTTTGTTAGCATTTTTCCATGGTTTGACTCCATCACGCTTCTGTTATATTACCCAGACTTATTAAGGCAACATTTGGAGATTTTTCTTCTTAGGGAAATGACTTCATTTACATGCAAAGAGACTTTCAAAGTTAAAATATTGCCTTCCTCTCATACATCTCATATTATATTTAATGCCAATCTACATAATATGAAAGACAGTTCTCAGATGCAAGCCATGGGTGCTCCTATCCCATTTGGACTGATCCCAGACTGCTGCCAGTTGTGGCCATGTAATCATAGTTCATTTATACCAATTTTGTTTATATCAAATGCCAATATATTTTCATTTGGGAAGGCATAATAACAGCGCTGAAGCACAAGCTTTATATGCAGAAGATTCCAGATTCAGGCCATACGTATCGCCCAGGACAAGAGAAAGTCCCACTTGGAAATCTTGGATGGCAATCAACGTCGAACTCAATGGACCAGTGACTTAATTAGGGATAAAGCAACTTCATCTATTCCTGGAAGTTCTGCTTGATCTGTGCCAAAAGTTCTCTCTAGCTATAATTCAGGAGCCTGGGCATTTTATAAACCTAGAATCACTTAAGAGATTCCTCCCAGTTCTTGTCTGGTTTTTATTTATTTGTTTGCTTGTTTGCATCATGGCGTGCAGTACATCTGCAGGTTGAAAGCTGCATGAGGTTATTGGAGACTATGTCGGGAACTAAAGGGTAGCAGAAAGTAGATAATGGTCATGTCCAAAATACACTTTTTTTGGGGGGGGGGGAACCCCCATTCTCCTGTTTTTGACAGTTTTAGAAACATTGAAGTTGAACTTTCTCATGCTTAGCAAAAACGGGCAGTAGATGAAAGAGCTGCTCAGCTAAGAGAACTCAAAGCCACATAAAAACCCTTGTGGAATCCCAGCTTGCTCCAGACCTGAAGTTGTTCCTCTATGTCTTAAATGCAAAGGATGAACACAATTAATATGTGGTATTTGATATAGGAAGTAAGTTATAAAGAGGGAGGGAGAGAAAGAGATAAGAAAGTATCATCCTAAAACTCAAAATATCAAGCAGTTAACCTTTGGGGAGGGATAAGACTTACAGCTGAATCATCTCTTTAGTGGCATGAATATCAGCTGTTCATACTACAAAGCCCCCAAGAAGTACATTGCATTTTGAAAGACATCAACCCCAGCTACAGAACCTCCAAATAATATTAAGACAACAATCCAAGGCAAGATGGAGTTACTATGGATTTGATGGCACAGTCATGTTCAGAGGTGTTACATTGCTGCTGTGAGGAAAAAAGCGGGATGAGAATCTTTGATTGGCTTTTGGAGAAATATGTGAACAGCCTGACTCTATGGAGTCCTGCCTGGTGCAGTGAAGAAAGTTCTTGTGAAATTGACGGGCAACCAATTGTAGTTTGTTGTGACTTTCATCCATCTCTTCCATTTTAGGGATTTTGTGAAAGCCTTTATTCAGTTTAAGAAGCCCATTGTGGTTGCCATCAATGGCCCTGCTCTAGGCTTGGGGGCTTCAATTTTACCACTCTGTGACATTGTTTGGGCAAGTGAAAAGGCCTGGTTCCAAACCCCCTATGCAACCATTCGGCTCACTCCTGCTGGCTGTTCATCGTACACGTTTCCACAGATATTGGGCGTGGCTTTGGTAAGACCACTTTCTTTCACATTTCTGTGGTCCCACTTCAGTTCAAGAGTTTGACACCCAAAGTGCTCTTCTGCCCCAGACGTTTCATTTCTGACCTAATGGATTGATATTGTGCCAAAGAAATGAACTTAAATTCAGAGATGGGCTTCTCTGTGTACCAGTCCTTCCCCAGTCATTTGGTTTCTTCCCCCTCTGGATTTCTGATTTGTATGCCCAAAGCAAATATTCACGGCTGCAAATTGTTTGCGACCGAAAAGCAGTTGAAGCAGTTGCTTGCAAACATAATTATTTGAAATATGCAGGGTTGAGCCTGTTTAATGGTCAAGAGGCAACTTTCTGTCTAAAGCTCTTGTTTCTAAGTAGCTCTCCAGTCCAAATCAGGTTTAAAAATCAAATAAGAATGGAAAATAAAGATCCTTGGTTACACATCCACAATCCCCACTAGACCACAGATAAAACAGAGTATTTCATCTGATTCATTTTGCCCAGTGTGGTGTGAGACCTTACTTTCTATTTATCCTAAATTTGCATCTACCCCTAAATATTGTGCAAATGTGTGTCCACTGTCATCTTGTGTTTGCTCTTCGCTGATGAGAAGAATAGGCTGTGCTGTTCAAATACATTTGATCCTTGCAGGCCAATGAGATGCTGTTTTGTGGAAGAAAGTTGACGGCGCAAGAGGCCTGCAGCAGAGGACTTGTCTCCCAGGTCTTTTGGCCCACCACATTCGGGCAGGAAGTGATGCTGAGGGTTAAAGAAATGGCGTCCTGCAGTGCAGTGGTAAGAAGAATGTGAGGTTTTATGGAGAACTTTGGAGAGTTTATGTCACACGTTTCTAACCTCATCTCTTTCAGGAACTCACTTCGAAGGGACTTCAGACAAAGCACTGCCTCTCTTGTCTCTTGTTTACTTATTTATTAAATTTATAGGCTGCCCAACTCCATCCTGACTAAAAGGAAATAATTAAACACGGAATTCAGAGCTCTTACAAAACAAACATCCAGAAAAAAGAATGCTAGCACCACCAGAAGAAACATCCCGTAAGAACTCCCCCACCCTCTCTAGCCCAAGAGCTGGGGGATGAAATGTTATATAGTTGATGTCCTAAAGGGATTAGGGTGGTGTTTCTCAACCTTGGCAACTTTAAGATATGTGGACTTCAACTCCCAGAATTCTGGAAGTTAGTCCACACATCTTAAAGTCGTCAAGGTTGAGAAACACTGGATTAGGGGACAAAAAACTGGAGAGCCAGTTTGGTCTAGAGGTGAAGGCCCCAGGCTAGAAAGCAGGAGATTGCAAATTCTAGTCCCACCTTAGGCATGAAAGCGAGCTGGGTGACTTTGGGCCAGTCCCTCTCTCTCAGCCCAACTCACCTCACAGGGCTGTTGTTGTGGGGAAAATAGGAGGAGGAATAAGTATTAGGCATGCTTGCCACCTTGAATTACGTATAAAAATAATAAAGGTGAGATAAAAAATGTAAAAAAATAAAAAATAAACTAGGGATTGCCAGTGGTTACCCAGTTTTTTTCATGAAAGAGGGTGATCCTAGGCCCTTTTGATGGCTCTTTTGATGGCTTCTGGAGCCCCTCCCAAACATAATTGCTGAAAATCTATGACACAGTTAGCTTCATGAATAAATAAACAAGTTGAGATCGAAAATGCAGACAGCTATAATGTTAGCCCTAAAATAGACTTTACGTAGGTTACCTGCTTAATAAGTAAATGAATGGAAACTTCTTCTTGAAACGCCCCTACAAAAGCCAGATGGGGAAACATCCCAGAAAATCCTGATCTTGTCCAAAGGTATGACGTATTCTTCCCCATTGCCTACCTGCTGTAGTCTCCCCAGCTCCAAAATCTGTTAAGGATGGGGGTGCCTGGCTTCAAAAAGGTAACCCCAAGCAGGATGTAGAACTCCTGGATTCGGTGTTACATCCTCCAATAATTTTTCACACATTATGCAAGTCCTGAGTTTTCACTGCGTGAGAGGTATGGAAGTAAGTTGGTAGAGAGGTATTTTTTCCTCCCCACCTTTGTATGAAAGATTGTAACGTTATTCCCTCTGGCAAAGACACAGCAGCTTCCCTTTTTGCTTGAAAGAGCAGCAGCAAGGCACCAGGGACTTTTAATTACACGTATTGTACATTATTCCTCCTCCAAAATGTTTGGAAAAAAGGACACAAAAGAGACACATATTACAAAAGCATTGTGCGTGTCTTGGATGAGTCGATAAGCATATTGATCTGATGAGGACCCTGGATAGGTGCTGTGTTCTTCATTTCCCATCGTATTTCCAACACCTTCATTTCATCTTCTGTTTTTATAACATGCAGCATTAGGGTCCTCTAGGTCAAGAAACTCATAAAAGGAATAAAGAAAATCACCAGTGAAGCTAAGAATGCTTCCTGCTTACCCAACCCTCTTATTTTTTTTTAGGTTAATTATATCCCTTTGTTCTACTATGATAATAATGCAAAGCGGCTTTCGGTTGGTAAACTAAGATCCACCAGAATTAAAAAAAATAATGTAAACAAGGTACCTGTTAGAATAGTAACAACAATAAGAATATAAAACAGTAACAAGGCAAGAAGGGTGAAACTTCCAGCAAAAATAAAATTACATTTCTATTTAAAAAAAAAAAAAAGAAGGTCAGTTGTGGATGGATAGACAAAAGTGAATACTGTATGAACTCAGATTTCCTGGTTTTCAGTTCAGTCTTGTGAACTACTGTATTATTGTAGAATACAAAAACACCAAGGGAAAGGATGCCTGTGGGGGGGGAGGTGTCAAAAAAATCAAGATGGGGTCTACAAAGACCTACCTCTTTTTTATGGGTTTCGTACATACAATATACCTAAAGAACAGCAATGCTTCAATCTTATAGACACCATCTTGAATTTTTTTTTTTTTACACTACCACTTCCCTGTGGACACCCCTGACAAATGTTATATTTTATTAAAGTATTGTTTTATGGAATCCATCCTTTAGAATGGATGAAATGAACAAGTAGATCCAGCGGTCACAGTCTTTCCAGGCACATTTGGAATTTTGAATGCAGATTGTGGATGTTTCTATCAAAGGGCTGATCTGGTCATTAGGGGCAATCACAAGATCCCAGTTTAATAAGGAAGTGTCAGTATTTGATGAGGAAGTTTGATTCAAAGACCATTTGGCTAAATCTCCCAACCAAATCAGGTTTCCAAATCAGGCCAGCAAGTGCACCCAATAATTCAAATCAAATGCCTCCAAATCAGTTCAGACTTCTGCAGATGTGGAGAGAGAGTTTATTCTGAATCAGCTCAGGAGTCCACATCAAAGTGAAAAATTGAAACTTATCAGAAATCAGAATTGGGTAAATAAATTGAGACCCATGATGGTGTAGTGGTGAAAGTGCTGGACTGGAAATGAAGCCACTGAAGCTCCCTGGATGACTTTGGACCAACTATTCTCTGGCAATTCAAACTATCCCATAGAATTGTTGCTGTGGGGAAAAATAGAGGAGAGTGTGCAATGTGTGTTATCTTGAGCTCCTATACAAAAGGCGGGATATATATCTAAATAAATAAATAATACAGCTTCTTTTCGCTCTGTATGTCTTGCCCAGTTTCAGATGGGAGACCAAGCTGGGGAGACGTTTGTTAAATGGTGAGGGGCTGCATTCACTTGGAGACCCTTGGTTGGGGGCTGTACATGCCAAGACTATCAGAATGGGTGGAAAATTTGGGCCCTGTGCTAAGTCAGTTGTCCAAGAACTGAACTGATCAGTTCCAATGAAGCCAAGAGCTCATAGGTTTCCTAACTAATTTTTTTTCCTCCTAATAGTATTAATAAATTCCAACGCTGCAATGGAATTATAATTTCTTTCTCCTAGGTTTTAGAAGAATCTAAATGCTTGGTTCGGAGTTTCCTAAAATCTGGCCTTGAAGACGTGAACGAGAAAGAATGTCAGATGTTAAAGCAACTCTGGAGTTCTTCCAAAGGACTAGATTCATTATTCAGCTATCTACAAGACAAGATCTATGAAGTTTGACATTGTTGTATGACTTGAAAGAAAAAGGGGAAAGAATGTTCTGGGACAAAAGAGATTTCAGGTGTCTCCGGGTTTGAGAAAAATAATATGAAAGTCAAAACCCAGATCCAGCAAATCCTCCAGAGGATTTTTGTGACAGCGTATCTAACATATCTGAGGTTGTACCAGTTTCCTTGTGAACTCTTCCTAGCAGGATTGATTTTCCTTTGTTGAAGGAAGGGTAGATGTATTGACCCAGCCTTTGGCAAGAATTGCATCTGAACACAAAGGTGGCTGGAGAGAAACATACATTCCACGTGCCAGAAGCACTAGTGGTAACCCTTTAAGGCACACCACAAATCTCACTTCTTTTGTCTTCTTTTTTATTATTATTATTAATTAACTTATTCTTGCTACTGTAAGCAACTTGTCACAGCATCAGTCTAAATGGCTCAGTTTAGAATTCAGGCCTAAATCATATTTACCCAGCTGGCCTGCTTTAAGAAGATGTCAATGCTTTTTATTGGTTGGAACATTAACAATGGAACACAACGTACGTGGGGAAGGGAGATATAATTTATAATGGATGATGGATAAAAGAAAATAATTTTGCAAAAAAAAAAAACTTATAAAAAAAACCCTACCTGGATTCCTCCCCCTTTTTGGGTGAGTTTATTTAATTAATTTATTTGTGTGTGTGTGTGTGTGTGTGTACGGATATATATATATATATATATATATATATATATATATACACGCACCTCATTATTAATTATCCTTATATTTACCTAGGTGGGATAGGTTTTGCACATGTGTACGATCTCCTTGATTGTCTTTACAAAGATTGTGCTATATGAGCAAAGACAAAAGGCAGTGATCAAACAATGCCATTGACTATTGGGGGCATTTAAAAAAGGAAGAACTCTGTCTGTGATTCGTATTCAGGAATTGTCCTCCAAGGTGGACATTGTGTTTGAATCTTCCTTAAGGAAAAACAGTGGAGTGCCGAAACTGTGAGTGTAACACAAATCCTTTTGAGAACTTGAGGAATAGGGCAGGGTGTACCATTTTTTTTTTT
Source organism: Python bivittatus (assembly GCF_059951505.1). Classification (NCBI taxonomy): domain Eukaryota; kingdom Metazoa; phylum Chordata; class Lepidosauria; order Squamata; family Pythonidae; genus Python; species Python bivittatus. The sequence continues at coordinate 5,587,495 of NW_028277042.1, read as the reverse complement.
AATAACAAATGTTTACTATTTTTTCTAATCAGCTGAATAGTAACAACCCAATTGCACCAACCTAGGGTACCAACCAAGAATGAAGAATTCCTGCTTGCTATAGAGCATAGAGGCTACCCCCACCCACACTCCCCGAGAAGAGGTATAATACTCTTAAAGATGCCATTCAAATGCTGCTACAAAAGGTTCTTGTATTCCTTTGATTTCCCAGCAAATGATAGCTCTTCTTTCCATTAGAAGCATGCAGAAAGACAGAGTTTTCCTTTGGAACACTCGATGCTCCTTGGCTCTTAGAATCTGACCCCAATACTTCCTGGAAGCGCTGCAGAGATTTTTCTATAATTGCATCGATTTAACACCTTAGACTGTCTGCGAAGTCTCTGGAGAAATAATGGACGGACTGTGTTCTTTTCAAGTTGGCAAGGTCCAGTCAAGGTGCATTAAAAGGAGAATGTTTACATGTATGGGCTGCTTTAGGAGGTGGCCGCCCATCTTCTAGCTACGAAGATTGCAGAAGGAAGAGGGGACAGCCAAACATCTCTGGCTTTAAGTTCATTTCATGAAGTGTGACTTCCATCAGTTTTCTGAACTTTTTGTTTGCTTTTCTTTCTTTCTTTCTTTTTTCTCTGTAGTTGCTTCCATTTAAATTCAATTTCTTATTAGGTGTTAGAGCTTCCAAATGGGATATTGAATTTCTGGGGATGAGAGAGACTTCCCGTGCTTAGTTTGATTTTTTAAAATGCATTTCATTTAGCAAAACTCTCTCTAGTCTGGAAGTCTCTACAACATTCTTACAAATCAGTGCACAGTCTTACGGATGGCAAAGAATCTCAACAAATAAATCATTTGATACCGGCATCCAGCTGTTCTGGACTCAGGGCTAAAATCCTTGAAGTATATAATACCAAGCAAATGGAAATCATGGAAATAAAATATATGGCAAAACATCCATTTACTGAAATAATACTTTTATGATTTTCAAAATGTAGTACAGCCCTGCTTCCAGAAATACATTTTCATGAACTAGCAGGAAGACATTCCAGCACTGAAACTTGCTTTGAGTGGATGGAATTCTTGGAATCCTAAACTTCTGGGTTTCCAAATATACCTGTTTTTGAAACGTTAATATATTTTTTTTCACAGCTTTTTCAAGGAATTCTTGTTTTCACATTTTCCTGGCCAATGAGTAGTTGAAACAGGCTGAATATAATTCCTTCATAAAAAAAATCAAATTCTAAATCTTACTTTTAAAAAAAAATGCATCAATATGATTATTCTAATTTCAGGGTTTTTTAAACAAATTTAAGGTCAGTAATTATTTTAAAAAGGAAAAAAAAAAAGCTTCCTCATCTAATTTTATCTTTCCAGCGTCACTTGAGTATTTAGCTATATAGGTGTGCTGTATATACTGGGTTGAATATCTTTATTAATATTCACAGTATTTAATAAAATGCAAATTTGCTGTTAAGTATGTTATATTATTTCATGTAAATGGTTTTGTACAAATCTTTAAAGATTCCCCAGTTTTTGCATTTGTAGATATGAAAAAGTAAGCAATTCATTTTTCTCTGTTTGTCTTGCATGTGTGTGTGTGTGTGTGTGTGTGTGTGTATGTGTGTATATATATATATATATATATATATATATATATATACAGTATATATGTATATACATATATATATATATGTATTGCTGTACATAAAATGTGTGTAAGTTGGGTGCCCTTCTGTTTCAATGAATAAGCTTGCTGATTTTAATACAGTATATATTTTCAAAAAATATAAACTTTTTATATTTCTGTGGTAGATTAGGGTAAGCGTTTTAGGCAATCTTTTTACACTATGGTTAACTCTTCTTTTAATCTCTAGTATTCTGGGATTGATGCCAATTGTTTTTCACTTAGAATAATACACTGTTTTACTGTTATTAATATATGCAGACAGGTTTTTGGTTTCCTTCCTTCATTTCTTCCAGCCTTGAAATACATGAATTTGTAGATTTGCTGCATTTGTGAATAAGCCTTACCACTAGTTTGAAACAAAGATTGTTAACTGCATAAGGAAAATGAAAAGTCAACTCTTTGGGGTGGTAGAATATCAAGGATTATAACATCCTTCCATAATCTGAGAATTCCAGGAGTTGTAGGCCCAACGCATCTGGAGGACATGGGGTTGAGAAAGGTTGGGTTAGAACATCAGATCCTGCCATGCAGACATGAAACAAATGGGGACAATTCATAATGAAACCTTTCCACTCGCAAAACTGACCCCTCTTCCAAGCATAATTTTTCTGCGCTTCAGGTTCTGGACTTGGATCAACCTGGAGAACATTTGAAGAGAGGTGGTTTGAAGGAGGGAACCAATGTTAAATGGATTTAACCCCCATTACTTTTGATGAACTTTTAAGAAACCCCCTTTCCTCCAACAGCTGCATTCAGACAGTTGGCAAATTTAGAATGCAGGGCCTTAATTTTTTTCTAGTGAAATGGAGAATACGGGTTGTTCTGGTTGTATGTGTGTGTGTTCTTTTCAAACATAGTTAGGCTCTTTAGCATGAGATTTCTTCTATAGTCAGGGATGGGAGCCTCTAGCCCATGGGTCTAGTCGGGCCTATCTAACCAACCCTAATCAAGCTCAGGTTCTTTGGGTGGCTCAACCTGTAAAAGTCAAACCTGGTTGAAGCCAACTCTCTTTAAGAGACCCTAAAGTTTACATAAGAGATGTAGAGACAATCTGAATTGTGCATTTAAATGCTCCACATCCTGGATGTATTATCTCTGTTTACCCTATTAACAATATGTTTTGAAGCCATACTTAATATTGTTGCCACTACTTCAAATATACACAAGGAAAGTCCTTCATGTAATTCACTCACATTTTCAAACAGGATCTTGGCTTCTAAGGAATAATATATGTAAATATAAAGCTTCCATTAAAAACAATAAGGACCAAAGAATTCCATTTTCCCAACCACGCCTTGGGTTATCACATCCTCTTCAACATGCATCTTGCATCATGTTTTAATTCGTTTTAGAGAAAGAAAAAGGGGCAAGGTAGCCAGAGTGAGTCTATCTGCTGAAAAAAACATGGAAAAAGAAAATGAAAAATAGTTATAAGTGATGAGGTGTCTATTGGTAAGGCTTATTACCAAACTTTGAAGATAAAGCAGGTAACCAAAAAAAGAGAAAAGAATTAAAATATAGATGTTTTCAGATATGGCCCATAAGTTATTTTGTTGTCTGAATGTCATGTTTCCAATATTTGTGAAGATGAAGACTGCACAGTATGACCAAAATGAGGGTATGGGGCACCCCTTAACCACAGTGTTGTAAATATTTCAGATATTAGTTAAGTACTGAGGGATGCATATCTTCTGATATATCTGATATAGTGACTGTGTAGATCAAATTGTACACAATTTATTTGTCAATGGTCCTGTAAACTAGTGTATGAACACATTTTTCTGGGTGCCTTAGAAGTTGTATTTTTCATGTGTGTTAATATGCAGTATTTATACATTGTGAGAAGCTGCTTTGAATAAAAACATTGGAACTTCCATTTGGTGGCTTTAGCGAATGGGGCTGTGGCAGACTGTGTCAAGGTGGGGTGAAGTTTGTGCATGACACCCCCCTAGAGTGTTTCCAGAACCGTTCCCAGGTTTCAGATAGCTTGATTAGGAGTGGGTAACCTTTTCGGACCAAGAACTTCAGTTTGTCTTCAGTGAATTTGGCAAAAGTCACACCTATATTGAAAAAGATCAAAACTATCACATCTGGGGCACAAACATCTGGACAATCATTAGATGGGAGTGGTGCGTACATAGGCGTCCATATGCATGAGTCAAAAATATCAAGATTTAGCTGGAACCACACAATTTCAGCTCCATCCATTTTTTATGTGCTTCAGTGGATGTCCCTGAATGAATGTTTTCTGTGTGCCAAAAAGGGGTTACATATCTTCTTTATCTGCACTAATGAGAAACAGTTGCAGCTGCATATTTAATGGAGAAAGAAGACTGGTTCCCATATCTGATTTAGCCATAATATATTTGGTTGGATTTGGCTTAGTACAATGTGTGATCCTGGACACTACTGCCTATGCTTTAGTCTTATGTGGAAACCCAAGTATTAGGCCTGAACTATGGTTTAAAAAACCGTGGCTTACCAGATACTTGCACTCAGTTTGCCAGCCAAACTACCACTGGAAAAGTTAATGGTCAAGTTCTCCTCCTGCCACAGATTAATTGGGTGGCTTTGTGAAGCTGTACTATAGCTTCAAATTCCACATGAGTCTGATGTACCTTTTCAAAAGGGCCTTTTTAGAATGTGTATATTTTTTAAAATTTGAAAACTTAAAATTTAAAAATGTTTGCACAACATTTTGCAAAACTCCAGACCACCAGATGGCAGCAAAAGGAGAGAAGAGTCCAACTCTTTCCTGCCATCTAGTGGCCAGGTATAGACTACAACTGGTAACATGAAAAAAATAATCCTCAGAATTGCAGAAATTAAATGCAATGCTTTCTATTTTCAGTGCTCTCCACTTTCAACACTTCAGCAACTTTTGTGGCAGTCACATGATCAAATTGTGTCTTCCAGATGTGCCCACTAAATGTGTTGGACTTCAACTCCCAGAATTCCTAGCCAGCATAGCCAAAAGAATTGCTTTGGTCATGCTGGCTGGGATTTCAGGGAGCTGAAGTCCAGTATACCTTGGACACCAGTTTAGGGAAGACTGCTCTAGAATCCTATTATATTGGTATCAGCCCTCCAAAATAGACCAAACTAAGAAACCAATGCCCTATAGTTCATGACTACTTTTATTGTAACAGCTTTAGTAACAGAATCTTGCAATCTAAATGTGCTTCCCCTCTTCCTCACTTTATGTTCATGTGAACCAGGGAGGAGATGTCTGAGATGTTGCCTCAAATTATTTTCTTGACTCTGGCTCAAGCCCCTCTTATCTCACCATTGCCTTGGTCACAGCTCTTCCTCCTGTCTTTCAAGATCCTTCCCTCTGCCCTCTACAATTGGGCACTTGAGCAGACAAAGGAACTTTAAAAGGCAGCTCCCATCCCATGTGTGGCCACCACAGTTTGCTCCAGAGTAAATCCATTAAGTTCTTAAATGATAGTAAAAAAGTCATGTTTATAAGGAAGGTTTGGTGGGGCATGGTTCTCTCTTTCTCTCTTACTTCTTTTGACTAGCATTGACTCAACAGCAATGAATCTTTTTGCATTAAAATGTGCATGCTTTTTTAAAGATTATAGCTGAATGTTAGGCTAAAAAACTTGGAATATAATGGCTAGGGTCACACATGCTAAGCTATGTTTTGCTTAACCATAGTTCACTAAGTTACAATTGTCTGGATTTATTCTTAGTATTAAACAGTACTTTGTACTACTGTGTATCAAGCTCTGTTTTGCACATTGCCCTAAGCTATGGTTTGCTTCACTACAGTTTGTTAAAATCATAACTAATTTCCTTCATGTTAAGTGATAAATCGTGGATAGGTTTTGTAGAGAAACAAAGAGATGACATAGAAAAAGCCAGGGAAAACAAGAACAAATGAGAGAGAAACTCAAGATTGTTCTGCTTTGACTCTTTGGTGTAAGAGGAAGGGAAGGGAAACACTACTGAACTTTCAAGATTGATATCCACCCTTCAAGACAGGCCAGGTCAGGAAACTGGCACCACAGGAAATACTAGAAATTTCCTGTATTGAAAAGCTGTAATAACAATCTTGAAAGTCTGAGAGTGTTTCCCCTTCCTTCCCTCTTATACCAAACTTGAATTTCTTTCTCACACTTTCCTGATTTCCTGGGCTAAGCTCGTGTTTTACTAATAGTTTCTGCATACCTTCTCCAAGATCATCTCTATACACCTCTACAGATTTACAGGGCCCCCTACCACAAAACTAATGTTATTACGGTCTAATGAAATGTGTGGATCCACTTGGTGGAAGCTGATTTTAAAGAAATCTGTAGGATTTTGCTGTAAAGCTGTTCCACGATGTACAAATGTGTGAGAAGTGGTTTGATAGAACATGATGAAGTAAGTAACTTCATAGCATAAATTTGGCAAATTAGCAATAAGTTTTTGCTTCAAACAAGCAGAGAAATCCAAGCAAGGTGTGAAAGAACAAAGGGAGTCTGCCATTTCTTCTTCCTGCTTAAATTATACAAAACTCCAGATAACAAAAATGAAAAAAGTCAGTTTTTAATTTTTTTTCCTCTTTGCAGGGGTAGAGGAAATTAGACATTTCCTATATTTTGGCAGATGTTTTATATTTCCTGAAATTATATTGTATTTTACATCAGCACGTAAAGGTATAACAAAATTACATGCACGTGGTTCTTTTTACAGGCTGCGGTGATTTTTGTTCTAAAAAGAAAGAGTGTGAAAGATGTCAAAATGTAATTGAGCAGTTTAAGGAATACATTCATTTCTTGCTGTGTTCCAAACATATCAAAGTAAACTTTTTCCCCAGTCCTTCCTTTAGTGTCATTTATCATACAAAAGCAGAACCTAAATTTACTTGAAAACCATTATAAATAGCTTTTCTTATACAATAATTCTACCAACAATTTGTTGCTTCAAAGGCAGTAAAAATATATTACAGCCTGTCCAATGAGGTCAGCTAGAACGGGCATGATATGGGTCCTGTCAATTAAACCAGGGTTCCTCAACTTTGGCAACTAAAATTGCCAAGGTTGAGGAACCCTGGATTAAACAATGTCATCTTGCAGGGCCTAGGAAGTGTGTCTTCTCAGTTATGATTCCTGCCTTCTGGAATGACATCCCCCCAGAGATCCATATTATTCCCATCTTACTGATTTTTTGCAAACTGTTAAAAATCTGTTTCTTCTTACAGGTCTTGGGATATAGAAGTGGTCAGGTTCCTCTGTTTTTTTGGCTTTTTTTTTTTTTTTGGTTTCTTTTGTGTTTTTCTGGATTTTTTGTGTTATGGGGTTGGCCTTCTGGTTGGTGGTATCCCTTTTTGCTACATGTGTTCTCTTTTCATTCTCTTTTAGTTGTAAGCCACCGAGAGTCGTTGTGGAGTTTGGCAGCCTCAAAATGGAATCAAATCAATGAATGCATTGGTAGGCCGTCATTGTAGACGACATTAGCTAGATAACTAGTTACTGCATTTGGGGGCTACAGTTTTGTGAGTGTAAGCCCCATTGAATAAGATACAATAAATAAGTTGAGATCCTCTAGAGGTTTTGTGCATTCAGTTGTTCTATACCTTGTGAGATAGGCACTGCACCTGCAAATCTACTAGATTTAATTTTGGTTCCTTAGTAAAACATCAGAATGGAGAAAGGAGTTAAGCGACTGAACAGTCTTATTTCCCATCCAACAGAACAAAGTGAAGAGGACCTGGTCTTGGGAAAAAGTTTGGTAGGAGAAATAGGAATATCTATAGGTTGTATCAGGCCCAGAGATTCTGCCATCTTCTTACTGCATCATATATTTTGTTTTATTTCATTCATT